>NC_090446.1:1190412048-1190725960 GCF_031143425.1 Pleurodeles waltl
TTGAAGAAGAAAAAGACAACTCTCAAGAAATCCAACACGAATTTATAAAAATAGGTTGTAATTTTTTTTAAAGAATTAGACACTAGATTAAAAAAATCCACAGAGGGGTTCCAAAGATATACATTTTATAACAATAATAAACCAGTTCAATTTCACTCAATCACGATCAAGCCTTGGCAAAGACAACAAACTGGACACTTAGAAACTGAAAGCAAAGCAAACAAAGAAAACTTAGGTGAGCGTCAATGTGGTCCATAAGAAGTACTTGGGGTGACCAACTTTGATAGGGAGCTAGTCAGGAGGATCAGTGGATCCTCAATAACAGTACCGTCACAGCAGAAGCTGTACTTCAACAGTCCCAGACACTTTAATGTGCTGAAATGGTTTGCTAAAGAGTGACCCTGATGCAAGAGATGAAGGATGCTGAAGATGCTCCAAGGATGTTCTTGAAGTGGCATGGTCAATGGGGGTCTTCCTGCAGGGATCTTTCTGTCCACGAAGATGATGAGGGGGGGTCCTTGTTGCTGGGTCGACAGCCCACAAGGTCCTCTGGTTTTCTCGCAGTCCAGTCACCACTGGGCTACCAGTCCCCAGTGTCGCAGCCACATACCAAGCCTTCCTGGGTCACTAACTCGCATTCTGAGGGTCCAAGCAACTCTGACAGCACTCCCGCAACTCTGTGCATCGGATCTTGGTCATCGCTGCTGCGCGGTGGCATCAGTGGTAGGAGCTTGAAGACTCTGGGCTACTAACTTGAACCAGCAGGCTTTCTCAGCTGGCTCTTGTAGTTTCCTGGTCTTGACTGGGCTCTGGAGACAAGTTTTCCTTGAGCAGGAAATGGCAGTTTGTCGCTCTTTTTGTGAGCCATCAGTTGCTTCAGGTGTAGTCCCAATCAGTGCAGCAGGGCAGTCCTTCTTCCAAGTCGGTCGAGATCTGGGGTCTGGGTGGCCCTATTAGATTCGGAAAATTCCCTCAGGCTGGGTTGTGGTTGGTAGTCAGTGGGCTACCTCTGAAGTGTGGCATCTGACTACCCCAGGATGCACCATTCTGCCCATCCCAGGATGTACCATTCTGCCCACTCCCAAAATGGCAAAGCCCCTTTCTCAGTGTTCCAACCACCCTAGTCAAACCCCCGGTGTGGCTACTTCAGGCTACACACCCTGGGGAAAAGGGTTTAGCTACTAGTTTCCCCTCTCTGCTCCCCGTGCCAGCCTGTTTACCTCATCAATGGGGTAGCCTTCCCCTCTGGTGTAGCACATATGCTCTTCAAAGGCAGCTTCAGCTTTGAAGCCTGTCTGTAGGAGCTAACACATAAGTGCTTTCCTGCAGGAGGAAGTGTCTTTCCTGGCCTGTAATACCTAATTCTCCTTCCTGAGAGTCATTGGCACAGCTCCCTAGGAGGGAAGAAAGCTGTCTCAAGGAGCAGGCTCCATGTGTGCCCGGGAAGGCACAATTTTAAAGGCAACAAAGTGGCAGCTTTGCTAAAGCTGCACACTGTAAACATTATATTAATTTTGACTTGAGCTACAAGTCGGTCTTAATGTAGTTAGCTAGTTGATACCTTGGAGTGCCAATTTTGGTTGCATCGTTCAGGAGTTAGCACAGCTTAGGGGTTAGCGTGTAACCACCAAGTCTTTCCACAGTAAAATGGTTGTTTCTTGTGCTTTGCTGTCAGGACATCCAAAATACATGCCCTACCCGTGCCACATGTTGCACACTTTTAGGTCTCGTTAGGCCTGTCAGAGGTGTGACATATACACACATGTATAGGAGAAGCGGTCATTTTGCCATTGCTTTCAATGGCAAAGTTGGGCTAGCAGTGTAGGACTGCTCTACCAGTCTGCTGTGGCAGACTGGGGGACCTCCAGGGTGGCACAATCAGTGCTGCAAGCCCTGGCGTGCCTCTCTAAATTACAAGATTTGAGTACACCAAATGATATCATTTACTAGGGCCTTACAGGTAGGTTAGCCATTTCCAATTGGATACAGCTAACTTGACATACAATTTAGGGTCAGGGCACCGGCAATGAGGCCTGATTAGCAGGCCACCGTGCACTCTCAGAGTAAATAAACCAGCAGCATCAATCGAAAAACTTGGGGGGTGACCATACAAAAAGGGGCATGGCCTAACAAATGGGAAAGCATCAGTACCGTTGTGCAGCGGAAGGTTGGTCTGCACTGACACTGTTTGGTTATGGAAATGACATTTAGATCTTGTAGGAAACTGGACCCTTGTTTGCAGTACCCCTCACTTTTTCCCTGCTATCTGTTGCTAACTTGACAGTGTGTGCTGGGACCCTGCTAACCAGGCCCCACCACCAGTGTTCTTTCCCTAAAACTGTTCCACAACTGACACACCCCTGGCACACAGGTAAGTCCCTTACAAAAGGTACCAGTGAATTCCTAAACTTGGGATCTTATTAATGGATAGAGGCCCATCACAGAACTGGAAGTATGGGAGTGTTAGTGAGGAATCTGCGACTAGGTAGATTTGTTACCAAAAAAAGCAGTACTGAAGATAAGTAAATTATTCTTCTGAGAGAGACTTCTAGCCACAGATTCCGCACCTTTTGAATAGATACCAAAGCATTGCCCATTTGGAGGTGGGTCTGTGAATAGACTCAAACCAGAAAGTCCTGCAGGACTGAGCAGGCAAAGTGCCACATTTTAACGAAAATCATACTTTGTCAAAGAATGACAATAGTGCTGACAATCGTGCTTTGCCAACGTATCAAGGACACCCAGTGCTTAATTTGTAAATAAAAACATGCCAGTGCCCAAAGCCCTTGTCTTAAACATGAGGCTGCTGCAATGAAATGTGCGAACATGGAATACTGAGTGTAGGAAGCTGGCTCTGTATGTACTATTTCAAAGAAAGAAATAGTGTGCACAGAGTCCAAGGGTTCCCCTCAGAGGTAAGATAGTGGCAAAATTAGATAATTCTAATGCTCTAATTTGTGGAAGTGTGGTCGAGCAGTAGGCTTATCAGAGGGTAGTGTTAAGCATTTGTTGTACACACACAGGCAATAAATGAGGAACACACACTCAAAGACCTAACTCCAGGCCAATAGGTTTTTATACAGAAAAATATATTTTCTTAGTTTATTTTAAGAACCACAGGTTCAAGATTTGAAGTAAATACATAAAATGCAAGGTACTCCACATAGGTAAGTTAGGAACTTTGAATTAGAGCAATATCATATACAGTCTTTGTTAAAATGGCAATAAGCTATTTTAAAAGTGGACACAGTGCAAAAATCAACAATTCCTGGGGGAGGTAAGTAATGGTTAGATTGTGAAGTAAGGAAAACACTTACAAGTCTCAGTTCCTGGGCATAGGCAGCAGAGCTTAATTTGTGCTTGTTGTTTCCGGTGCTGAGCACCGGCACCTATTTTTGAGGGCCGGCGCTTATTCCTCTGTCAAAGAGGAGCCCAAAACACATAGGCGCCTATGAAGAACAGGGGTGCTCCAGTTTCAGTCTGCCAGCAGGTAAGTACCCGAGCCCTCGGGGGGCAGACCAAGGGGTTTCGTAGAGCACGGGGGAGGCAAGTATGCACACAAAACACACCCTCAGTTGCACAGGGGCGGCCGGGTGCAGTGTGCAAAGCAGGCGTCGGGTTTTGTATTGGTTTCAATGGAGGGACCCAGGGGTCACTCTAGCGGTGCAGGCAGGGCACGGGGGTGCTTCTCGGGCCAGCCACCACCTGGGCTAGGCAGAGGGTCGCCTGGGGGTCACTCCTGCGCTGACGTTCAGTTCCTTCTAGTCCTGGGGGCTGCAGGTGCAGTGCTTGGTATGGGGAGCCTCTGGATTCTCTCTGCAGGTGTTGCTGTTGGGGTCCAGGGGGGTCGTCTCGGGCTACACACCGGGGCGTAGTCGCCGGGAGTCCTCCCTGTGGTGTTGCTTCTCGGCGGGAAGAGTGAGGTCCTTAAAGTTGTAGAAAAGTTTCAAGTTTGTTGCAGGTTGTCGAGCAGAGCTGCTGCTCACAGGAGTTTCTGGGTCAGGACAGTCCTCTGAGGCTTCAGAGGTCGCTGGTACCTGTTGGATGCGCCGCTGGTTGCAGGTTTTCGAGACAGAAGACAGGCCGGTAAGGCTGGGGCCAAAGCAGTTGTAGTCTTCCGTTGTCTCTGCAGGCTTGTAGGTCAGCAGTCCTTCTTAGTTCAGGTTGCAGGAATCTTATTTCCTGTGTTCTGGGGTGCCCCTAAATACTAGATTTAGGGTTGTGTTTAGGTCTGGGAGGGCAGTAGCCAATGGCTACTGTCATGGAGGGTGGCTACACCCTCTTTGTGCCTCCTCCCTGTGGGGAGGGGGCACATCCCTAATCCTACTGGGGGAATCCTCCAAAACTAAGATGGAGGATTTCTAAAGGCAGGGGTCACCTCAGCTCAGGGCACCATAGGGGCTGTCCTGACTGGTGGGTGACTCTTCCTTGTTTTTCTCATTATCTCCTCCAGCCTTGCCGCCAAAAGCTTGGGCAGTGGCCGGAGGGGCAGGCATCTCCACTAGCTGGGATGCCTGGGTGTTGTAACAAAGGTGGTGAGCCCTTGAGGTGTCACAGTTCCTGCAGGGGGAGGTGTGAAGCACAGAGTGACAAAGGCACTTTCCCCATGAGGCCAGCAACTCGTCTGGTTGTGGCAGGCTGGCAGAAACTGGTCAGCCCCACCCTAGAAGTCGGGTTGGTATTCAGGGGGCATCTCTAAGATGCCCTCTGGGTGCATTTTACAATAAATTGCACACTGGCATCAGTGTGCATTTATTGTGCTGAGAAGTTTGATACAAAACTTCCCAGATTTCAGTGTAGCCATTATGGAACTGTGGAGTTCGTGTTTGACAAACTCCCAGACCATATACTCTTGTGGCTATTCTGCACTTACAATGTCTGATGTTTTGCTTAGACACTGTAGGGGCATAGTGCTCATGCACATATGCCCTCACCTATGGTATAGTGCACCCTGCCGTATGGCTGTAAGGCCTTCTAGAGGGGTGACTTACCTGTGCCACAGGCAGTTTGAGGTTGGCATGGCACTCTGAGGGGAGTGCCATGTCGACTTAGTCATTTTCTCCCTACCAGCACACACAAGCTGTGAGGCGGTGTGCATGTGCTGAGTGAGGGGTCCCCAGGGTGGCATAAGACAGGCTGCAGCTCTTAGAGACCTTCCCTGGCATCAGGGCCCTTGGTACCAGTTACAAGGGAGTTACAAGGCACCCTGCACCCATCCGCCCCAGTGCCGCTGAGGGTGTGGGATTGCTACCTACTTGGGGCCCCTCCAGTGGTCTATTGAACCCCCCTGGGTCTGCCCTCCGAGTTGCGGGTACTTGCCTGCTGGTAAACCGAATTCTGAGTACCCCCTGTCTCCAAGTTAAAATTGCTCAAATTTGACCTCTGCACCTGACCGTCCCCATGTTGCTGGTGGTGGGTGTCTGGGGTTAACTTGAACCCCCAACGACGGACTACCCAAAATTCAGAGACTGGAACAGTAAGTCGAGTACTTACCTCTAAAACTGTACTTTATTTTCTTCCCCCATAAACTGTTCAGACAATGCACTGTGTCCACTTTTAAAATAGATATTCTCTATTTTCTTAAAAACTGTTTACTTGACTAATGTGAAACAAAGTTACATTGATGTCTATGCTAATTACTTACCTGAACAGTACTTACTTCTGAACTGACTCTTGTGGTTCTAGTAATAAAGTACCAAAAACATATTTTTCTATATAAAATCCTACTGGTCTGGAGTTAAGTCGTTGAGTGTGTTTCCTCTATTGCTTGTGTGTGTACAACAGATGCTTAACACTTGCCTCTGTCAAGACTCTGGGGAACCCCTGGACTCTGTGCACACTATATCTCAGTTTGATATAGTACATACAGAGCCTACACATAGTAAGTAAGTGTTATCCCTGGTACCTAAAGCCTGGGTAGAACAGAAGGTCCCTCCTAAAAATGAGAAACACAGCTGCCAGGGCTGCTGTTTACTGCTCAAAAGGATAAGGACTTTGAAGATGATCCTTTTGCTGATGGGCAGCCAGTGTAGGGATCTGAGGTGAGTGGAGATGTGTTTGTGGCAGGGGAAGTTGAGTATGAGACGTGCGGCTGTGTTCTGGATTCGCTGGAGTTTTTACTGAAGCTTGGCTGTGGAACCAGCGTAGAGGGTGTTGCCGTAGTTCAGTCTGCTGCTGAGGAGGGCATGGGTGACCGTTTTTCTTGTTTCTAAGGGAATCCATTTGAAGGTCTTCCGTAGCATGGGAAGGGTGTTGAACCATGAGGACGATATAGTGTTGATTTGCTGGGCCATGGAGAGAGATGAGTCTAAGACCATGCCGAGGTTGCGTGCGTGGGTGGAGGGTGGTCCAAGGGCGGTGGGCCACCAGGAGTCATCCCATACTGTCTTGTTGGGGCCGAAGATGATGATTTCTGTTTTGCTGGAGTTGAGTTTGAGGTGGCTTGCTGTCATCCATTTGGTGATGTCGAGGAGTCGGCCGTGTAGGCTTGTCTTGGCAGAGGAAGGATTCTTGGTGAAGGAGATGATGAGCTGGGTGTCGTCTGCGTACGAGATGATGGTGATTCCGTGGGGGCGGAGAATGTTGGTGAGGGGGCCATGTATATATTGAAGAGGGTGGGGCTGAGGGAGGATCCTTGGGGGACCCCGCAGATGATCTTGTTGGCTCGGGACTGGAAGGGAGGGAGGCAAACTCTTTGGGTTCTTTCGGCGAGGAAGGAAGTGAGCCAGTCTAGTACCTTGTGTCGGATTTCTGCATCAAAAAGGCGTGCACAGAGGATTTGGTGGCATACTGTGTCGAACACCGCGGAGAGGATGAGAGCGACGGTCTCGCCCTTGTCCAACATGGTTCTGATGTCGTCTGTGCAGGCGATGAGGGCGGTCTCAGTGCTGTGGTTCTTTGCGGAATCCAGACTGGGAGGCATTGAGTGCGTTGTTTTCCTCTAGGAAGTGAGACAGTTGGGCGTTCACTATCTTCTCAGTGACCTTGGCGAGGAAGGGGAGAAGAGAGATGGGACGGTAGTTTGCGAGGTCTTCCGGGTCTGCTTTGGTTTTTTTTGAGGAGCACGTTGACTTCGGCGGGCTTCCAGGTGTCTGGGAAGGTTGCGGTGTCAAAGGAGCTGTTGATTACGGCGCAGTTGGTGTACTGACTGACTAGTTTAGCCTAATCTGCCACCACCAGACATGTTTCTGACCTCCTGGAGGTGAGAGCCCACGCTCTCAGAGGTAAGAAACAAAGCCTGCCCTAGAGGGGGTGTTACCACCCACTCCAGCAGGATCACTAGAAGATCTGCTTACCAGGGCCGGGGTCTTCAAAGAACCTACTGCCTTTACTATGCACACCCCCTGACTTCCCCAGTTCTGGGTGTAGCCACCGCCTGCCCTGAGGCCCATTTGGCACCTGGAAAGGTGGGAAAATTAGCTAGTAGATATGAGTGTACCACCCCTAGTCTAATCACACCCCTAGGGGGGGCTACCTGAGTTGGACACTCAAAGAAGGGTCCCACCATCTTGGGTTAAGTCAGAACTAGGCCTTTTGGGATACGGATATGTCCACTACCCACAGGAAGTGGTCATAGTGCGTTGTAGGCACCCCCAGCGTAGCTCATGGGTTACTATCATACACTCCCCTAAAATGACCCTAACTTCAGTACTTATTTAGTTTCCCAACACCAGAAGCCAGATTTGCCCGACAAGAAGAAGAGGACACAGAAGAGCTGGAAGTGTGAGAACTGCGGACACCTGGTAAACTTTTGGAGCAAAACGCCGCCAGCTCACCTGCTGCCGCCCCAACAACATCACAACTCGTCCTGCAGCTGTGGGGACTTCAAAAGCCTCAGAGATTCTCCAGCACTTCACCATCGCTCTTGGAGTGGAGGAACCACTTCCCTGCTCCTTACAGACACCAACCGCAACATCCAGTTTACTGGCCTGCTGACCCCTGGGTCCACCATCGCAGCAGCCATCCAAGAGGAGGTCCCCATGCTCCAAGAAGTCAGTCCTGTCTCCCCACCAAATAATGAGACCCAAGGATCTACTGGAGCCAAACAGCACCAACCTCTGGGGTACTGCACCCCTTGCACCAACCAAGGTTTGCTGAAGTCCACCCCCGAATCCTGAGGCATCGCAGAGGACAGCCTTCTCAGTTGCCCAGTTGCCTTGTTCTGCCTCTCTTTCTGCAGCAAGACTTGATGCAGAAGCACCACCGCTCAATTAAGATCCACTGCACCCGTGCACCCCGGCTTCGGTCCACGACTTCCAATGGGATCCTCCTGCTCTCCGAACGCCCACCGACCAAGCCCCCCTGTTGGAAGCTCCCAAAATTGTCCCCAAGTTACTCCTTGTATTCTTTTGACAGGTGGCCCCCCACGTCACCAAGTGTTCGGTGTGCAGGAACCCAACACGACCAACACCACTGCACCTGGATGCTCCTGGGTAGGTAAATCTGAACTTCTGAACTTGTAATAACTTTGCACCCATATCATCTCACTACCTTCAGGGGATCTCCAAGAACTGAGTGTAAGAATTTATTTGCAGCCATAGTACTTTGGAACTCATGTTGCGTAAAAACGCATGAATCTACAAAAAGTGTTACTTAATTGCAAATTGTTATAATTGTTATAACTGCTACACTATTTTATTCTTCTGCAAACGTTCTTGTGTTTATGAATACAGCAAAGTAACTATTTTTCTAAGCAATTGGTCTAAAGTTGCTTCTTGAGTGTGTCTCATTTATTGATTCTGCACATTCAGCAAATGCTTAACACTACCACTAGTGAGTGACAGAACAAATAACAAAACATCAGACAGTTTGGCCTGGAGGGGGTCAATATTGTGAGTGCCGCACCAAACCACAAATTTGTCCCAACGACAGGTACGTACAGTTCTTTTGACGGCCACCTGGCAGCCTATATGACATCAATCGCCTCAATAATAAGGTCGAAGGCGTCCAGCTGTTGCCGCTCAATCGCCAAGCATGAAGGTTAAGATTGCGAAGGCCGGGTCCAGAATCCTTCTCTGCTGCTGCAACAGCAGATTCTCTGGAAGAGGCAGCTTCATCACAGGACAAATGCTCAAGCCCAGAAGTTCTGGATACCATATTCTACAAGCCCAATCTGGAGTCACTAAGATGACATGGGCCAGGTCTGTCTTGATCTTCTTGAGAATTCTGGACAAGAGTTGTACTGGCAGAAAAGTACAAGTTCTTTTCTTTCCTCGCCTTTGAATTTCCCCAGGCGCCAGGCTGGATCCGGAGAATTTGTCTTCGAGCAGTACCCCGCGTGCTGTTAGGTGCCGTCGGTCGACTCTGCGGGCGTCGTGGTTGCCATGAGGACGTCGCGGTCGTGTATAGGTGCCACCCTGGCGCGTTGACATCAATTTCTTTTCACACATTTTCACACAAGTAGAGCGGAGCCATGAAGAACACTGAAAATGGTGCGCCAAACCTAGGGCCCTTAGAGGGAAGTACCTGTCCCTAGAAGTCAGTTCGCAGTGCAGGGAGGATGGGTGGGTTGGTAAGGAATCTGCAACTAGAATATGTCTCTACCAGATATATCGTTACCAAATGTAAGTAACTTGTACATCTGACAGACTTTTAGTTGCAGATTTCTTACCTTTGAATAGATACCCGAGCAATACCATTCCCGGTGGTAGGCTGCAAACTAAGATCACACCAAAATGTCCTACAGGACCGAACGGCCAAAATAGCCGTCCCTGTGGACCTGACTGTCCAGGTAGCAGTGCTTGATGAACGTATGTAAGGTCGCCCACGTTGCAGCCTGACAGATATCTAGGACTGGGACTCCGCGTGCTAATGCTGGTGTAACAGCAGTTGCTCTGGTTGAATGAGCGCGCAAACCCTCAGGGGGTTGCTTTTTCGCCAAAGCATAGCACATCTTGATGCAGAGGACTACCTATCGTGAGATGGTCCTCTCGTGCGCTGTCTTCCCTTTCTTCAACATATCCCACAAAGAGTTGATTGTCCAACCGGAAATCTTTGGTACCATCTAGATAGAATGCCAGCGCTTTGTTGAGATCTAGATGGTGGAGTCTCTCCTCCTCATGAGAGGGATGTGAGGGTGCGTAAAAAGTAGGTAAGGTGATAGATTGGCTTATGTGAAAAGGCGTTATCACTTTGGGAAGAAAGGAAGCTGTGGTACGAAGCACCACTTTGTCAGAATGCACTGCTAGGAATGGTGCCTTCAAAGAAAGAGCCTGAAGCTCACTTACTCTGCGAGCAGAGGTGATGGCAATCAAGAAAGCTGTTTTAAGGGTTAAGAGCCATAAAGGACAGTTGTGGAGCGGCTCGAAAGGGGCGCACGTGAGGTATGTGAGGACCAAGTTCGGATCCCAATGGGGCATGTTGAACAGGACGGGAGAAAACATATGAGTGAGGCCTTTAAGAAACCTCCCAACAATTGGAGATTTCAAAAGAGAAGGTTGGTCTGGTAGCCGTAAAAAGGCAGAGATGGCAGACAAATATCCCTTGAGGGTGCCCAGAGCAGAGCCCTGCTGGGCAAGAGAGAATAAAGAGGAGAACCTCTGAGAGAGATGCAGAGAGGGGAATCAACAGATTTGTTGATACACCATGCCACAAATTTCTTCAGGCGTATACCTTTTTGGTGAAGGGACGCCTGGCTGCCAAGATGACATTACAGACTTTGGGTGGAAGGTCAGAAGCCGTTAACTGTCGCCGCTCAATCTCCACGCAAGGAGGCAGAGACTGGACAGGTTCGGGTGGATAACCGTCCCCTGCTGCTGCAACAGAAGATCCTTGTCTGAAAGGAGGATCGATGGCCATGCTCAAGAGCTCGAGATACCAGACTCTTCTTGCCCTGTCCGGAGCCACCAAGATTACTTGGGCCCGGTCTTGTCTGATGATCTTCAGAACTCTGGGCATAAGTGGTATTGGCAGGAAGGCGTACAGGAGGCCTGAGTTCCACTCGTGACGAAAAGCGTGGCAGAGCGAGTGCCGCCTTGGAAACTCCAACCCACAAAACAGCTGACATTGTGCTTTCTCTGCGGAGACGAACAGATCTAACCAAGGCTCTCACCACTGCTGAGAGAGACCTTGCGCCCCCTCCGGATGGAGATGCCATTCATGATTGACTACACATCGACGGCTAAGTTTGTCTGCTCTGACGTTCAAAGAGCCCGCCAGATGTTGGACCACCAGGGGAATGCCCTGCATTCCAGCCATGTCCAGAAGCGCAGAGCCTCTTGACAGAGGGTCCACAACCCCACTCCGCCCTGCTTGTTGCAATACCACATGGCGGTGGTGTTGTCAAACACCTGCACTACTTTCCCTTTGAGAGTGGGAAGGAATGCATTCAATGCAAGTCGGTTCTCCAGGAGCTCCAAAAGGTTGATGTGGAGCCCATAATTCCCCAGAGACCAGAGGCCTCTGATCTCCGCCTCTACCATGTGGCCGCCCCATCCCAAGAGTGATGCATCTGTCACTACTGTGAAATCTGGCTGGGGAAAGGAGAGGGATCTGTCATTGACCCAATCTGGATTCAACAACCACCACTGTAGGTCTTTCGCGGTTCCGTCCGAGATCTGAACCATGTCTGAGAGATTCCCCTGATGCTGCACCCACTGGAACTTCAGGTCCCACTGTAGAGCCCGCATATGCCATCTGGCATGTTGGACCAGCAGGATGCAGGAGGCCATAAGGCTCAGTCATTCTCACCGAAATCCAGGATAGAGGCTGAAACATCATTATCATATCCTGAATATACTTGTGAAAGGGAGAGTCTGAGAGGAAGTCAAGTGTGACTTCGGCACGTTGATAGTGAACCCCAGCGAATGCAGGAGGTTTGCCGTAGTCTGGAGTTGAGAGTTGACTCTCTGGGGTGTGTCCGCCTTCAACAGCCAGTCGTCGAGGTAGGGGGGGAGACTTGAACCCCTAACCTTTGCATATGAGCTGCAACCACTACCATTACTTTCGTGAACACCCGACGGGCACTGGCAAGGCCAAAGGGAAGCACGGTGAACTGAAAGTGCTCGTGACCTACCATGAATTGTAGGTAACGTCTTTGGGCCGGCAGGACGGGAATATGTAAATAGGTGTCCTGCAACTCCAACCCAACCATCCAGTCTCGAGGGTAGAAAGGACCTGAGCCAGGGTTAACATCTTGACCTTCTTCTTGAGGAAGAGATTGAGGGACCAGAGGTCTAGGATAGGACGAAGCCTTTTTGGTAGCGGGAATAGCAACCACAACCTACTTCTGGCACAGGGACCCTCTCTATGGCTCCCTTGACCAAGAGAGCATTGACATCCTGGCGGAGAAGTGCTAAATGATCCTCCGACGGGTGATCGAATGATGGTGGCATGGGGCTGGAGGAGAAGTCTCGTAGAGGAGGGAGTAAACCCTTCGGACAATCTGTAAAACCCACCTGTCCTTGGGTAATGGATTCCCAGTGGGGCAGATGATGGTGAATTCTGCCGCCACATGGTCCCGGATGTCCCAACATACTCAGAATGTTTTGAGGTAGAGGAGGGGGTGGGGTGGACTGGGCGGCCCGCTGACTCCTTGATCCACAAACTCTGTGGATCCCTGTGTCCGCGCAGGCGCTGTACAGCATGCGTGGGTCGGTGGCCCGGTGGTAATTCACACGGTTGGGTGCCCCTTCCGTAGCCAAGAAAGGAGCGAACATTCACAAATAGGCATTGCCTGGACCTGGTATAACGTGCCAACACCACAGGTCTCCCCCCACACACCTAGCCAGCTTCCTACACATACAAGGGGTAAACATGCGCAGTCCATTTACCGTGGGTGAGACACCACTTGTGAGACTCACCCACAGCAGAGTCCAAAACCAGGTGGTTCTAAAGCAAAAAATCTGGACGGATTAAATGGGTATAACCAATTTTGTAATGATCACCATCCTGAATTTCCTGTGAAAGAACAGGACAAAGGTCTTCAAGAACACAGAGAAGGACTTTTGCCACCAAGTCCCAAAGGGCATGAGGATAGTGGCCAGCAAACAGGAGGCATTGATCGACTTCAGGGGGAGGCTGGCTGAGAAGGAAAATGTTACTTACCAGTAGACATCTGTTCGTGGCATGTAGTGCTGTAGATTCACATGCTGTGTGTAAGCTTGCCATCTAGTGATGGGTTCGGAGTAGTACAACTTGCTTTTGTTCAAAGAAAGTTTGAGTCACAGGATTGAGTGAGTCCTCTCGGTAATCCTGCGCATGGGCATTGAGTCCTTTGTTAGATTGTTTCTCCTCAGGCAGGAGAGTGAAGTAGTGAAAAACAGATAGTAGGAAAGAAAACATTTCCATTCAACATATTTACATTTGTACATTTAAAAATATATATGGAAAATGTCACTTACCCAGTGTACATCTGTTCGTGGCATGTTGCGCTGCAGATTCACATGCTGTGCACTGTTCCTGCCATCTAGTGTTGGGCTCGGAGTGTTACAAGTTGTTTTTCTTTGAAGAAGTCTTTTCGAGTCACGGGACCGAGTGACTCCTCCCTTTCGGCTCCACTGCGCATGGGCGTCGACTCCATCTTAGATTGTTTTACCCGCAAAGGGTGAGGTAGGAGTTGGTAAAGTAAGGATACTAGAGGTGCCCATGAAACGGAGTAGATATGTATGTACATAGTGTGTAGTAGAATAATATTTATTTACATATTTACAATTTACATGCAACTAAAACGGCTACAGGCTCCCGGGGAGGTGGGAGGGCGCATGTGAATCTGCAGCGCAACATGCCACAAACAGATGTACACCGCGTAAGTGACATTTTCCGTTCGATGGCATTTGTAGCTGCAGATACACATGCTGTACATAGACTACAAAGCAGTAATCTCCCCAAAAGCGGTGGTCAGCCTGTAGGAGTTGAAGTTGTTTGAAATAATGTTCTTAGGACAGCCTGTCCTACTGTGGCTTGTTGTGTTGCTAGCACATCTACACAGTAATGCTTAGTAAAAGTATGGGGTGTAGACCAGGTGGCTGCCTTACAGATCTCTGTCGTTGGTATTTTACCTAGAAAAGCCATTGTGGCTCCTTTCTTTCTAGTGGAGTGTGCCCTTGGAGTAATGGGTAATTCTCTTTTAGCTTTAAGGTAACAGGTTTGAATGCATTTGACTATCCATCTGGCAATGCCCTGTTTTAATATAGGGTTACCTGCATGAGGTTTTTGGAAAGCTACGAACAATTGTTTTGTTTTACGAAATTATTTTGTTCTGTCAATGTAATACATTAGCGCTCTTTTTATGTCTAATGTATGCAATGCCCTTTCTGCTACCGAGTCTGGTTGTGGAAAGAAGACTGGGAGTTCCACCGTTTGGTTTAGATGAAACAGTGATATGACTTTTGGTAAGAATTGTGGATTTGTACAGAGAACCACCTTATGATTATGTATTTGTATAAAGGGTTATTGAATAGTAAACGCCTGTATTTCGCTAACTCTTCAAAGTGAAGTGATGGCTATTAGAAAAGCTACTTTCCAAGTCAAAAATTGTATTTGACAAGAATGCATGGGTTCAAATGGTGGGCCCATGAGTCGTGTTAGTACAATATTAAGTTTCCACGAAGGTATTGGTGGTGTTCTTGGGGGTATGATTCTTTTTAGTCCTTCCATAAAGGTTTTAATAAAGGGGATTCTAAAAAGTGATTTTGACTGTTTAATCTGCAGATAAGCAGATATTGCAGCGAAATGGATTTTAATGGAAGAGAAGGCTAGATTGGACTTTCGTAAGTGTAGTAAATAACTTACAGTGTTTTGTGTGGAGGCGTTTAATGGCCTAATTTGATTAGCCTGGCAGTAGCAGACAAACCTTTTCCATTTGTTAGCGTAGCAATGTCTTGTTGTGGGTTTTCTTGCTTGTTTAATGACCTCCATACACTCTTTGGAAAGGTTTAGATATCCAAATTCTAAGACTTCAGGAGCCAGCTTGCTAGATTGAGCGATGCTGGATTCGGGTGTCTGATTTGTTGGTTGTGTTGAGTTAACAGATCTGGTCTGTTTGGTAGTTTGATGTGGGGGACCACAGATAGGTCCAACAGTGTGGTGTACCAAGGTTGGCGTGCCCACGTTGGTGCTATAAGTATTAGTTTGAGTTTGTTTTGACTCAGTTTGTTGACCAGATAAGGAATGAGAGGGAGAGGGGAAAAGCGTAAGCAAATATCCCTGACCAGCTGATCCATAGAGCATTGCCCTTGGACTGAGGGTGTGGGTATCTGGAAGCAAAGTTTTGGCATTTTGCGTTTTCTTTTGTTGCAAACAGATCTATGTTTGGTATTCCCCAGCGGTGGAAGTGATGTTGTAGGATCTGGGGATGTATTTCCCACTTGTGAGTTTGTTGGTGATCTCGACTGAGATTGTCGGCTAACTGATTGTGAATGCCTGGTATATATTATGCGAATGTTGTGAATTGCCCAATGCCAAATTTTTTGTGCTAAGAGACACACCGACACAGCTGTGACGAGTGTGTCCTCCCCTGTTTGTTTAGATAATACATTGTTGTCATATTGTCTGTTTTGACAAGAATGTGTTTGTGGGAAAGAAGGGGTTGAAAGGCTTTTAGTGCTAGAAAGACTGCTAACAGTTCTAAGTGATTTATGTGGAGTTATTTTTGCTGATTGTCCCACTGACCTTGTATGCTGTGATTGTTGAGGTGTGCTCCCCACCCAATCATGGATGCGTCTGTTGTGAGAATGGCGTGAGGCACTGGGTCTTGAATAGGCCGCCCTTTATTTAAATTTACAGGGTTCCACCACTGAAGCGAAGAGTGTGTTTGGCGGTCTATCAACACTAGATCTTGGAATTGACCCTGTGCCTGCGTCCATTGTTTTGCTAGGTACTGTTGTAAGGGCCGCATAGGTAGTCTTGCGTTTGGGACAATAGTTATGCATGAGGACATCATGCCTAATAGTTTCATCACAAACCTGACCATGTATTGTTGGTTTGGTTGCATGCTTGCTTTTATATTTTGAAACAACTGTACCCTTTGTGGACTTGGAGTGGCAGTTGCTCTTTGTGTGTTGAGTGTTGCTCCCAAATATTGTTGTATTTGGGATGGTTGTAAACAAGATTTTTGGTAATTGATAGAAAAACCTAGTTTGTGTAGAGTATCTATTATGTATTGCGTGTGAACGTGACATTGTTGTTGAGTGTTGGCTTTTATTAGCCAATCGTCTAGATATGGGAATACGTGCATGTGATGTCTTCTTATATGAGCTGCTACTACAGCTAGGCATTTTGTAAATACCCTGGGGGCTGTTGTTATTCCGAACGGCAACACTTTGAAATGTTTGCCTTGTATTACAAACCTGAGGTATTTCCTGTGAGATGTATGAATGGGTATGTGAAAATATGCATCCTTGAGATCCAGTGTTGTCAAGTATTCCCCTTGTTTTAATAAGGGAACTACGTCCTGAAGTGTTACCATGTGGAAATGATATGATTAGATGAAGAGATTCAGTGTTCTGAGATCTAAGATAGGCCTTAACGTTTTGTCTTTTTTCGGGATAAGGAAATACAGGGAGAAAATGCCTGTTCCTTTCTGGTGATAGGGTACTAGCTCTATGGCTTGTTTTTGTAGCAGTGCTTGGACCTCTATTTGTAATAGGTCTAAGTGTTGTGGAGACATTATGTGCGGTCTTGGGGGAACATCTGGAGGGAATGTTGTGAATTCTATGCAATAACCATATTGGATAATTGATAGGACCCACGTGTCTGTGGTAATGTGTGTCCAATTGTGGTTGTATTTAATTAGCCTCCCCCCCCACCGGTGATAAGTGTTGGGGAAGTGTGACATTGAAGTCACTGTTTGCTAGGGCTTGGCTTGGAGGGCTGGAATTTCCCTCTTCCTCTTGGGAATTGTCCTCTGTAGGACCCACGAAACTCCCATCTCTGGTACTGAGACTGGTAGGTGGGTTTTGGTTGGGAGGTGGATGGTTCTGATGGCTGATGTCTAAACCCTCCCCTAAACCGTGGTTTCCTAAATGTTCCTCTGTATTGTGAGGAGTAGAGCGCGCCCATGGCTTTGGCTGTGTCCGTGTCTTTTTTCATTTTTTCGATTGCGGTATCCACTTCCGGCCCAAACAGCTGATGTTGATTAAATGGCATATTCAATACCGCCTGTTGTATTTCTGGTTTAAACCCAGAACTTCGCAGCCTTGCATGCCTTCGAATTGTTACTGCTGTATTGACAGTCCGTGCTGCTATATCACGGAGTCTAGGGCAGACCGTATTTGGTTGTTTGATATGGCCTGTCCCTCTTCGACCACTTGTTGGGCACGTTTTTGGTATTCTCTGGGCAAGTGCTGGATGATGTCTTGGATTTCGTCCCAGTGCGCCCTGTCGTAGCGGGCAAGTAGGGCTTGTGAGTTGGCAATTCGCAACTGATTGGCTGCTTGCGATGCCACTCTTTTCCCCGCCGCGTAGAACTTTCGACTCTCCTTGTCAGGGGGTGGCGCATCCCCTAATGATTGTGAGTTTGCCCTTTTTCTTGCAGCCCCACAACCACTGAGTCCAGAGGGAGCTGTTGAGTAATAAACACTGGGTCTGACGGGGCGGTTTATATTTCTTTTCGACCCTGGCAACATTGGTAAACTTTGGTAGGATGCATGCGTGGATGCCTGAGTGTTGAACAGGAAGTCATCCTCCACCGGTTCGGAGTGCATTGTCACGTTGTGGAATGTTGCTGCTCTGGCTAGTACCTGCGTGTAGGCTGTACTGTCCTCTGGAGGTGAAGGTTTAGTTGAATAGCACTCTGGGCTGTTGTCCGATATAGGTGGGTCGTATAGATCCCAGGGATCTGCGTCATCTTGAGTCATCCCAGTATGTGTGGGTGACTGCGCCATTGGTGTACCCACTGGTGACAGCTGTGGTGATTGCAGTGGGGATGTTTGTGGTGAGAAATGTGGTGGTGGTGACTTTTCTCTAACCACTTTAGCTTTTGGTTGCATCTCTGCGTCGTGAAAAGACAGTTTTCTTTTTGTCTTGAGTGGAGGGATGGTTTGTATCTTCCCTGTGACCTTTGTTGTGTTAGGTCATGTTCTTCTAAATCCAGTCCTGTGCTTTTCTTTGAGCTGCAGGGAAAGCCCTTGCTCTTCAGTGTAGGAAGAACGTTTCGGCTCCAAAGCCGTTTTTTTCGGTACCGAAATTCCCATTGAAAATGTATTTTTCGGTTCCGATAAGCTTTTTCGAGGCTTGCTCGATTCGATTATTCGATGCCGACTTTTTTCTGTGCCGGTTTCTCAACTGGAGTCAGAAGTCTTTGGCAAATATTTGGCCTTTTTCAGTGCTGATGTTACTTGGTTTGAGCCATGGCCTTCAGGCAGTGGCGTCCCCGTGGCCTTTAGTTTTTTGGTGTGACCTTGTGTGTGGGACGGGGCAGGTGTACTCACTTTTTGCCGCGCCTTGGAGGGTCAATCACCGTCTTGCGTGTCGATCCCTTAAGGTCTTCTTGGATCAAAACGCTCGGCAGGCTTCACAAGTATCCTCTCTGTGTTCGGACGACAAACACAGGTTACAGACCCGGTGCTGGTCTGTATAAGGATACTTAGCGTGACACTTAGGACAGAAACGGAAGGGGGTCCGGTCCATTAGTCTTCAATGACGGGTGTGGTCGGGCCGACCATGCTTTGTTGAAGTGCGGAAGCCCCGAAGGGCCGCCGAAGCGGTCTTGATGTCGGTGCCGATGCGATGAAACTAAACCGGTGCCGAACGTAAACAATACCGACGAATTTTCAATGGTTTTCTAAGTTTCGCGATTCGAATAACGGAGCGAAGAGGAACACGTCCGAACCTGATGGAAGAAAGAAAAAAATCTAAGATGGAGTCGACTCCCATGCGCAATGGAGCCGAAAGGGAGAAGTCACTCGGTCCCATGACTTGAAAAGACTTCTTCGAAGAAAAACAACTTGTAACACTCTAAGCTCAACACTAGATGGCAGGAACAGTGCACAGCATGTATATCTGCAGCTACACGTGCCATCAAACATATATATATATATATATATATATATATATATATATATATATATATATATATGAGTAAATTACTGAATAGCAACATCTACACACTTCCTGGGAGGAGGGAGGGCACATGTGAATCTACAGCACTACATGCCACGAACAGATGTCTACTGGTAAGTAACATTTTCTGTTCAATGGCATGTGTAGCTGTAGATACACATGCTGTGCATAGACTGTAAAGCAGTACCTCCATAAAGGGGTGGCTAGTGTGCAGGGGTTGCAATTGTTTGTAAAAGTGTTTTAAGTACAGCTGTCCCAACATTTGCTTGTTGTCTCACAAAGAAGTCTACACGGTAATGCTTAGTAAATGTGTGGGGTGTAGACCATGTTGCTGATTTACAAATGTCTGCTATAGGTATGTTACCCAAAAATGCCATAGATGCACCTTTTTCCTAGTGGAATGTGCTCTAGGTGGTACAGGCGCTTTAGTATAGCAATTTTGAATGACTATTTTGAATGCCTATCCATCTTGCTATAGTTGTTTTAGATATAGGATCTCCTTTGTGTGGTAAGGAGAAAGCCACAAAAAGTTGTTTTGTTATCCTAAAATGTTTTGTTCTATCTATATAGTACATAGGAGCTCTTTTAACATCTAGAGTATGTAGAGTTCTTTCTGCTACTGATTATGGTTTTGGGAAGAAAGTTGGTAATTCTATTGTTTGATTAATATGAAATTGTGAAATTACTTTTGGAAGGCATTTTGGATTGATTTGTTCTTAATACAATTTTTTCTTTATGAACTTGAAAGAAAGGTTCTTGTAAAGTTAATGCCTGAAGCTCACTGACACATCTAAGGGAGGTGATAACAATTAAAAAAGGCTACTTTCCATGAAAGGAATTTGTAGGGGGCAGGAGTGAAGTTGCTCAAATGGTGGAGCCATGAGCCTTGTGAGTACAATGTTAAGATTCCAAGATGGAGCTGGAGGAATCCTTGGTGGAATTATTCTTTTTATTCCTTCCATAAATGCTTTGATAACTGGAATTTTAAACAAAGAAATAGGTTGTCTATTTTGAAGATATGTAGCTATAGCGGTTAAATATAAACGAATAGATGTGTAAGCTAAATTTGCTTTTTCTAAGTGTAATAAATATTGTACAATGTCTTGTACTGTTGGTTTAAGAGGGTCAGCAAACAAATCGTTTCCTTTTTGCCACACAGCATTATCTAGTTGTAGGTTTGCGTGCTTGTATAAGGATATCCATACATTCCTGTGATAATTGTAAATATCCAAATTCTATGATTTCAGGAACCATATAGCTAGGTTGAGTGAATTGGGATTTGGACGTGTTATCTGTACCTGTTTTTTGTGTCAGAATATCTGGTCATTTAGGAAGTTTTTGATGAGGAACAACTGAGAGTTCCAAAAGGGTTGTTGTAAGGAAATGCCTCCTTGGCCTGGTTACCCCCTAATGTTTTGACTTTGCTGATGCTAAGTTTTGATTGAAAGTGTGCTGGGACCCTGCTAACCAGGCCCCAGCACCAGTGTTCTTTCCTTAAACTGTACCTTTGCTTCCACAATTGGCACAGCCCTGGCACTCAGATAAGTCCCTTGTAACTGTGGTACCAAGGGCCCTGATGCCAGGGAAGGTCTCTAGGGGCTGTAGCATGTCTTATGCCACCTTGGGGACCCCTTCCTCAGCACATATACACTGCTCTACAGCTTGTGTGTGCTAGTGATGAGCACTATGCCCCTACAGTGTCTAAGCAAAACATTAGACATTGCAAGTGCAGGGTAGCCATAAGAGTATATGGTCTGGGAGTTTGTCAAACACAAACTCCACAGTTCCATAATGTCTACACTGAAATCTGGGAAGTTTGGTATCAAACGTCCCAGCACAATGAATGCACACTGATGCCAGTGTTCAATTTATTGTAACATGCACCCAGAGGGCATCTTAGAGATGTCCCCTGAATACCAATCCGACTTCTAGTGTAGGCTGACCCGTTCCTGCCAGCCTGCCACAAACCAGACAAGTTGCTGGCCACATGGGGAGAGTGCCTTTGTCACTCTGTGGCCAGGAACAAAGCCTGTACTGGGTGGAGGTGCTTCACACCTCCCCCTGCAGGCACTGTAACACCTGGCGGTGAGCCTCAAAGGCTCACCCCTTTTGTTACAGCACCCCGGGGCATCCCAGCTAGTGGAGATGCCCGACTCCTCCGGCCACTGCCCCCACTTTTGGCGGCAAGGCTGGAGGAGATAATGAGAAAAACAAGGAAGAGTCACCCACCAGTCAGGACAGCCCCTAAGGTGTCCTGAGCTGAGGTGACCCCTGCCTTAAGAAATCCTCCATCTTAGTTTTGGAGGATTCCCGTAATAGGATTAGGGGTGTGTCCCCTTCCCACAGGGAGGAGGCACAAAGAGGGTGTAGCCACCCTCCAGGACACTAACCATTGGCTACTGCACCCCAGACCTAAACACACCCCTAAATTTAGTATTTAGGGGCACCCCAGAACACAGGAAATCAGATTCCTGCAACCTGAACTACAAAGAAGGACTGCTGACCTACAAGCCCGGAGAGACGACGGACGACGACAACTGCTTTGGCCCCAGCCCTACCAGCCTGTCTCCAGAGTCGAAAACCTGCAACCATCGACGCATCCAACAGGGACCAGAGAGCTCTGAAGCCCTGACCCCCAGGACCAAGAAACTCCTGTGAGCAGCGGCTCTGCTCAAAAACTGCTACACCTTTGCAACAAAGAAGCAACTTCCAAAGAACTCACTCTTTCCGCCAGAAGCATGAGACTCTGCACCCGACACCCCCGGCCTGAGATCCAGAGAACAAAAACCACAGGGAGAACTCCCCGGCGACTGCGACCCCGTGAGTAGCCAGAGACGACCCCCCTTGAACTCCACAGTGTCACCTGCAGAGAGAATCCAGAGGCTCCCCCTGACCGCGACTGCCTGGAACAAGGGACCCGACGCCTGGAACCAGCACTGCACCCGCAGCCCCCAGGACCTGAAGGAACCGAACCCCAGTGCAGGAGTGACCCCCAGGCGACCCTCTGCCTAGCCCAGGTGGTGGCTGGCCCGAGAAGCACCCCTTGTGCCTGCCTGCACCGCTAGAGTGACCCCCGGGTCCCTCCATCGTTTCATATCTATAACCCGACGCCTGCTCTGCACACTGCACACGGCCGCCCCTGTGCCGCTGAGGGTGTGCTTTGTGTGCCTACTTGTGTCCTCCCCAGTGCTCTACAAAACCCCCTGGTCTGCACCCCGAGGAAGCGGGTACTTACCTGCTGGCAGACTGGAACCGGAGCACCCCTGTTCTCCTGAGGTGCCTATGTGTTTTGGCCACCTCTTTGACCTATACACCTGACCGGGCCTGAGCTGCTGGTGTGGTAACTTTGAGGTTGCCTTGAACCCCCAACGGTGGGCTGCCTATGCCCAGGAACTGAGACTTGTAAGTGTCTTACTTACCTCACAATCTAACCTTTACTTACCTCCCCCAGGAACTGTTGATTTTTGTACTGTGTCTACTTTTAATGCTTAATGCCATTTTAACAAAGTCTGTATATGATATTTCTTTTATTCAAAAGTTCCTAACTTATCTGTGTGGAGTACCTTGCATTTTATGTATTTACTTCAAATCTTGAACCTGTGGGTCTTAAAACAAACTAAGAAAATATATTTTTCTATATAAAAACCTATTGGCCTGGAGTAAGTCTGTGAGTATATGTTCCTCATTTATTGCCTATGTGTGTACAACAAATGCTTAACACTACCCTCTGGTAAGCCTACTGCTCGACCACACTACCACAAAATAGAGCATTAGAATTATCTAATTGTGCCACTATCTTACCTCTAAGGGGAACCCTTGGACTCTGTGCACACTATGTCTTACTTTGAAATAGTATATCCAGAGCCAACTTCCTACAGTTGTGTACCATGGATGACGTGCCCATGTAGGGGCCACTAAGATCATGTTGAGGTAAGATTGTTTTATCTTCCGGATTAGAAACGTTAACAGTGGGAGGGGGGGGGGGAAAAGCGTAAACAAATATCCCTGACCAACTAACTCATAGAGCATTGCTCTTGGACTGAGGGTGTGGGTTCCTGGAGGTGAAGTTCTGGCATTTTCTGTTTTGATATGTTGCGAACAGATCGATTTGAGGTGTTCCCCAGTTTTTGAAGTACTGTTGAAGGACTTGTGAGTGGAGTTCCCACTCATGCGTTTGTTGATGCATCCTGCTAAGTAGGTCTGCTAAGTGGTTGTCTATCCCCGGGAGATATTGTGCCACTATGTGAATGTAGTGGCGAATCGCACATTTCCATATTGTTTGTGCTAGATCGGACAGTTGATAAGATTGTGTCCCTCCCTGTTTTTGAAGATAGTACATGGCAGTCATGTTGTCTGTATGTATCAACACTGTTTTGTGTTGCAACTGTGAAAGAAATGCTTTCATTTAAAACAATATTGCTTGCAGTTCCAGGTAATTGAAATGAAGAGACCAATTAGTATTGTCCCATATACCTTGAATGGTTAGGTTGAGGAGATGAGCTCCCCAACCGTTGTTTGAGGCATCTGTTGAGAGTATATACCCAATTGGCACTGATTAAACTTACTTGTAAGTCCCCTTTATCTGGTAGCCAGGGAACTGAAGACCTGTAATTTAGAGTCACCCCACGAACTGCAGCACTGGTTGTCCCACCCTAAATGTGACAAAGCAAAATTAAGCCTCCCAGTCTGCCAATGCAGACTGGAAGACCAGTTTCAAACTTCTAGCCCAACTTTGCCATTTAAAGCCACAGCAAGGTCAAATGTCCCTCTGAAACACGTGTAAGTCACCACATGACAGGCCTCCTGAGACAGGGGGCAGCATATGTATTTTATGTGTTTTGACAGTAAAAACACAAAAGTGACTTTTTTTTTTTTACTGTGGAAAGACTTGGTCGTCCCATTGGCGAGTACTGGGTTAAACGCTGACACCTCATCTGTGCTTTCTCCTCAACAGTGCGGTCTAAATTGGTACTCCGAGGTACCAAACAACTCAATACATAAAGCCCAACTTGATTCTCAAGTCGAAATTCATTTAAGAAATTACAGTGTGCAACTTTTGCAACATTGCTAATTAATTGTGTTCAATCTCTTGTGTCCTTAACTGTTAAACAAAGAACTTGAACCCAAGACAGCTTTCTGGCCTCCTAGGGAGGCGTGCTAATAACTCTCAAAAAAGGAGAGAATGGGGGCCTGCACTGGACAGAGGTGT
Source organism: Pleurodeles waltl (assembly GCF_031143425.1). Classification (NCBI taxonomy): domain Eukaryota; kingdom Metazoa; phylum Chordata; class Amphibia; order Caudata; family Salamandridae; genus Pleurodeles; species Pleurodeles waltl. The sequence goes on from NC_090446.1 coordinate 1,190,436,257, forward strand.
TACCTCTCACCTGCAAGAAGTCGCATATGCGTTGGCCCAAATGGGGAACCCTTGTCTTGGCTTCTGATATGAGGAAGTAGGATCTGAGGAAATGGCTTTAGCAGCCTATCCTGTAGTGTTGTCTCCCAAAGAAGCCTCTAGGTGACGCGGTGTGAAAGGCACCCATGGCTTTTGCGTTGTCAGTTTCCTTTTTGATTTTTACTAACATCTGATCGCCTGCGGGCTGAATAGATGCCCACCATTGAACAAAGGGCAGATTATGGAGATGCTGCTAGAAGATCTCCCGTTTGAAGCCTGAGATGCGGAGCCAGGCTTGTCATCCGATGAGGACAATGGTGCTGACAATTGTGATGCAGTGCCCGTGGTCTCAACTGAAGAGAGGATGGTGGCACTGGATATAGTTTTCACCTCTACCTCCTCCTCCTTGTTTTTTTAATTCCTCTGGGAGATGCCCAAATAGCTCTTGCATCTCGCTACAATAATCCTGTCATATCAGGAAAGGAGGCAACTGAGTGGGCTATCTTATAGTGGATAGTAGTAGCCCTTACCGCTACCGCCAGCATCCATTCTTTTATCATCAACCATGGCTGAAGCAAAATACTACTTGCATTCTGTATGGACGACAAGAGAGTCCGGTGGGACCTAAGGCTTGAAGTAGGCCAGATCATTGGGAGAAGGCTTGTATTTTTTTGTACCTGTGATATTAAGACCCTGTCCTTGACAGGCTCTTTAGTTGTTGGGGGCTGATAGTAGCATGCCTTTTAACATGGAGAGGAACTGGACAGTTCTCTCTGATTTGGAAAGTGCTTCCAAAAGGAAATGTCTTCCTCTTAAAGGACATGCATGTTTATTTTCTGGTAAGTGGCCGCCCACCGGATCTCCCTGTGGTATATCATGATGTTGTCCCAAGGAAATGCCCTAACTGGATAGTGATCCATGCCTGGATCCAAAACGATTGACACTGTATTCATTCCACACGTCTTTGGTGACATTGGGTCGGGTGGTGCCTTGTAAGCATCGGCAGGGCCAAAGGGGGTGCTTTCTCCTTAGGAGTGGGGAGACTTCTGTGGTGAGATTGGAGGCAATGGGGGCGGTGACACAGGAACTGGTGTTTGTGAAGGAAGTGCAATGTAGGGGAGTGGGCTGGTGTCCATGTCCTTGCGTGTTTTTAAGTTTAGAAGCTGGAGGTGGCTCCAAAGCCAACTGCTCCTCTAACGTTAGTCTACTCTTATGAAGCAAAGTCTCTAAAGGTCTTGTTGGAGGGAGCTTTGTTGAGATTTTCCCTTTTGGGGATGGATAAATAGTGATTTTGCCTTCCATCCAATACCTTCTGCAAACACTGAACGATAGGTTGCTCTGAGTCATTGATGCCAACTGTCAATGAGATCCTTGATGCTGATGGTGGCTTTGGAGTCAAGAGACACCCTAGGATCGAGGCTAGCTTCGCTACCGGCATCAAAGGCGCTTGAGGCTTGTGGATGATCTTATGGTTGAACAGGGATGATTCCAGAAGTCAGGAGGGCCATTTGTGCCGACCAGAGCCTAAAGCCGGAGAAGGTCCAGAAGACCGAGTAGTGATTGGCAGGCTCTATACCTGAACCCCTGGGGGGCAGTACGCTGCTTCTGTCCGAGGCCTCCTGGGAGACTTGGTGTGTGTATTGATATCGACCACACTTAAAATCCATGGGAAGGTCTTTGTTTGAGGGCCAGAGATTGTTGTGAACCTCTTGCTTTTCTTTCTCCTGGCCCACAGCCGACGGCTGATATGGCTGGATGCCGCAGCACCTACATCCTCACCTTCCTTGACACCTAGAGGTCAGGGGTGTCTGAGGCTTGCTCCTGCAAATGCTGATAGGCCCACCTTCTTTTCCAGCGATACAGGAGGGTCTTCTTTGAGTGGAACATGAGGAAGGGCTGGCTACTAGTGCTGTTATGGTTGGGGGGTGGGAGTGGACAGACATTAGTAACCTTGTGGTAAACGGACCAAGGATATTTGGTGTGGCACTGAGGACAGTATTAAAATGGTATCTGTTCCATCACTAGGAGTGCATTTTCTGCAGGGAAATCGATGAAGGTGAGGGCCAGAGACCCTGAAATGGGCCAGAGGCCCTAATGGTCTGAAGTTAGTGCTGAGTTGGCCTCCAGAGGTTGTTGCAGAGAGGAATGCTCTCAAAATGTAGGCTTTTCTCCAAGGATTAGAATAAAACATCACCGACTGGGTCCGAGTGGGAGAGCAGAGAACACATTGAAGCTCTGAGCTCCAGTAGTATACGTCCAAACTAAATTACAGAAAATACAATCAAATGGAGTTGTTTCCCCTGTACACTGCTGACTAAAGGAGGAGTCACAATAGATCTTGTGACTCAACAGACCTTCATTGAAGAAAAACAACTTGCAAACGTCTAAGATAAACACTAGAAGGCAGGAATATGCGTAGCATATGTATCTACAGCTCTAAATGGTATGAACATAAACCTTACGCCCTTTCTCTCACCATCTCTTCCTGTCCCCAATTTTTTGATTCTGGATTAACATTCTCCCCTTAACAGCACTGGTTGCATACAGGCTAATACCTAAAACTGTTTGTGTAACTGAACGGGTTCTCTGCTCTGTGAGGTGTAAGCGTGGAAATATAATGTTACTTACCCTGTAAGATTATGTTTGTAGATTCACAGTGTATCCACAGAAACACACGCTACAAACATGTTTTGCCTCATGACTAGTTATGCTTGATCCTTCAGGGCCTTGTATCTTCTGAGAAATAATGATGATATCTAAATCCGGAGCCCCTAAATATGTTTACTGAGGAGCAGTTTGGCTTTGTGATTCTTTAAGAAGACAAGGGGTGAAGGTCAATGACAGTAATAGGACTCTTTCACTGTGCCTTGCATGGGACCCGTAAGGTTTTGTTAAGCTACTAATGGTTATCTACCCATATGTGTATCAGTGGATATGATTTTGGTAGCATTAGAGATATTTGGAACAAATGTTGGGTGTACAGTGTTGCATTTAGCACTTTACAAAACAATACGCTCACAGAAAAAGTATGTAAAAAAACAAAAAGCGCAATTTAAGTTATTTTTGCCTCCATAACAAAAAAACCTATTTTAAATATAGGACCTGCATTGCCTAGTAACTGAATCAATCTACCCTGCTCCTATTTGGCAGTCCTTCAACTGATTGCTGCTCTCTTGCCCTTACCTGCTCTTTGTACTGATCAGCATGACGGCGCTCATCTTCCACTTGCATGAAAACTTCTTTTAATTTCTTCTCTGTACGTCTAACTAATTTGTTTGAGGCAGCTCTTTCCCTGGGAAACAAAGTGACACAGATGAAGGCATCCATTAGGATTCATAAACAGAGTGATGAAAAACAGCATTACAAAACATTAGGATACCAAAACTGTTTCAAAGAAGCGCTTCCGTTTGAAAATAAATAACTGCTTTTCAAGGGGATCACCAAGTTTGACTAACAACTGGAGCATACAGAACAAGAAAGGGTAGCTTTTTTGATAGGTTCTCAGTGTGCCATCTTTCAGGGTCATAATAGCATTTGAGACATCTTTTGGAATTAACACTGTCTAGTTCTGCATCACCATTTTCCTTTGCTTTTCTCTTCCTTTGCAGAAGATGTCAATCAAAAAGGGAAAATGGATGGCTTGTACCTAAGTAAGTCACATTTACAGCTGCTGACCTGTATTTCCATAATAGGATTGACCATGCAGGCAAGTCAATGAGGCTGGATACAACACATTTTATCATCAGCATTGAGAACTAACCCCACCAGTTGGTCAATTTGTTATCAAATAAAAGGTGAAAAGAATTGTAATATGAAGATGAGAAATTGAACACCAACCTTTATCAAATAAATTAGTTTGGCTAGAACACTGGAAAGCCAGGATGTCATTAGGAAAACCTCCCTCCGCCCCTGCCCCCACACATGAGCTTTCAGGATTAGTCCTTACTTTGCTTCCTGCTCAAGCTGTTCTTCTAATTGTCCAATTTTAGCTTCTAAAGCACAAATGGTTGCCTTAAATTTGGACTTGACAGACCCCTCCAACTCTTGCAGTTTAGCTTTAAGCTCCTTGTTCTGCCTTTCCAGCTGCTGGCGTGCATTCTCACTTTTCTGGGCAGCACTGCGTTCACCTGCCAGCTCAGAGTTTAGAGAATCAACCTATGAAATAAAAATGGAAAAAGAGAAATGACATAGATAAGAAACCTTTGCTGCTCCCATATACTGATCAAAAGGGTCGGTTTGGTAAAAGTGGGCTTTCATCATGGGACGTTCATTAACACTTACAGGATTTTTGCAAGTTTACCTTCACATTTTGCCCCCATTCTGACTACTAGATACTGGTCTAATGGCTCTGAAATGCCCTGGCAGAACTCAGTGCAGGTGTTCTGACCCTTAAAATGATGTATTTAATCAGCTTGTTCCAAATTGGCATAGCTTAACTTGCTTGTAAGTCCCTAGTATATGGTACCAGGGTATCCAGCCCTTTACGTTAGTGCCCCCCCACCCGGGACTGCAGCACGAGTTGTGCCACCCTGGGTTGAACAAGGTAAAACATAGCTTCCGATATGCCACAGCACTGGACGGGCAGTTTTAAACTGCTAACTCGACTTTGCCTTTTAAAGTAATGGCAAAGCCCCAAACTCCCTTTTTAATGTAAAGTCACTCCTATGGCAGGCCTAACAAGCCCTAAGGCAGGTTGCTGTTTGTTAAAAAGTGGAACGTGTTGTAGGAAGTTGGCTCTGTATATACTATCTCAAAGTGAGAGAGAGTGTGCACAGAGTACAAGGGTTCCGCTTAGAGATGGATAGTGGCAAAATTAGGTAATACTAATGCTCTATTTTTTGGTAGTGTGGTCGAGCAGTAGGCTTATCAGAGGGTAGTGTTAAGCATTTGTTGTACACACAGAGGCAATAAATGAGGAACACACACTCAAATACTTAATTCCAGGCCAATAGTTTGTATATAGAAAAATGTATTTTCTTAATTTATTTTTAGAACTACAAGATTCAAGATTTGAGGTAAGTACATAAAAAGAGAGAAACACAAACAGGCACACAAAACACACCCTCAGCAGCACAGGGGCGGCCGGGTGCAGCGTGCTAAGTAGGGATCGGGTTTGCTATTGAAAGCAATGGAGGGACCCGGGGTCACTTAGGCGATGCAGGCAGGGCACGGAGGCTTCTCGGGCCAGCCACCAACTGGGCTAGGAAGAGGGCCGCCTGCTGGTCACTCCAGCACTGGAAGGTGGTTTCTCTCGGTCCTTGGGGCTGCGGGTGCAGTGCTTGGTCCAGGCGTCGGGTTCCTTGTTACCAGGCAGTCGCGGTCAGGGGGAGCCTCTGGATCCTCTCTGCAGGTGTCGCTGTGGGGGTGCAGTGAGGTCGACACAGGTTATTCACGTCGTTGTAGTCGCCTAGGAGACCTCTCTGCAGTGTTAGTTCTCTGGGGCTCGAGCCGGGGGCATCGGGTGCAGTGTGTGAAGTCTCACGCTTCCGGCGGGAAGAGAGAGTTTTGGAATTTGCCTAAAAAGTTGCTAAGTTGTTGCTGTCTTTGAACAATGCCGCTGTTCTCAAGAGTTTCTTGGTCCTTTGGGTTCAGGGCAGTCCTCAGAGGTCGCTGGTCCCTGTCGAATGAGTCGTGTGCAGGTCCTTTGAGTCTGGAGACAGGCCGGTAGGGCTGGGGCCAAGTCAGTTGTCTCCGTCGTCTCTGCAGGGCTTTCAGGTCAGCAGTCCTCTTTCTTGTTGTAGGTTGCAGGAACCTGATTTCCTGGGTTCAGGGTTGTCCCTAAATACTAAATTTAGGGGTGTGTTTAGGTCGGGGAGAAGTAGCCAATGGCTACTGTCCTGGAGGGTGGCTACACCCTCTTTTGTGCCTCCTCCCTGAGGGGACGGGGGCACATCCCTATTACTATTGGGGGAATCCTCCAAACTCAAGATGGAGGATTTCTAAAGGCAGGGGTCAGCTCAGGGCACCTTAGGGGCTGTTGACTGGTAGGTGACTCTTCCTTGTTTTTCTCATTATTATTTTGTCGCCAAAAGTGGGGGAAGTGGCTGGAGGGGTGGGCATCTCCACTAGCTGGGATGCCCTGGGTGCTGTAACAAAAAGGCATGAGCCTTTGAGGCTCACCGCCAGGTGTTGCAGTTCCTGCAGGGAGAGGAGAGAAGCACCTCCACCCAGTACAGACTTTGGTCCCGGCCACAGAGTGACAAAGGCACTCACCCCATGTGGCCAGAAACTTGTATGGTTGTGGCAGGTTGGCAGAAACTGGTCAGCCTAGCACTAGGAGTAGGACTGGTATTCAGGGGGCATCTGGGTGGGTGGATTTTACAATAAATTCCACAGTGGCATCAGTGTGCATTTATTGTGCTGAAAAGTTTGATACCAAACTTCCCAGCTTTCAGTGTAGCCATTATGGAACTGTGGAGTTCGTGTTTGACAAACTCCCAGACCATATACTCTTTATGGCTACTCTGCACTTACGATGTCTAAGGTTTTGCTTAGACACTGTAGGGGCATACCTCCCCCAGGCTGGAAGCCACACAGGTGTTAGCCCAAAAGACAAGATTCAGAGGAGAAGCAGCCTTTGAAGGGCAAATCGGGAACACTTGAGAAAGCTGATGTTCTACCGTTTAGGTAGACAGGCTGGCACAAGGGACATGAAAGGGAAAGCCAGTTGTCAAACCAGTTTTCCAAGGGCATGTAGCCCTTTTTAAAGCCACACCTCTGAGTTGGGCTAGGGAGCTTTGGATGCCGAAAGAGGAGTTCTGTTATGTTGTTAGAAGGTAAAATGGTGCATATTTGAATAGCTAGATGCCACACTTCACAGGAAGTGGTCATCAGGAGGGAGGGAACCTGGTAGCCTTTTTGCTACCAACCTCATCCTGTCCAGAAGGCATTTTCTGAGCATAAATATGGCACCCTCGGCACATACAACTCAGAACTCGACTGCACAGGAAAAAGGACCAAAAAAGGAATGGCCTGTTGCTCTGTGGAACCAGCAAAGAAAGGCTGCACTGGCAAGGACTGAACCTGGTAGCTATCAAAGCTGTCTCTGCTGTGTCCTGCTTGGGGAGCTCCAGAGCCCAGCCAAAGTCAAAAGACTCCAAGGTTCAGTGAGTTAGCCTCCCTTTCACAACACAGGCACACAACATCTGAGAAGCCAATTGGGGTAAGTAGGTAGCCCAGATTCTTCAACCCGTCACCAATTGCCACCAAGCAGCACCAGGGACCAGGACTCAACATTAACAACAGAAAAGATGATGGACGGAGTGCTGAAACTTTTCAAACACTCACTCCCAGTCAAAGAGCTGGGTTTAATCCATCGTTCTTTTGCTCACCATGTCACCCCAGTTTGGACCCAGCGATATGCAAATCAGTCTTGACCTTGTTGCCAATGAGAACAGTCCAGCCCGAACTGCCAAGCCAGGTCCCCCGTGCACCGGAAACAAACATCGCGGGACCGGTTTCAAGGTACCCTTCATCAGCCAGGCTAGCTTGAGTTTAGTGGCACAGTGAGCACGGGACCCATGACTGGGCATACCCTTCCCACTTAGTACAACTTTGTCTATCATCCTTTTGTGTTGCTAGAGTGCTGAAACCTTTCAAACACTCACCCCTAATCCCAGATCCTGGTTAAATTTATTGTTTTTTTTTTTTTTTTGCTCACCATGTCACCCCAGTTTGGACCCAGCCATAATCAAATCATTCTTGACCGGTGCTCACTGGATTTAAGCTAGCCTGGTTGATGAAGGGTGATACCCTGATACAGGTCCCAGGGTGCTTTTTTCTTGCCCAAGGAGGACCTGGCCTGGCATTTTGGGCTGGACTGTCCCCATGGTGAACAGGGTCAAGACTGATTTTCAGATGGCTGGGTCCAAACCTTCAGCCAAACTCTGAGCAGCAAGGTTTACACAAAAAACAAATGTAAAGTTTTTAAGCAGCATCAAAACAATAGAAGAAGAAATTGACAAGACAACAAATAAATCCAACACCAATTTCTAAAAATAGACTGTACTTTTATGTATTTTTGGACCATAACGAAAAATATACACCAGAAGTACACAAGATATAGAATTTACAAGGTATAGTAAATCAAGGTATTTTTGTTCAACCGTAAAAAAGCATTGGCAAATTCAACATATGAAGAATGATAAGCTGTAAGAAAACACCCTCTTTCTTGGCATGGTTACCCCCATTTTCTGCCAATTGTCAGTATGTTTGACTGTGTCTACTGGGTTCTTGCTAACTAGAACCCCCGTAGTTTTGCTCTCTCCTCTAAATTGTATCTTGTTCTTCCCACAATTTCCATACTGGTCCCCTCCCAATGTAAGTCCCTAGAATATGGTACATAGGAACCCAGGGCATTGAGATTACAGGGGATCCCTAATGGCTGCAGCAATTATTCTGCCACCCATAGGGAGCCATGCAAAGGATTCTGCAGGCCTGCCATTGCATTCTGCGTGCCACAGGTGCATGCACCCATTTGCACTACAGGTCACTACACCTGGACACTATAAGTCACCCCTATGGTAGGCCCTCTTGGCCCAGAGGGCAGGGTGCAGGTACCTGTGTGTGAGGGCACCCATGCACTAGCAGTGGTGCCCCCACAAACTCCAGATCCATTTTCCTGGAATTTGTGAGTGTGGAGACGCCATTTTAGGCATGTACTGGACATCCTATGTCCAGCTACATAATGGTAACTCTGAACCTAGACATGTTTGGTATCAAACATATCGGAATCATACGCCAATACTGTTGCAAGTATTGGAAGTATGATTCCATGCACTCTGGGGGCTCCTTAGAAGACCCCCAGCACTTCTACCACCAGTCTTACAGGGTTTTCCAGACAGGGCAGCTGCTGCTACCCCTCCGACAGGTTTCTGCCCTCCTGCTGCTTGATCTGATGAAGCCCAGAAAGACAGAACAAATGATTTCATTTGGGAGACGGAGGTAACACCCTCTCCCTATGGAAATAGGTGTAACTGGCTTGGGAGGGGTAGCCTCCCCAAGACACTAGTTTGCTTTGAAGGGCAGATTTGTTGCAATCCGTGCATAAACCCGTCCACACGGTTCAGGGACCTCCAGGCCTTGCTCTAGCGCAAAACTGGACAATGGAAAGGGGAGTGACCACTCCCCTGTTCATCACCACCCCAGGGGTGGTGCCGAGAGCTCCTCCAAAGGGTCCCTGGGCTCTGCCATCTTGTTTTCAAGGTTGGCAGGGAACTCTTGGAGCATCTGAGTGGCCAAGCCAGGCAGGTTCGGTCAGAGGCCCCTCCTGATAGGTGCTTAGCTGGTTAGGTGACCAATTCCCCTTTCAGGGCTATTTACGGTCTTTCTCTTAGGTGGGTCCTCAGATCCGGCTTGCAAGATTTTAGAAGCACTCCTCTGCAACCTCTGCTTCGACGTCTGGTCACTGGAACCATGACTGGACCCTCCAGGAACCGACAAATGCTGCTACATAGAAGAAGACTCTTCTGCAACTTTATTTTCACATCTCCTGCCATCTTTGTAGCATTTCCCCAGCTGTGCATCCTCAGAAGACTGCAACTCTTCAGCCTGCACAAGAAGAAGAAGGAATCTCCATTGGAGTGAAGGAGTCACTTCCCTGCAACTGCAGGCCCCCACAGCAAGCGACAACTGGCTGTGTGGATATCCAGCTGTGTGGATCCTGCATCACAGGTCATGGTCCGGAGTAGTCCTCTTGGCCCTCTCTGCCAGCTGTACAACCTGGGTAGCCGTAAGCCTTTGCCTTCACACGCAGGGCAGTACCTCTGTGCACCGCTTCTCTTGCAGCTGCTAAGGCTTGTTTGCATCTCTTCCAAGGGATCTTCAGGTGACCTGTAGCTCCAGCCCCCAGCACTCCATCCTGCAAAGCACAGCCTCTTGGGTGGTTCTCTTGCGGCGTGGGATCCTCTTTTGTAGTGCTGCATGGGCTTCTTCTGCGACTCCTGTGTCCCGATCCTGTGGGACTCCTCCGGGTGCTGCCTCTGCTCCTGTGGACTCTCTGCGATGCAGATGGTCCCCTGTGACTCCGACTCCTGGGTTGACTCCTGGGCCTTGCTGGTCCCCGGCAGCAACTCTTTTCCACCAACTGCTAATGTGCCTTTGCCAAGGTTTTTCGGTGGAATTCCTGCACTGACAACCATCTGAAATCTTCCTTCCAGAGTGGGACTTCACCTGCAGGAACTCTTTGGCTCCAGGGTTGCAGTGCTGACCTGTTCTTCATTACCGTCGACCAACTGCTGCATTCACAGCTGGGTGGGTAGTAGCTTCTTCTCCTCTTGGACTCCACTGTGACTTGGACTTGGTCCCCTCTCTCCACAGGTCTTCTTTCTTCAGGAATCCACTGATTGTTTTCTTGCAGACGTCTCTGGGTGTCTTCTATTTCTAATTTTCCTCCTTTTGGGTGGTTTGGGGAAGATCCAGTGTTTTACCCTTGCATTCCTGGTTGCTGGGGGGTACTGTGTTACTTACCTCTGTGGGTTTCTACACATTTTACTTACCTAGGTGGGGGTACCTTATTCGCATTCCATTTTTGTAGAATATGGTTTGTGCTCCCCCTAGGGTCACTATTGGTTATTGCTATTTGCACTGTTTTCTAACCTTTCCTATGCCTGTTTCTGATTACTAGTGCGTATATTTAGTGTATTACTTTCCTCCTAAGGGTGGGTTACCTTTTCTAGTATTTTGTGGTGATTTGTTCCAAAAATAAAGGACCTTTATTTATGTACAACTGAGTGTTTTCTTTCATGTGTGTAAGTGCTGTGTGACTAGAGTGGTATTGCATGAGCTTTGCATGTCTCCTAGCTAAGCCTTGGTTGCTCATCCACACCTACCTATAGAGAGCCTGGCTTCTAGACATTGCATACACTTTACTAAGAGGGGATACCTGGACCTGGTATAAGGTGTAAGTACCACAGGTACCCACCACACACCAGGACAGCTTCCTACATAGGTGTATTACACCATGAGGCGGCACAACCAAACCATATAATACACCCCATTTCCTCTAATTGATACCTATCAGTGGGATCCAGAACTTGTGTTGAGCAGTACCATATAGTTGTTGAAATTAAGACACTGAGAATTCGCCTAAGGTAACACCACAAATGACACCCTTGTGCTTTCCCAGTAAGTGCCAAGTTCCATATTCTGCAGACATTGTTTTTAAGGAGCTGGTGAACGTTTCCAAGGAGTTGCTGAACGTTTAAACGATTTTCAAAAGTTGACAAAGTTTCCAAAAATTTCAAAAAAGATTTTAAAATATCCTGGAAGTCACTGTGTGCAAGGGGAACATGGAGCTTGAAATTGCCAATCCATCAACTCTCAAAAAGAAGGACCTGAAGGAGTTATGTAAGGACAGAAAGATCATTGTGGGGGAAAAACTGCAAAGGAGGAAGATCTGGTGAATGTCCTCAAGGCTTGGGAGGAAGCCCACAAAGCCCCACCGGCACTGTAAAAAAGACATACCCCAAGGTTGTGGGAAAGAAGAAAGAGGCTGAGGAGGGTGCCCTCCACTCCACACCAGGGCAATAATGTACTCTACAGCGAGCAGTGTGGGGCGCTCACACAGCAGCAGGAGACCCTTCAAAAGGGAGTAGCTGCCCTGGAGCTGGAAGAAATAGCACTGTCCTGGGAAGACAGGAGGCTGTCCCTTGAGGATAGAAGAGCTAAAGTGGGCATGACAGCTAATAAAAATTATAGCAGCAACCGAGACACAGGGTGTCCAAATCAGAATCCCCAAAGGGATTGTCCCAAACTATGTACCAGGGGATGACCTAGACAAGTGGCTGGCCTCAAATGAGAGAGCTCTCTAAATGAGCAAGGTGGGTACAAAACACTGGAGAACACTTCTATGGGAGTTCGTATCAGTAGTTGGTAGGGATAGACTGCTCATACTTTAGCGCAAGATAGCAGAACGTTACCCACACATATAGGCAGCACTTGTCCAAATGTATGGTCTCATTCCTGAGGAGTACATACAGAAGAATAGGATATCACACAAGGAGGCAACACAGACATGTATACTTTGCAGTCGCATCAGTAAAGGCACTGGAAGGATAAGTAAAAGCTAACCAGGTAAGTACCTATGAAGGGCTGTATAACTGGTTGGCCAAGGAGCACATTCTTACGAATTGCCCCTCGGAACATCTACACCAACATCTAGTAGACTTAAAGCTAACTATCACGTGGAGAGAAAAGGGGGGTGGTAGTAACCCTATCAAAGAGGTTCCTTCAGAAGCCAAGAACCCTGAAGAGGGGATCTAGACCCACCCCCTCGAACAAGAAGAGTAGTGGGGACTCAGGGCTGAACAAACTCTTAGATAGAGGTCTTCTGACTGCCAGACGTCAGGACACCATAGGGGGATGCAGCATGCCCCAAGAAGGAAGTTACCCCTGGGTGGCTTGTGTAACCTTTGAGATGGACACCTTAGAAGAGGGGTTCTTAGTAGCTTTTAACTGGGAGTAGGGTCAAGATGGTGATCCTTGGCCGTCATAGTAAGCATGTCCAACCCCTCAAGGTGAACAGGATCCCCTGAGACACACAGGTGCCACTCACACCATAGTGGTGGATCAATTAGTGTCCCCAGACCAGTACTTGCCGGGATAGGTAAGGAGAGTAGGGTAACTCCATGGGAGGTCACAGACTGCCCTGTGGCCTTAGTGTCCCTAGAGGTAGGGGGGTACCCTTAGCTGGCATAGGGTGGTAGTCAGTCCTGACCTCCCCTAGATTGTCTCCTAGGCTTTGACTTCCCAGAGGTTGGTCTGGGGCCAGAGGGGCAGCTGCCCAGGGCGCTGCCAGTCCCAAGGATCTTCTGAGTCATGTCCCTACGATTCTGAGACGTAGGCCCTAAATGAAAGGTAAAGGTAGTAAGGGAAGGCCATGTGTAGACAGGGACCAAGGGAGCCAGGGCCAACCTGCCCCAGTGGGTGAAGGCCCAAAGACTAACTCTGGCCCCTTCTGATCCCACAAAAGGTCATGGAGAGTCTGGTAACTGCTCAAGCTCAGGGTGCCCACCCTAATCTGGCAGAAAAAGGAGTGGGGGAAGGGTGTCTGCCACCTGAGGTGATAGACCTCCACTCTGAAAAGTTAAAGGGGTCCTCAGAAACCCATGTAGCCCTTCAGGTAGTCCGTCTACCTGTCATTTGGGAGCTCAGGGTGTGTTTCGGCGCACTGACAGCTGTCAGTAGCCTCAGGTGGGCGCTTGCCTTTGTGACAGAACTATCCTTGGCATGGGTTCAGATCTAAAGATAGAATGTGAGGTAGGTCCCCTGACCCTGTTGGTCACAGTTGGGTTACATTAAGTGTTGGGTGACCTCTTTGGGTCAGCTAGATTTTGCCCTAGCTAAGATCGGGTTAGAGTGAGGTGGGTAACTCATAGTCCCATGTAGAGGGTGGAGAAGCACAAGTTACTTCCTTTTGAAACTGTAGGAAAGTGCCCCTTTTGGCATGGTTACACCCCCACTTTTTGACTGATATCGGATGCTAACTTGACTGAGTGCATGCTAGGATCCTGCCTAACCAGGCCCCAACATCTTTGTTTTCTCCCCTAAACTGTACCATTACTTCCACAATCAGCACACAGCTAAGTCCCCTGTAAAAGGCACCAGGGGCACCAAGGGCCCTGTGGTCAGAGAGGGCCCCCAAGGGCTGCAGCATGTATTATGCCAACCTAAGGGACCCCTCACCAAACACATGCACACTGCCATTGTAGATTGGGTGTGTTGGTGGAAAGAAAAAAGTTTAAGTCAACATGGCATCCCTTCCTGGGTGGCATGCCCACAAACCACTGCCCATAACATAGCTATGTAACCCCTCCAGCAGGCCTTACAGTCCTAGGGCAGGGTGCCCTACACCTCAGGTGAGGGTATAGCTGCATAAGCAATATGCCCCTGCAGTGTCTAAGTCCATTCTTAGACCCTGTGTCTGCAGTGTGGCCATAGTGAATGCATGGGCTGGAAGTTTGTCATGATCAACTCCACAGCTCTATGATGGCTTCACTGAAGACAGGGAAGTCTGATATCAAACTTCTCAGCTCAATAAACCCACACTAATGCCTGTGTTAGATTTATTGTAAAATGCACACTGAGGGCATCTTAAAGATGCCCCCTGAAATTCAACCCACTCTCTAGTGTGTGACTGATAGGTCTGTGCCAGCCTGCCACTACAAGACGAGTTTCTGGCCCCATGGGGTGAGAGCCATTGTGCTCTCAGGAGTCAGTGACAAAGCCTGCTCTAGATGGAGGTGCTTCACATGTCCCTCCTGCAGGAACAGCATCACTAGGCGGTGAGCCTCAAAGGATCCTGCCTTTTGTTCTGCTGCCAAGGGCACTAGTGGAGATGCCCATCCCCCCTCTCCCCTATACAAAGCCCCACTTTTAGAGGCAGGTCTGGCGGGAAAATTAGCAATCACCAGGAGGAGTGTCCACCCCTAGGGCGTCCAGAGTGAAGGTGAAACCCTCCTGGCAGAATCTTCCATCTTGGTATGGAGGGTGATAGCCAACAGTGTTAGGTATGTGCCCCTCTTCCCAAAGGGAGTGGGCACAGGAAGGGTGTAGCCACCCTCAGGGTCAGTAGCCATTGGCTACTGCCCTCTACGCCCCTAAAACTAGTATTTAGAGGCATCCCTGATCCCTGCTTTTCAGATTCCTGGTGACCTAAAGAAGGACTGAAGAGCCGCACCAGCAGTGAAGACTCCAGACGACAACTAACTTGGCCCCAGCTCTACCAGCCTGTCGGCAGCTTCAAGACTCTTACTACAAGACGACGACTCATCCTGCAGGACCAGCGACCTCTACAAACCCCAGAAGACTGCCAGCCTTCCTTAAAGATCAAGATCTCCTGAGGACAGCTGCCCTGTCCACAAAGAAACCTCCAAAAAGGCCTCCAGAACTCTGCGGATCCACGAGTCCTGCCCACTCTGTGATGCCCATAGCCCGAGTCCAGGTGGCCACCTGACCAGAGAGAGTCCCCAGTTGATTCTGACCTTGATTCTACCCCGGGTTGACTCCTCCTGGCCACCACAACGCCACCTGAAGCCTGAATCCAGAGGAGGCCCCTGACCGTGACCAGATGCCTAAAGGTACCCCTGCACCCACTGCCCCCTGGCCTTGGGGAACCCAGTCGACAGTCCATCCACGTCGAGAGGAGTCTTAACTTATCTATCCAGCCGTTGGTCTTCTTGAGCCAACCCCTTGGACCAAGCCTGCAGCTTCTTTGTGAACCCGGAGTTTTCCACTGAAAAGCATCGAGCACCCGACCCTGTGTTTGCACCCTGCACCCGGCCGTCCATTGCCACTGAGGGTGTGTATTGGGTGATGACCTGTGGCCCACTCAGGGCCGATCGTAACTCCCCTTCCCCCACTGGGCCCGTGTCCTGAGACTGCGGGTACTTACCAGCAAACCGTTCACTTCCAAGACCCCCCCCCCCGTCTCCACAAGATCCAACGGTGCTCCTGACACCTCTGCACCCAGCCGTCCCCGTGTTGCTGGTGGTGCACCCTTAGGTTCTTCCTAAACTTTCCCCTGTGCACACCTCAACCCCCGAAGACTGGGTCTATAAGTCTAGTAGTTACCTGTAATCTGTGTATGTACTTTTCTCACCCAGGACTGCACTGCCTTCAATGAAAATTGCCCTGTCTACTTTTGATACCGAAAAGTATTACCTGAAAACTGTTTTCTCTGTGAATTTCAAACAAAGGCAATTGATACTTGAAAGTGATACATTCTTGAAGGTGTACTTACCTGCAACAAAGATCTTTAGGGTTCTGGAAATAAAGTAACAAATTATATTTTTTGATACATAAAACATTGACCTGGAGTTAATCATTGAGTGTGGGCCTCACTTTTGACTGTGCGTCTACAACAAATGCTTAGCACTACCCCCTGATAAGCCTAAATGCTGGACCACAGTACCACAAGAGAGAGCATTAGTATTATCTACTTTAGCCTCTGGGGAACCCCTGGACTCTGAGCACACTATACCTCACTTTGGTATAGTATATACATAGCCACCTTCCTACATTGGTGGATCAGCCGTGGGGTCTACTACTTTGCATTTGCTGGACTACTCAGCCAACATCACACAACTAAGTTCCAAAATTCCCTTTCGATTCAATACATTTTTTTGAATTGACAATCTTTCCAAACTTTTTTTTTTAAAAGTCCTGCAAGAGCCTTGGTTAAGTCCCTTGTAGCATTTCTTTTAAAGTTTAAAAAGTTACTATAGTTAGGGGGGGGGGGGGGGGAAGTACCTAGAAGTAGCCTTAGTTCCTAAAAGAAATCCCCAAATTTAGTAACATATTGAGCAGCTTAGAGGGCATGGTTGCGGAGCTCGACCTGACCCTTTATCCCCACCTCAAGACAGGAGCGATAAGGTCTCTGCAGACTCAAAAAGATTAAAACTGGTTCCAACCCTACCAAGATCAAGCTAAAGGAGCTCTTGAAGAGTACACAAAGGAACATCCTGCTGAGGAGGATGATCTGCCCTCTCCTAACCTAACTAGGGAAGACAAGGCCTCTGTAACCCTGTCCCCAAGTATAGTACTCACAGCACCTAGACCTCACGCAGGTGGGTCAGGTTCTACTGGGTCCACTGAGGACAGCGTCAGTGACGAGGACAGCCTTTTAGCAATGTTAGCCAAAAGAATAGCTTTGGAGAATAGACTCCTAGCTATAGAGAAGAAGAGATCAGAAATGGGCTTCACACCCGTTAATGGTGGCATCAACGTAATAACTAGGGACGGAGCAATCTTATGACCCTAAAATCCCCAAAGGAACTGTCCCCAAGTATAAGGATGGTGATGCCATCACCAAATGGTTTACAGCCTTTGAGAGGATCTGTGCAATGAAGAGTGAAAAATGTCTCACTGGGGAGGTATCCTTTGGGAACTGTCCACTAGTAAGTGTAGGGATGGACCTCTCACATTCACTGGGTCTGATGCTGCGTCCTATGACCTCATGAGGGCTACCCTGGTTGAGGGCTTTGGACCACTGAGAAGTATAGAATTAGGTTCTGGGGAGCTCACAAAACATCGAACTACTCCTAGCTTGACTTCATAGACTACCCAGTGAAAACAGTGGATGGTTGGTTAACTGGGAGTGAAGTGCACAACTAGATGGTGCTCTATAAGTTGTTTAAGAAAGAACACTTAAGTAACTGATTTAATGAAAAGTTGCATCAATATCTCGTAGACCTAGGTCCAATTTCTCCCCAAGAATTGGCAAAGACAGACCGACCACTGGGTTACGACTAGGGAGACCAAGACTTCCACTGGGGGTGACCAAAATAAAGGGGTTAGTATGCCTCCCCAGGTGAAGAGTGGCGAGACACAAGGATAAAAGTGAAGAGTCTTCTACAGGCCCCCAAAAATCTGCTCAGAAGGGTTGGCCTGAAGCTCTTCATCATCCACTCATGGGTACAAGTGTAAAAGCTTTGATCCCCAAAAGCCTGGTGTTTCAATTGTAATCAGAATGGGCACCAAACTAGACACTTGGCCTGTCCCAAAAACAACCCCCAAGTACTGCACCAGCTAGCACTGGTATAGCCAGTCTCCAGGTGGGATCTACAATGTGCCCTGAATAAACCAGGGTTCACACTGAAGCTATTTTATTCTCAGAGGGTGGGGTGGATGTTGCCCCATTTGCTGTCTGGCACCCTAACATGAACAAATATAGACAGCAACCCTTGATTAATGGGACTACAGTACAAGCCCTGAGGGATACAGGTGCCACTGTCACCATGGTGACACAAAAAACTGGTTTCTCCAGGACATTACTTTGCTGGATAAACATATCCAGTTACCAATTCTGATAATATAACTAAGGTCCATCCCATGGCGATGGTTCCCTTAGAATGGTGAGGGCCTACTGACCTGAAACAGGCGGTGGTCTCTTCTATAATCCCAGCTAGGGAATGACCTGGAGTCCTCAGCAGGGGCTGAGGTAACACTAAAAACCCATGCAGCCATGTGGGGAATCCCTGAGATGGTGTGTGTAACAACCAGAGCACAAAGCCGAGCACAGGAAGAAAGAAGTTTTGGAGCCTTGAATAATGGCCCAGCCTTTCAAGAGGAAGAGCAAAACGACTGGGGGAACCAGTAACCAACCGGCAAAAGCTCAGGACCTCTCTTCGCAGAAAGAGAACTTATCCACCCCAGAAGGAATTGAGCCCATGGAAGTTGAACCTTACCAAATTGAGCGCTTGGGCCCATGGGGACCGTCTAGGGAACAGCTGTGCCAAGGTCAGAGAACCTGTCCTACTATTGAAGACCTGCATCAGCAAGCTGCTGCACACGAAAAGGGAGAGGTCAGTGGTTCCCACATGGTCTATTGGGAGGAGGGATTCTGTACACTGAGGCTAGAGACCCCAAACCTGGTGCTATTAGGAGAGTGGTAGTGCCTTAACAGTTCAGGGAATTCCTCCTCACCTTAGCCCATGACATCCCCCTAGGTGGGCATATGGGCCAGACCTAAACTTGGAGTAGGCTAGTCAGCCATTTCCACAGGCTCCTGGGTCACCTGCCAAGCCAGTGGTAAGGCAGGTGGTTGCCCAAAGGCCCCCTTAGTTTCACTACCTGTGGTTAGGGTTCCCTTTGAAAGGGATGGTGTGGACATAGTGGGTCCACTTGAACCACCCACAGCCCTAGTACACCAATATATACTGGTAGTAATGGATCATGCTACCAAGTATCCTGAAGTAATTCCCCTTAGGTCAACTACAGCCCCTGCAGTAGCAAAAGCCCTCATTGGTATCTTCACCAGGGTAAGGTTTCCTAAGGAGGTGGTTTCTGACAGAGGTGCCGACTTCATGTCAGCTTACCTAAAACAAATGTGGAATGAGTGTGGGTGACCTACAAGTTCACAACACCTTATCACCCACAAACCAATTGACTTGTTGAAAGGTTCAACAAGACATTGAAAGGACTCCCTGAAAAGCTCAAAAGGAGATGTAATGTCCTGTTGCCATGCCTGCTTTTCACCTAAAGAGAGGTGCCTCGGAAGAGAGTAGGTATTTCCCCCTTTGAGCTTCAGTTTGGCCATCCTGTTAGTGGACTACTTTATCTTGTAAAGAAAGGTTGGGAGAGACCTCCTCACGAACCTAAGCAAGATGTGGTGGACTATGTACTAGGCCTACGTTCTAGGATGGCACAGTACATGGAAAAAGCATCCAAAAACCTTGAGGCCATTCAACAGCTCCAGAAGCAGAGGTATGACCAAAAGACTGCACTGGTGGAGTTCCAACCAGGGCAGAAGGTGTAGGTTATGGAACCTGTTGCTCCAGCAGCACTTCAGGATAGATGGAGTGGCCTTCACCCTATCCGAGAAAAGTGAGGTCACCTATTTGGTAGACCTGGGCACTAGCAGGACACCAAAGAGAGTGATCCATGTGAACCGCCTCAAGCTTATCTGTGACAGGACTGATTTAACCATGCTGATGGGTACTGATGAGGATCAGGAAGCAGAGTAAAACTCTCCCTGACCTCCTCTCTTACTGTCCAAAAGATGGGTCAGTTGATGGAGTTGTCTATTCAGACACCATCACTGCCCAACAGCATGCTGACTGTAGGCAAGTTCTGCAGCAGTATGCAGAGCTTGTCTCCTTAACCTCTGAACAGACACACTTGTGCACCCCTGAAGTGGACACTGAGGATGCACAGCCGGGGAAATGTTGCAAAACTGGCTGCAATTCTGGATACAATGTTGCAGAAGAGTCTTCCTCGTGGATCTGCAGCTTGTAGGTTCCTGGAGGGTCCAGTTGCGGTTCCAGAACTCGAATCAGAGGTTGCAGAGGAGTCCTACTGGAACCGTGCAAGCTGAATCGGAGGCCCCACCCAGGAGAGAGACCCTAAATAGCCCGGAAAGGGGGATTGGTCACCTAACCAGGTGAGCACCTATCAGGAGGGGGCTCTGACATCACCTGCCGGGCCACTCAGATGTTCCCAGAATTCCCTGCCAACCTTGGAAACAGGATGGCAGAACCCAGGGACTCTCTGGAGGAGTTCTGAGCACCACCCTCGGGGTGGTGATGGACAGGGGAATGGTTACTCCCCTTTCCATTGTCCAGTTTCGCGCCAGAGCAGGGACTGGGTGTCCCTGAACTGGTGTAGGCTGGTTTATGCAAGGAGGGAACCAAATGTGCCCTTCAAAGCATTGCCAGTGTCTTGGGGAGGTGACCTCTCCCAAGCCTGTACCACCTATTTCCAAGGGGAGCGGGTGTAACATCCCTCTCCAAAGAAATCCTTTGTTCTGCCTTCCTGGGCTTGAGCTTCTCAAGCAACAGAAGAGCAGAAACCTGCCTGAGGGGTGGCAGCAGTTGGGCTGCCTGGAAAACGCTGTAAGACTGGTGGTAGCAATGCTGGGGGTCCTCTAAGGAGCCCCCAGAGTGCATGGAATCATACTTTCAATACTTGCAGCAGTATTGGGGTATGATTCGGACATGTTTGATACCAAACATACCCAGGTTCGGAGTTTCCATTATGTAGCTGGACATAGGAAGTGACCTATGTCCAGTCCAATTGTGGGACGAAAAGGGAACAATTTAAAGGAGAGGGCAAAACTACTGGGGTCCTAGTTAGCAGGAACCCAGTAGACAGTCAAACATACTGATTTCAGGCAAAAATGGGGGTAACCATGCCAAGAAAGAGGGAACTTTCCTACAGTTGGTTAGTGTGCTGAAGAGAAAGTCTTCTTTGATCGGGTCTGTATGCATATACACATTATGATATGCTTCTGCTCTTGCAATAACTTGCTTGTATGTAGTTGTATCCGCAGGAGGAGAAGGTCTTGTTGCATAAAGGTCAGGGTCATTAGGGAGAATGGGATCTGAATTGCATATATCCCGTGGATCCACATAGTTTGGAATATGACCTAAATCCTCTCTATGAGGTGATGAGGACGATGCTTGAGGAGAAAACTGGGGGTGAATCAAGGATGTAGGTGATTGTGGTACTGGAGTAGAGTGAAGTATAGGAGAATGAGGTAGCGAAGGCTGGTCTGGAGCCTTGTCTTTTTCTTTGAGACTTTTTTTAGGGGGAGGCACTGTGTCTAATGTTTCTTGGAATGTAAGTCTCCTTTTGATTGGAAAAGGAGGAAAAGCCAGGATTTTTCCTGTTTCCTTCTGTATGTGAATTTTGCGCTGTCTAGCATCCATCTCCAAGATCGGCTCTACAGAAGAAGCCTCCTCAGAGAAACTATAGAATCTTTGCCCATTCTGGTTTTCGGCTCCGAGCTCTTTGGTACTGAGTGGTTTTTTCAAGCCAAAAGTGTCAGCTACGAAGTAGATGGCAAAAGTTGTTTCTTCAGCATCAAAATGGTCAATCTGAATGTTTGACTTGATCCCGAAACAGACTGGGATGTGGTTGCCTGTTTGGTCGGTGCTAAAGGCATTTTAGTATTCATTTATTTCAGTGCCAAACCAGAAGATGGGGCATCCAAATGTATTTTTTGGATCCTACCATGGCCCGGGGGCAGTGGAAGACCGACGATCAATTTAGAAGTGTTTTCGAATATCTTTACTTGGTGTGATAGTGTTGGTATACTCACGTACTGCGCCACTGGAATGGATTGAATCTTGGTCCGACTCGGAGTCTCGAATTGAAAGAGCTGCCTGGTGTCTGACTTCTTCCTGTGAGTGTTCTTCCCTGAAGATGTCAGGGGTGTCATCTTCTGCTTCCGACGCCATTTCTAATCGACACGCTCTTCGGTACCATAGGGTCTTTTTGGACTGAAAAGACCTGCAGGCGTTAAAGGTCTCCTCTGTGTCCTGGGGACAGGCCGAAATTACACACTTAGTGTTGATCCGTGTATGGAAACTTGGAGTGACACTGAGGGCAGAATCTAAACGGAGTACGTTCCATTAGCCTATCATTCTCCGACTACAGTTGCTGAGGTAGGCCCAAGAAGGGCGTGGACGCCACTAAGGGCATTAAATCAACCCAGACAATAAAATTCAGATTGATTCGTAGAAGTGTGGAATACGTGAACGAAAACTATACCGACGTTGATTGAAAGATGGAATTTAAAGTTCGAAAGATACCGAACCGAGATTTACCGGAGCAAGAGGAAACACGTCCAAACCCGACAGCGGAGAGAAAACAATCTAACAAAGGACTTGATGCCCATGCGCATTATCACTAAGAGGAGGAGTCATTTGATCTGGTGACTCGAAAATCTTCTTCATAGAAAAGCAACTTGTAAAACTCCAAGCCCAACACTAAATGGCAGACTTATGCAAAGCATGTGTATCTACAGCCACACATGCCATCGGACCTTATATTAAGGGGCACCCATGTTGAGGAGTGGCCCTGTTGGTCTGCTGCTAGGGACAACTTCTTCATCCCCAACTGGAACCATAGCTTGTGAAGCCAGGCAGCATAATCTAGGGTCTTCTCTGTGCCCCATAGTGATAAAATGACTTGCTGCGCTGCGCCAAGAGAGACGGCCATCTGTTTCACTCTTTGGGTGTGGAGCGGGTAGGTTAAGGTGTTGGGAAGGCCCAAGATAGTGTATCCTGGAAAACAGGGAATTATAGTGTTAAATTAAATGTGTGGTCTCAGTGTCATCTAATATGCGTTCCCAGAACCGTTCTAGTTTTGGGCAGTGCCACATGAGGTGTAGCAGAGTGCCAGTACTCCTGCAGGCGCTCCAGCACTCTTAGGATCTGCTGTCAGGTTCATGACTGGAGTCGTGCAGGAGTATGGTACCAATAGGATGTTATTTTGTAGGCCGTTTCAACACTAGCTATTCTGTGATCTGAGTGGTGTGCTCTATAAAATATGTCTCCCCATTCTTCGTCTAGACCCTGCCTAATTACACCTACCATCTAGTTTGGCCTGGCGCTTCAGGTGGTTGGGCTTGTTTGCCCAAGATGGAGTATATGTCTGAGACGAGGCGCTTGTAGTCCTCTTAAGAAGCATTCACTTCTTGCAGCTCTCAGAATCGGATCTGCAAGTATTGTAATCTATCCGCTTTCGTTAACCCATACTTAATTTTTAGCGTTCAAACAGAAAAATCCCTTGTGGGTCAAAAAGGCAGCCCACTATTTTACACCCTCCTTCCTGCCATCACTGGAACTGATAGCTTGTGAAATCTATAAGGTTTCCCTCAGAGGCAGTGTAAAGGGTGAGATGAAATTGTTGAACGGCAGTTGCTATCTGTGGGTCTGTGCACGCTTCTTCAGTCAGAGAGGGCCGGATGACTGAGATGGATGCAGCACGGGTGCGGGAGTGTAACCTGTGCGCCAGCATCCGTCCACAGCGACAGCTCCCCCTGTAGAACTTGCTTCAATCGGACCATAGTGTATTCAGCTCTATCGAGAAAAGTCGCTTAAGTTGCAATCGTGCTCTCTCCAGTTCCCTCGTCACTCTTGGGGCCCCTGTGCATTTGTGTATCGTTTCCCATTCTAATATTGTGCTCTCTAGATGTTTTTTTTCTTTGCAAGTTATGTTCTCAGCCACAAAGATTGCAATGAATTTTCCCCTTTAATTTCCTAAGAATTTCTTTCAAGACATGTTTTAAAACAATATAAAGAGTGGCAGTGGAAGTCAAGGGCCACTTCCCCCTTGGGGATGATTTGCATCTAATATTCTATATCTGTTTTAAACCAGAGTGCCAAAATATTTTCCCCGTGAATTACAGTCTTTAGGTTGAAAGAAGAACTGGAAATTACAATCCTACAATTTATGGTTTCTTGGGCGGCATAACATACTTACTGAATGTTTGTTCTTTATGGCAAAAGTTTGGCTGCAGTTAGGGCAGAATTTAAAGAGCATGCTTATAATAAAAATGGTGCTGAGGAGGCTCAATACCCACTGCTGCACACACTCCGATTCAGTCAAAGCTGGATGTTAAAAAACCTGTTCTCACGATCGAGCAGTGTTGAATCGCCAAGCGGTTTTCTAATTCTAAATAAATGGGGAACTGTTGCCTTACGATAAATAGCTTAGGGAGTCACATGACTCTCCTATGGACATTCCCTGAAAGTAGGGGTGAGGGGGTTAAATACTATAAATAGTCCCTGACCCAACCAATAGATGACTGAATTATGCACAGCATGTGAATCTAGGAGAAATGTAATGCTGCAAAAGATTTGGTGCAGAAGGTTCCTTTCAAATTATTTTTCAAATTGCTTCAGGACAGAGCTGAGTAATCACTGTCCTACCATGCATGGTAAAAAAACAAAAATTCATAGAAGGCCACTTGGAAATAGATTTTAAGCCCATCGCCCTCAATGGCTAAGCAAAACACAAGACAAAGAGAAAGATACATGACATGGAATACTATATTCAATGCAAGTTGAATGAATCTAGCTCTCTATAGGGTGCACTAAAAAAAAAGCACACCATGCAGAGTCCAGCGGATCCATGATTGGTTTACAGAGAAAAAAGTAAATAGGACTCTATTTTGTGGTAGTGTGGGTGAGCAGTTAGGCTTATCAGAGAGTAGTACTGAGAAATTGTTGTACTCACAGAAGAAATGAATGAGACACACACAAAGAATACATCCAAAACCAATTTAGCAAAATTACATTCCTTTTTATGTATGTTTCAAACCCAAGAACTTCATATTCGGGTAAGTAGACCTTTAAATATAAATACTTTGCAGTTTCAGAAATCAGCACTTAGTGCAATTTTCAGAGTTCTCTCATTGTTATCCTATGGATGAAAAAAAATTTCAGCAAACACAGGGTTAACGACGACTTCGGAGGTCGAGCTCAGGCAGCAAAGTTAAGTACTGGGCACTGATCAGAGTCACACCGGGCACCACAAGGGCAGCCGGTTGCAGGAGTGTAGTAAGATGTCAGGTGCCCAATGGTTCTCTAAGGGAGTTGGACCTCATGACAAACAGGCTGCAAGCCCTGGCTAGAAAGCCAGTCAGGGACAACAAGCAGCTAGGTAGTAGGCTTGAGGTGCACCTTTGGACCTTTTCTCCAGGGCGCAGGGGTGTCCCTAGGCATTGGGTTTTCTTGTCCAGGAGGATTTGCGGTCAGGGCGTCCTGTGTGTTGTGGCTGCAGGCATCGTCGGGGAGTCCAGCAGGGGTGTACCCAGGATGGACTGTCCAGTTTACTTTCTTTGGCATTTTCATGGAGGTCCGTCATGTAAGAGGGGCCACAATAGTGCCATATCCTTTCACAAACCTCCCGTAGTACCCCAGTCAAGGAAAGGAATGCCCTGATTTGAGTCTGGGTTGATGGAGCTACCCAGTCCAGAATTGTCTGGATCTTGGCTTGCTGTGGTTGAACTTGGCCCCCACCTACAAGGTGGCCCAACTATACAACCTGGCCCAGCCCTGCCTGGCACTTGCTTGCCTTGATAGTGAGGCATGTCTTCTTCAGAGCCTCAAGGACCTTACTCAGGTAAATCAGGTGATCCTGCCAAGTACAGCAATGCCATCTAGATATGCTGCACTAAAATCTTCTAACCCAGCTAGGACTTTATTCAACAACCTTGAAGGTGGCAGGGGCATTCCTCAATCCAAAAGGGAATAACAGTAAACTATAAGGAGTAGAGAATGCAGATTTCTCCTTTGCTCCAAGGGTTAGACCTATCTACCAGTTCTCTGATGTGAGAATAAAAGTACTGGTATATATATATATATATGGCTGCCATCTGTTTTGGTTACAGCATTGAGGCCCCTATAGTTCACACAAAATGTCATTCCTTTGTTTCCACCCTGGGAATGAGGCTTGGGGACTATGACAACTGGGCTGGCCCATAGGCTCTCAAAGTCCTCACTGACTCACAATTCCAGCATCTTGCTCATTTCAGCTTTGATGCTCTCTGACATGATCAGACTGTCTGTATTTTGTTTTGACAGGTAAGCTGTCCACAGAGTCCACATTATGTGTACACCAGATAGACTGACCAGAGGGCAAACAGAAGAGCTCAGCATACTGCTGCAAGACGTGTGAGGGTGTCTGAAAATACCACTCCTTTCACTGAGCCATCTTTTGGGTTGCTGGAGAAGAGATCAGGGAGAGGCTCACTCTCAGCTTCCTGTCCCTCATCAGTAACCATGAGCATGGTCATCTCAGCTCTGTTTTGATAGGGTTTAAGATGACTGACATAGATAACCTTTTGGGGTTCCCACAAGAGTCAAAATCCACAAGACAGGTAACTTCCCCTTTTCACTGTAGGATAGGGTAGGGTAGGGTCCACTCCACATGTCTTGGAGGGCTCTAGGAACCACAGGCTCCAAAACCCACACCTTCTACCCTAGTCGGAACTCTATCAGTGCAGCCTTTAGGTCATACCATAGCTTCTGGAGCTCTTGGCTGGCCTCAAAGTTTTTAAATGTGCTTTCCATGTATCCAGCCACTTTGGAACGAAGGCCAAGTACATAGTCCACACTATCCTGTTAGGCTCTCTAAATGGTCTCTCCCATCCCTCCTTTACAAGTCAAAGGCCCTCATTATGACCTTGGCGGGCGGCTGAAACCTGGTTTCCGCCCGCCGGCCCAGCGGGGATCTCGGCCGCAAAACAGGAGCCGGCGGTGTTGCGGCCTTGCGACGGGTGCAGTTGCACCCGTTGAGCTTTTCACTGTCTGCTATGCAGACAGTGAAAACCTGCATGAGGCCCTGTCAGGGGGTCCCGCGACTCCCCATACCGCCAGCCTTCTCCTGGTGGTTCAAACCGCTAGGAAAAGGCTGGAGGACGGGGACTCGTAATCCCCTGGGCAGCGCAGCCCAGGCGGATTATCACCGCCGGGGAAAATTTGGAGGAAAACCGCCGGCCCCGGCGGTGCAACCGTCAAAATACCCTGGATTGCACCGCCAGCCTGTTGGCAGTGCAATCGCCACCCCGAAAGTGTTCCCCTTACAGGATGGCCAAACAGAATTTCAAAGGGGGAAAAAACCTACTCCCTTCTGCGGCACTTCCCAGTAAGCAAAAACCCAAGTATGGAAGTAAGATATCTCATCTCCTGAATTTTTCAGAAGTCCATCATTCATACCTGTCAATATCTTGTTGAATCTCTCAACCAGGCCAATGGTTAGTGGGTGATATGGTGTAGTGAACTTATAGGTCACACCACATTCAGCCCACGTGTTTCAGGTAGCCAGACATGCAGTTTGTACCTCTGTCTGACACCACCTCTTTTGGAAAGCCCAATCTGGTAAAGATACCAATGAGGGTCATAGCTACTGCAGGGGCAGTAGTAGTCATCATGGGAATTGCTTCAGGATACCTGGTTGCATGATCCACTACAACCGGTATGAATTTGTTTCCTGATGCAGTTGGATGGTCAAGGGGCCCAACAATGTCAATCCCTACCCTTTCAAAAGGGAATGCCAACCACTGGAAGTGGGATTAAGGGGGACTTTGAGTGGCCCCTGGCTTGACAGGTGGCACAGGAGTTACAAAACTCCTTCACCTTCTAGGACAATCTGGCCAGTAAAAGTGGTTCACCAACCTACTCTATGTTTTATCCTGGCCAAGATGCCCAACAAGGGGAATATCATGGGCCAAAGTGAGGAAAAAGTCTGATGCACTACCACTCTCCTAGTGGCACCAGGTCAGGGTCTCTGGCCTCAGTGAAAAGGAGTACCTCCTCCCAGTCGTTCCTGTAGGAGCCATTGATGGGTTTTAGCAGAACTCACTTTGGAGGTTTGTGCAGCAATGCTAGTCTTTATTTTTGATGACTCATTTCACTGGATCATTCAAGATGTCACACATGGCAGTTGATATGTACAGTTTCTTTGTGATGCAGTATTTGAGTAGATGAACAAGAGCATGGGCCCTTTATGAGTTATCAATTATGGTTGATGAGTTTTGTTGCGGATTTGTGAAGCATTTACTTTATGAGTTAAGACAGTTATATTGGTCTGTTTTTGAATGGATTTTGCCCTGAAGAAGTGGATATTCCACAAAACACATGTTGGCAACTGCAATGGATGAAAACTTCAGCTACAACTTGTGGATGGATACATTTTGACAACTTTAATCAATATATGATGTACATGCTATGCCCATTATAGATGCAATTATGATGTACATGTAATGAATATTATTGGTGCACTTCACTGCTGAAAATGTTATATGGGAACCAATTCTCATGATAGATGATAGTGATTTGCCCTGTCTTGTTGATACGATGAATTTGCATTAATTGAATAATATAATGCTTTTCTTTCAATGATTTAATATTTGTGGTGTATTTATTTTGTTTTTGTGTAAATGTTTCTAGTATTGAGATTTTTCTCCCCACAATTCTGTGGTATAGTGGCATATTTAGTCAGGGTGATAAACTGACTTCTGTTGGTTAGAGCACAGGGCCAATTCTCAGTTATCCCATACTAACACTGCGCCATACTAACACTGCGCCACAGGAGCTTGTTGTTTCAGGCCTTCACGAGTGGGTCAGGTCCTCTGCCCCTGGCACAGATGTTCCTTAGAGGGTCCCCTTGGGCCCAAGGGCACTGCCGTGTAAGGCCCAAGCACCTGGGGCTCAGTTCCCTCAGGGGCTGACAGGTCTTCTCCCTGAGAAGAGGGTACCTGATCTGTTATCTGTTTGAAAGCTGGTTTCCCAGACTTCTTTCCCTTACTCTTGGTAGGTTGAGGCATTATCCCAGCCTCCAATTCTACTTTTTTACTCTGAGCTTTGCTTTGGGCTCTGGTTTTGATGCACACCCAATCAGACATACCAAGCATAGCTGCATGGGTCTTGAGGACTCCAGATCATTGCATAGAAGGGATTGTACAGAGATTGCAGGAGATACAACCACCTTCTTTTAGCCAGTAACCCCTCTCCGTTCTACAGATACCATCGTCATGGGATGCACTTTAGCGTGACCATCAGCACTGACGACTGTATAAAGCTCACCAATCAAGTATTGATCTGAGGACACCAGATGGTGGAGCAGTGTCTCTTGGGCAGCTGCATCTACTACACCCTCTGAGTGTAGGGTTTCTTCAGTAGGCTCACTGACAGTCAGGGCCTACCTGAAATCCCATCTGGAGACTTACCACTGCATTTACTGTATGTGCACTAGAGGCATTCTTTTTGTTGGGACAGGTAAGGTCTCCAGTTCGGTGTCCATGAGCTGTACAGTCATGACACCAAGCCTTTTAAGGATTCCAGTTTTTACCTTTGTAGCCACCAATGGATTGTGAAGAGCCTTGGGGCCTTCCCTCCTGTGTAGGTTTTTGGGAGCCTTTAGAAGACTATTTACTTTTATTCTTGTTCTGTTGCCCTCTTTCCATTGGGGGTGGGGGGAGGGGAGGGGCGGGGAGGTGAATGTTGGGAGGGGGGGGGGGGGGGGGGCTTTTTGGTCATCTTTTGTGGTCTTCCCTAACAGTGGAAGTCTTGGCCACCCTTGTCTTGACCCAATGGTCAGCCTCCTACCCCATCTCTTGAGGAGAAAGAGGACCTAGGTCAATCAGGTACTGATGTAACTTCTCTTGAACACAATTACTCAACAGATGCTCTTTCATCGACATATTGTAAAGCCCTTCATAATCATGCACATTGTTACCTTTTAAAGAGTCACCAAGTGTCTTTACTGAAAAGTCTACAAAATCTACCGAGGACTGACTCTGGGGTTTTCAAGTGTCACTGAACTTGATTCTGTACTCTTCAGGAGTGAGCCCAAAGCCCTCAATCACGGTGTCCTACATGAGGTCATAGGACCTAGCATCTGCATCATTCAGTGTCATGAGTCTATCTCTGCACTTCCCTGAGAACATTTCCCAAACGAGAGAGCCCCAGTGCTGTTTGTTAAGCTCTCTGGAAACACAGCCCTTCTCAAACGATGAGAACCACTTTCTGATATCATCACCATCCTCATATTTGGGGACAATCCCTTTGGGGATTTTAGGGTCAGAGTGCCCTACTCTGTCCCTAGTTATAAAGTTGCCGCCACCATTCATGGGTGCTAAACCCTTTTCTGGGACACACACTCAAAGAATAAATTGGAGACCAATTTAGAAAAATAACACTTCTTTTTATACATGTATTTTGAAACCAAGAACTTTGTTACAAGTTAAGCACATTTTTTTAGCATAAATACTTGTCACTTGCAGAAATGAACACTTAGTGCAATTGTTGAGTTCTCTAATGTAAACCTATGAGAGGAAAATTAAGTCAGCAAACAGGTACTTTACGACGACTTACAAGACCAATCTCAGAGACGTAAGGTAGGTACTGGGCAAGGGTCAGGACCAAACAAACAGGTCATTATGGACAGCGGGGGTAGAGGTGTAGTATGCCGTCGGGTGCCCAAGGTATTTCAATGGGGCTTGGTCTCCTTGGGAAAGATGCTTTGGCTAGGAAGCCGGTCAGGGAAAACAACCAACAGGTAAGTAACAAACGTGGGGTGCTCAGGGACGGAGGTGCACCTTTGGTCCTCTTCTGCAAGGCCCAGGGGTGACTGATGCCGGGGTGTCCTTTGGCATCAGGTTCCTGTGTCCGGGAGCACTCGCAGTTGAGGAGTCCTATGACCTGAGGCTGCAGGCGTTGTCGTGGAGTCCAGGAGGGGTGAAATCACAGTTAATTTGCGCTCATGAGAGCTAGTGGACGTTGTTGACATCAGGGACCCACTTCAAATCGGGCCATATGTGACGGGTGCAGTGGTTGCTTTAGGTGTTGGGTTTCTCTCACCACAGGGGGTGCGGGAGGGAGGGCCTGCGTGCAGAGGCTGCACGCAACGTCTAGGAGTCCAGGAGGGGTAAAACCATGGTGAAGTCAGACTCTGGGGAGCTGGGGAACCTTGTTGGCACTGGAGCTCCACTCCCACACAGGTGGGTGAAGGCGGGTGCAGTGGTTACTTCAGGTGTTGGGTCCATGTGGTTGAGGAGGCTGCAGAGTCCTTACTTTAGAATTGGCTGGGTAGCAGGTCCACTGCTCACCGGAGACTTGAGTCTTTGTCAAAGGCAGGCAGTCCTCCTGGGTTTCTGGAGGCTCAGCCACAGGACAAGCAGTCTTCTGGTTCTTAGTCCGTCAAGGGTTGCAAACAGGCTAGCGGGGTTGGTACCAGGTCAGCTGCTTCTTTTCTCCTTTTTTGCAGGTGTGACTTCTTTGTCCGTGATCATCTTAGGTCTTCAGGATTTGCTCTCTTGGGTTCAAGGGTTCCACCTAAATACTCAATTTAGGGGTGTTACAAGAGTGTCAGGTGGAAGCCACTAGGTTCCCCACCTTTAGGGAGACTACACCCTCTTTATGACCATTTTCATTGGGAAGAGGGCATAACCCTGACCTGGGAGGTCTAATTCCACTACAAAAAGATGGAGGAATTTAAAAAGTGGTGTATACTTCAGCTCGTCTGCATTAGGGGTGGGACTGGCATGAAGTAGGCACACTTCCTAATCTGACTAATTTTCCTGCCTGTCCTGCTGCCAAGAAGTGGGGTCAGGACATGGGGTTTGTCATCTCCGCCATTTGGGGAGACCGGGGTCGCATTACAAAGGCGGCTATGTCTTTGAAGCTTCCCGCCCTGGAATGTCCTTTCTGCCTGGAGGAGGTGGCAACAACCCCCAGCCAGGGCAGGCTTTTGTCTCTGGCCTCCGAGAGCGCTGGCTCTACCCTTAAGATGTCAGAAACGTGGCTAAGGTGGCTGAACTGGTCAGGACCAGTCAGTAAGCATGCTAGTAGCTGGCAGGTGTTCAGGGGGCACCTCTAAGGTGCCCTCTGGGTGCATGTTTTGGTAGATCCAACACAGGCATCCCCATACCAAACATCCCTATCTTCAGTGAAGTCATCATGTAGCTGGGGAACTTGGAGTGACCAGTGTCCAGCACATGTATTTAAAGTGGCTTTCTTGGTCACTTACTGTGTCTGTGAAATGACAAAGTCATAGCAGGGGCAGATCTGCTTGTGCAAGTATGCCCTCATGTGTAATATAATGCACCCTGCCTTAGGGCTGTAAGGACTGCTAGAGCGGTGACACATTTATTGCATGCAGTGTAAGGGGATCTGGCACACATGCTATGTGCCAGGTTGTGTTTTCACTTTTGTCTGCACCAAGACACGCAGCCTGCAATGGCTGCCTGTCATGTGCTTGGTGAGGGGTCCCTTAGGATGGCACAATTTGTGCTGCAGCACTTAGGAACCCTCTTTAGTACCACATGCCCTATGTACCAGGGGTACCATTTCCTAGGGATTTACAACAGGTGCTAAAGGTTTTGCCAATTGGGAAAAGAGATCGGCATTGGGGACCTAGTTAGCGGGAACCCAGTGTACTTTCAGTCAAAATCACATCAGATACTAGGCAAGTGGGGGCTAACCATGACAAAAAATGGTGCTTTCCTACAGCTACGGACCCAATCTACCCACCAAAGAAGAACACATAATCACATTAATCCCAATTAAATTAAATAATGGGTCTATAAATAATATTAACCCCAATAAATAGCAGGCAAAGTTGAGACTCAGCAGAAAGAACTGCCTAACCTAGCAGACCTCCACACAGCAGTCTCGAACTGGAGGCAGCAGGAACTGGGATTGTAAACCCGGTCTCGATTTGCTAGCAGCAGTGGGGGGAGTAGCACATGACCAGAAGGTCAAGGGCTACTCTAAGGGTTACTGGGTAACTTTGTCCCCTTTTAATTGCCAATTCAGAGCTCGCTATTTGCATTTACAGCTATTTGCCTTGTTTTTAATATTTTCTGCTGACTTACCTTGATGATCACTTAAGAGTTAAGCATTATGTAAGGATGTGTACCTTGGGTTAATATTTCACATACATAGTATTACTTGCGTATATGATACTTTTCATTCCATTTGTGAGGCCTTACGCACTTACAAACTAGATCATTGAGAATTTTCTCTGAAACAGGAGTGCGCTTTGATATAACTTCACCTGCAAAGTGGTCTTGCGGAATCGGTCATTTAACAGCTCCATGTTGCTCTGCTCTTCCTCAAGCTCTTCCTCCATTTGGGCAATACGGGCCTCCAGCCTTCGTTTCTCATCCAGTAAAGCAGATCTGAAAAACAACCAAATTCGATTTTCTGTATGCATCACACACAGTGGTGGGTACTTCTAGTTATCTAGTGCTTCGAGATCATCCTACATTACTAAAAATGTAACGAGACTTACACACCCACAAAGTATGGGGAATGAAGCACAAGCAGCTTAAGACATATTTGTGCATGATAACTGGTGTACATGGGAGAAGGGTGACGATATTGCCAAAGTTAAGTTACTTACACTTCTGATGGTTATTGCTTTCCTTAGATTCCTCATTTCTAAAAGAATCTTATACTTGTTCCTGCTATGTGGAGGAGGGAATGAAAAACAATATCAACCAGCTACTCTAAAAAAAAGATGAAACATTATCTATAAAAAAAAAAAACACATCTCAGACATGCCACTTTACTGCTGCAATAGAGAGGAGGGGACAGAAAGTGTCGACACTCTCCTACTGGGGTACTGCTAACAGAACTATAAATGTTTTGAGTGGTCATCTAGGCTATTTGTACTTTTCAGTTTAATAAATAGTACCACAAATCTACCTTCAGAAGCAGGCTGTTTGCTTCACAAATGTCACACTCACCCTGTCTTTTAAGAGGGATGGGGAAGAAAACGTCTGTGACACCAAAATTGTAAACCGGCATTTTAACTGGCCCGTAATATTTCAAAAGCCTCTGGCAGACAGCTCTTTGTAGAGGATAACATGCTACATGTATTTTTAATCTTCCCATTATGACCTAACTCTGTAAAAGAGTAGGTGGATACTAGCATTACTGATGCCAGAACCCCCCCCCCCCAAATCCCCATCCTTACGCAGCATCTGGAACGTGGAGATCCAAAGAAGCGGTGCTGAGAGATCAAATAACTGCAGTAATCAGGACCAGCCTCCTAAGAATGATCATCTAGCAAAGGAATGATAGAGAGAGAGAGGGGGAGTGGTAGAGAAAGGAGGTGGGTAGGGGGGAGACCAAATTGGTACGACCAGAGCAGATCTCTAGATTGAGATATTTTTAGATGGAAAAGAGTCCAGTTCACAGAATGGGGAGGTGGGAGGGTCGGTGAGGAATCCACGATTAGATAGATTATTCACCAGAAAGATTGTTACTGAAGGTAATTATTATTTTCTTCAGATGGATACGTTTAACCGCAAGCTCCTCATTCTGTGAACAGATACCGAAGCAGTACCTCTTGTAAGTAAATAGGCTTGGTGCAGGTTCACCTCCACTTTTTGCCCCCATTTTTGCTACTTGGTAGTTTTGTAATGACTCTAAAATGCCTTGAGACCTGCTAATCAGGACTCAGTGCATGAGCCGGGATAAGGTCCCCAGGTTGCAGCAAACTAGAATGGACCCATACATGGAGTTCCCCAGATCTGCACACCCTGGCTCTGGAATCGAGGAGGGGGAGCCTTTGGGGGCCAAGGCGGACCTCATGGGCACCCAGATACTGGTAGCCATTGCGCCCACTAAACAGGCACCGGAAGGAAATATTGACTATATCCACAGAGGTCAACCTCCTGCGTGCAGATGTGTGCAAAGTCACAGAGAGATCCCAGGAGACAGAAACAAAGGTTGAGACCCCATCAACATAGATTAAAGGACTTCAGGCCATGGTCAGAGCACTGACTTAGGAAATAAAAATAGCACTGGATGATCACCTAGATGCTTCAGACGGTAAGGTTTGACGGTGCAACATGTGTTTCATTGCAGTTCTTGAAGGATTGGGGGTGGTGGGGAGGGCTCTCCTGAAGCATTCTTGGAAGTTTGGCTCCAGAGCAGCCGAAAAACCTTATTGGGTGGCTGTTTGCACTTTACAAGTACTGAATCAATCAATTAATCAATCAACATAGTTGATCCCTCTCAATTGTCTGCCTTTCTTGTGATAGAAAAGCCACACCAGATGTTACCACCCCTGCCACTGCCAGGAGGTCCACCACGTGCCATGATAGCAAAGGTACTCAACTACAGGGATCGAGACAGTATCCTGTAATGGGCTTGAACGCACAAGGATCCTACCTTGAGGGAACTCCCATTCGGATATTCCCCGACTATACGTGCAGGGTGTAGGCCCTGATGCACATGTTTCTGACCGCCAAGCAGCATCTCCGCTCTCTAGGCATCAGCGACATGCTGCTTTTCCCTGCCAAGCTCTGTGTGGTGCACGGAGGTCAGTCTAGATTATTCACAAGCCCAGAGGATGTGGAACTGGCTTGACACAGGACATCCGCAGGACAAGGGTGGGGTGCCAGAGAAGTCCAAGGGCCAGCGTAGGGTCAGGCGAGCTTGGCTTAGTGGCTCTGCTGAATGGAAATGATGAGGCATAAGGACTACTGCACATGGCCACTGTGAAGATGTGGAGGGGGACGGCATGTTGGCCACTGCGGTCACAAACTCTCAGGAGGATTTCCTGGGCATCGACGAGGACAATGCTTACTCTCCTAAAATGGTTATGTACTGCTGAACAAGTGGGGCTCCTGTGGTTCGTGTGTCACTTGACTTTGCATTGCACAGTATATGCTTTCCCCCTTCTACCCATTCTCCCCTCCCCCCCCAAAAGTCTTGAGACAGCACCAGCTTCGACTCCTCTCTACTGCAGGGGTGCATGTTCTTTTGGAGATTCTTATATGGAGGTAGTGAGAGAGCTACATTTGGCCATGCCTTCTCTTTGTCTCTTATCATTACTGTTTTTTACCCTTAAAGGTTATTGCTGGACCACATTACACGGAAGAGTTAGAATTTTTGTGGAATCCGGCGTGTGAATTTGTGTCTTGTTTAGGGCTGGTGTGCGAAGTGTGCGGTCATTTGTGTGTTCTGCTAATTGTTTAGTATTGTTTGTAGGCTGGCATGGGGTTGTGGATACTGCATTGAGTGGGTGGGGATTTGATAGTCACTGGCATCACAAATGGGTAAACATCTTTGAAAAGATTGGTTTGATGTTTACCGGGGATGGCAGGTAGGGTTCTTTTGGTTTAGTTGGTGTTCTTAGTTTAAATTTGTTGTTAGGCAGAGCAGGTTGACAGCCATGGCACATTTACAAAGACGCCCCTGGGGTGGGTGAGGGAGATGTTTGAGGTTACATACATCGGTCATGGGGACTTGATAAGTGGTGGGGCTGTGGTATGCACTGTAGGGAGGCAGGGGGTGTCCTGAGAACCTATGGCGTGTGAAGTGAAAATTCTCACTTGGAATGTTAGATGCCTGCGGGACAATACAAGCGTTACAGTGTCCATACCTACCTTAGTCATCATCGGGTGGAAATAGCTCTCCTCCAAAAGACTCACCACACTGATCCTGAAGCGGATAAGTTGAAGGAGAAATCAAGGGGGCAACTGTACACATCCACTTATTCCTTCTTTTCGAGGGGATAGCTATATGGGGTGCCTTTCCGCTTGAGCGAGGTATGCAAAGATGTTGAGGGTCATTATTTGTTCCTCTTGGGTACATTAGATAGAAAGGACATTAGTTCCTTAACTGTATAAGATCCCACCTGTGATAAAAGGTTTTTTCAAGACGGTGATGGTCATGCTTTGAGTGAGCCTAGAGACACCTCTCGTGTGAGCAGGTGATTTTAACTGTATTTTCAGATGGAGGTGTGGACAGGTCACCCACTAAGCGAAAATAAAGCCAGTCATGTCTAGGGCGCTAGATGAGGCTACGACTAGAGTGGATGGAGAGCAATGCACTCAACGGTTCTGGAATACACCTATCAATCGGAGATTCACTATATGTATAGAAGGCTGGAGAGAATCCTTGTAGCACAAGAACTGGCCAAACAGGTGGTTGCTGTGGACCACCTGGGGCACTTCTTCGATCATGCTCCAGTGCCCATGATATATGTGTGGCAATGAAAGACCCCACCTATCCCCATTTGTTGTCTGCGCCTGGAGGCACTGTGTAATAGTGTTTTCCCATCGGATATCTGGGAGGCCCTAGAGCGCTTCTTGGAGGGCAACTGGGGATCCACTGATACTAGGGCTACTGAATGGGATGCCCTAAAGCTGTTCTACAAGGGGTGTGCCTTTCTGAAATGTATGGCATCAAACATCAGCTTGGAGTGGAGTTATGGGCTCAGGAAGATAAACCGTCAAATAAACAATCAGTAGGGGGGACCAGGGGGATCCCTAATAGCAGAGTAAAATAGTGGAGGTCAAGCAGGCAGTGGGGGAGACTT
The DNA here is from genome assembly GCF_031143425.1 of Pleurodeles waltl. NCBI lineage: Eukaryota > Metazoa > Chordata > Amphibia > Caudata > Salamandridae > Pleurodeles > Pleurodeles waltl. The sequence goes on from NC_090446.1 coordinate 1,190,473,343, forward strand.
GGAATAGGTTAGATACATTTATGCAGAAGGAATACAGTCAGTTGTTGCATAAAAAGGGTGACAGACCTGTCTGCCTCTTGACTTGGCTCCTCTGTAGAGAGATGCCGGACACTTTAATCTCTGAAGTTGGAAGATAGCAGAGCCATTTCAACACAAGCTGCGATTAATAGGGAGCTGCAACAGTATTTGGTGTGTTTACATTAACAACGCAAGGACTGTGCAGCCCTTGCGGTGCAGGAGTTCTTTGAGGGCTTAGACTTGCCGAAACTGGGGGTTTCACAATGGGAGACACTGGACTTGGTGGTGACCATTAAAAGATTCAGGAAGTGATAAAACCCATGCCAAGACACACAGTAGTCACTCAGATAATCGTAGGCTCACACGTATCATACACTCAGTGCAGGACATGTGGACGTTAAGGGCAGTAGTAGCACTTGACAAAGTATTTGATACGGTTGGCTGGGAACTTCTGTGTGCGGTCTTGTCGCATGTGGGATTTGGTAGGAACTTACTAAAATGGATAGCCTTAATATGCCAGGGGCCATTCTGGGAAGTATGTCTCTGATAGTCTGGACATTCAGAGGGTGGGTAGACAGTTACCCCCACTGTTCCCTCTCCTGTTTGCACTGGCAATAGAGCCGCTGGTGGCATATCTGAGGACCACACAGCAGGGATTGGTGACAGGGATGGGAGACACTGAATATATATAGTGTCCCTGTATGCTGATGACACTCAGTACTCCGGGTACTTAAACTGGACATGGAGGAGGCAGGTTTAGGCTTACAAGACATGGAGTACAAGTTACTTACCGTTGGTAACAAAATATCTGGTAGAGACATATTCTAGTTGCAAATTCCTTACCTTAGAATTTTCTCCCAGGCGTCATACTGGATCCGGAGATTTTTTCTTCGAGCAATACCCTTCCACGTCAGTAGATGCCGTCTGTCGACTCTAGTCACCGTGATGACGTTGGGAGTAGTACATAGACGCCGCCTCAGCGCAGTGACGTCAGTTTCTTTTAACGACTTTCAACGCCAAGGTGCAGAGCCGCTAAGAACACAGACTGGTGTGCCACAGTTAAGGACCTGAAGGAGGAATCCCTGTCCCTAGAAATTAGTTCCCAAGCGGGGAAGATGGGTCAGTTGGTAAGGAATATGCAACTATAATATGTCTCTACCAGATATTTTGTTACCTAAAGTAAGTAACTTGCACATCTGATAGAGACTTCTAGTTGCAGATTCCTTGCCTTAGAATAGATACCCAAGCAATGCCATCCTCAGAGGTGGGCTGCGAACCAAGATCATACTAGAAAGTCAAGCATGACCGAACAACCAAAGTAGCTGTCCCTACTGACCTGACTGTCTCTGGTGAAATGAGCGCACAAGCCCTTAGGGGGGTGCTTCTTGGCCAAAGCGTAGCACATCTTGATGCAAAGTACCCATCGAGAGATGGTACATTTTTGCACCACCTTCCCTTGCACCCACATATGCGACAAAGAACTGATCATCCACCCAGAAATCTTTAGTACGATTTAGATAGAAGGCCAACGCTCTTTTTGGGTCCAGACGGTGGAGTCGCTCCTCCTCATGAGAAGGGTGTGGGTGGGCGTAAAAATTAGGGAAGATGATGGACTGGTCTATATGAAAAGGCGTTAAAAACCTTGGGAAGGAAGGAAGCTTTAGTGCGCAACACCACTTTGTCAGGGTGAACAGACAAGAGTGGAGGCATAGAAGAAAGAGCTTGAAGCTCACTCTATGAGCAGAAGTGATGGCAACAAGAAAGAAAGTCTTGAAAGTAAGCAACCGTAAAGGGCAATTGTGCATCAGCTCAAAGGGAGTACACAGTAAGTAAGTAAGGACAAGATTGAGGTCCCACTGAGGCATGATAAATGGAGTGGGAGGAAATAAATGGGTGAGACCTTTAAGGAATCTATTCACAATAGGAGATTAAAAAGTGAGGGCTGATCAGGTAGCCTAAGAAAGGCCGAAATAGCGGATAAATACCCTTTAAGGGTGTCCAAAGCAGAGCCCTGTTGGGCCAAAGAAAGAATGAACAAAAGAACCGCAGAGAGGGGATCAACAGATTTGTTAGTACACAATACCACAAATGTATGCCAATGACAGGGGTATACCGTTTTGGTGGAGGGACACCTGGCTGCCAAGATAACATCGCAGACTTTGGGTGGAAGATCAAAAGTAGTCAACTGCTGACGCTCATTCTCCATGCATGAAGGCAGAGATTGGACAGGTTCGGGCGGAGAAACGTCCCCTGTTGCTGTGACAGAAGATCCGACCGAAGAGCCAGTCTGAAAGGAGGATCGGTGGCCATGCTCAATAGCTCTGGATACCATACTCTCTGTGCCCAGTCCAGAGCCACCAAGATAGCTTGGGCCTGGTCATTCCTGATTTTCTGTAGAACTCTGGGCAGAAGTGGTATAGGCAGAAAGGCGTAAAGGAGGCTGGAGTTCTACTCGAGACGAAAAGAGTCTCCGAGCGAGTGCCACCTTGGAAACTCCAATGTGCAAAACAGCTGACATTGCGCTTTCTCTGCGGAGGCAAACAGATCTAACCAAGGCTCTCCCCACTGCTGAAACAGACCTTGTGCCACCTCTGGATGGAGACGCCATTCGTGATCAGCTGTGCATCGACGGCTGAGTCTGTTCGCTCTGGTGTTGTGAAAACCCAGATGGTGGCAGATGTTAAACCACCAGAGTAATGCCCTAATGTTCCAGCCATGTCCAGAGGCATAGTACCCCCTGACGAAGGGTCCAGGACCCTACCCCGCCCTGTTTGTTGCAGTACCACATGGTGGTAGTATTTGTCTGTGAACACTTGCACTACTTTCCCTTTGAGCGAGGGAAGAAATGCTTTCAACGCAAGCCTGCTCACCCGAAGCTAATATGGAGTCTAGATCTGGCTGGGGAAGGGAGAAGGATCTGCTGTGCACTCAATGCGGATTCGAAAGCCACCTCTGCAGGTCTTCTGGACCATATCAGAGAGATTCCCCTGATGCTGCGCCCACTGGAACTTCAAGTCGACTGCAGAGCCTGCATATGTTATCTGGCATGTGTCACTAGCAGGATGCAGGAGGCCATGAGGCCCTGCAGCCTAAGAGTCAGTCTCACCGAAACCCAAGACAGAGGCTGAAAGATCGGAATCATAGCCTGAATATCTTGGACCTGCTTTTTGGGATGATAAACCTGAAACTGCAGTGTGTCCACAACAGCTCTGATGAAAGGGAGCATCCGAGAGGGAGTCAGGTGTCACTTCTGTACGTTGATGGTGAACCCCAGCGTGTGCAGGAGGCTTGCCGTAGTCTGAGTGTGGGAGATGACTTTGTGGACAAGTCTGCCTTCAACACCCAGTCGTCGAAGCAGGGGAAGACTGAGACCCCTAACCTGCGCAGATGAGCTGCAGCCACTGCCATCACTTTCGTGAACACGCGAGGGGCGCTGGAAAGGCCGAAGGGGAGCATGGTAAACTGATAGTGCTCGTGACCTACATGAATCACAGTTAACATCTGTGGGCAGGCAGGATGGGAATGTGGAAATAAGCGTCCTGCAAGTCCAACGCTACCATCCAGTCTCCTGGGGCTAAGGCAGACAGGACCTGAGCCAGGGTGAGCATTTTGAATTTCTCCTTCTTGAGGAAGTAGTTGAGGTCCCGAAGGTCTAAGATAGGATGTAAGCCCTTGTCCTTTTTCAGCACTAGAAAGTAGCGGGAATAACAAACACAACCTACTTCTGGCAGAGGGAACATTTCTATGGCTCCCTTGGCCAAGAGAGCCCAGCTTCCTGGCGGAGAAGTGACAAATGATCCTTCAGAAGTTGGCTGATTGATGGAAGCATGGCTGGTGGGGCAGATTCGAAGGGGAGGTAATCGCACTTTTGAACAACCTGCAAAACCCACCTGTCCTTAGGCTGCAGCGGGGGCAGGGCTGGACTAGGCAGACCTCTAGTTCCCTGTTCCACACCAACGTGGGATTCCGCATTCCCAGCCACGCAGCAGCTAAGCAGCATGGGTGGTACAGTGGCTGGGTTGGGGACGCAACAGGAAGCCCCTTCTGTGGCCACGAAAGGGGCGAAAGGCGGACTTGTTGGGGGCAAGGGGCAGCGGAAGGGCCAAGGCACCGAGCTGTTTCACGGGAGTCCTTGAATCTCTCCAAGGCAGAGTCCGCCTTGTCTCCAGAGAGACGGGAGCCATCAAACGGCATGTCCAGAAGAGACTGCTGGACAACCCCTTAAAAACCAAAAGTACACAACCAGACGTGGCGTCTGAAGACCATCATCATAGCAACCAATCTGCCCAGAGAGTCGGTCGTGTCCAGCCCACATCGGATTGTGAACTTCGCCACATCTCTCCCATCGCTCACAGCTTGGAAGACAACAGCACGGGTCTCCTCCGGATTCTGCGGCAGAACTTGCGTGACCGTATCCCACAGAGAGTGGGTATATCAGCCCAAAAGGCATCTGGTGTTCACGGACTGCAGCGTGAGACTGGAGGAAGAAAACATTTTCTTCCCAAATTGTTCCAGTGTTTTTGATTTGTGTCGAGTGTGTCCCTCCTTGTTTGATTAGATAATACATTGTTGTCATGTTGTCTGTTTTGACAAGAATGTATTTTTGGGTTATTATGGGTTGAAATGCTTTTAGCGCTAGAAATACTGCTAACATTTCCAAGTGATTCATGTGAAACTGTCTCTGATGTATGTCCCATTGTCCTTGGATGCTGTGTTGATTGAGGTGTGCTCCCCTCCCTGTCATGGAAGCATCTGTTGTTATGACGTATTGTGGCACTGGGTCTTGGAAAGGCCGCCCTCGGTTTAAATTTGTACTGTTCCACCATAGAAGCGAGATGTATGTTTGGCGGTCTATCAACACCAGATCTAGAAGTTGACCCTGTGCTTGTGACCATTGTGATGCTAGGCACTGTTGTAAGGGCCGCATGTGCAATCTTGCGTTTGGGACAATGGCTATGCATGAAGACATCATGCCTAGTAGTTTCCTTACCATTCTGACTTGTATCTTTTGTGTTGGATACATGGCCTGTATTACTTTGTGAAATGTTTGAACCCGTTGTGGACTTGGAGTGGCAATCCCTTTTGCTGTGTTGATTGTCGCTCCTAAGTATTGCTGCGTTTGACACGGCAAAAGGTGTGACTTGGCGTAGTTGATGGAGAAACCTAGCCTGTGAAGGGTTTGTATGACATATTTTGTGTGCTGGGAACACTGTTTTAGCGTGTTGGTTTTGATTAACCAGTCGTCTAAGTATGGGAACACATGTATTTGCTGCCTTCTGATATGTGCAGCTACTACTGCCAGGCATTTTGTAAAAACTCTTGGCGCAGTTGTTATTCCGAATGGCAACACTTTGAATTGGTAATGTATTCCTTGGAATACGAACCTTAGGTATTTCCTGTGTGAAGGATGTATTGGCATATGGAAATACGCATCTTTTAGATCTAATGTTGTCATGTAGTCTTGCTGTTTGAGCAGTGGTATTACGTCTTGTAACGTGACCATGTGAAAGTGGTCTGATGTTATGTAGGTATTTAGTGTTCTGAGATCTAGTATTGGTCTCAGAGTTTTGTCCTTTTTGGGTATTAGAAAGTACAGTGAGTAAACTCCTGTGTTTTTTTGTTGAATTGGTACTAATTCTATTGCGTCCTTTTGTAGCAATGCTTGAACTTCTAGTCCTAGAAGATCTATATGTTGTTTTGGCATATTGTGTGTTTTCGGTGGGACGTTTGGAGGGAATTGGCGAAATTCTATGCAATAACCATGCTGGATAATTGCTAAGACCCAAGTGTCTGTTGTTATTTCCTCCCAAAGTTTGTAAAATTGGCTTAGTCTTCCCCCCACAGGTGTTATGTGATGGGGGTGTGTGAATTGCAAGTCACTGCTTATTTTGAGGGGTTTTGGGGCCTTGGAATTTTCCTCGATTTTTTGGGAATTGGCCCCCTCTAAATTGCCCCCGAAAACCTCCCCTCTGATATTGACCCTGGTAGGTAAGCCTTGTTTGTGAGGTTGTGGTTTCTGTGGGTTGACCTCAAAACCCTCCCCTAAAAGGTGTTTTCCGAAATGTGCCTCTGCTCTGCGGGGAGTAGAGTGCACCCATGGCTTTGGCTGTATCGGTGTCCTTCTTGAGCTTTTCGATGGCAGTGTCTACCTCCGGCCCAAACAATTGCTGTTCATTAAACGGCATATTGAGCACAGCTTGCTGGATTTCCGGTTTGAACCCAGAAGTGCGCAGCCATGCGTGCCTTTGTATTGTGACTGCAGTGTTTATTGTCCTTGCAGCTGTATCTGCTGCATCCATGGAAGATCGTATTTGATTATTTGAGATACTTTGTCCCTCTTCCACCACCTGTTGCGCTCTTTTTTGGAACTCCTTGGGTAAGTGTTCGATGAAATGTTGCATTTCATCCCAATGAGCCCTGTCGTATCTTGCCAAAAGTGCTTGTGAATTGGCGATACGCCACTGATTTGCTGCTTGTGCTACAACCCTTTTTCCCGCAGCATCAAATTTGCGGCTCTCCTTGTCTGGAGGTGGTGCGTCGCCTGAGGTATGAGAGTTGGCTCTCTTACGAGCTGCCCCCACAACTACTGAGTCTGGTGTTAGTTGTGTTGTAATATATATTGGATCAGTGGGCGGTGGCTTATATTTTTTCTCCACCCTTGGAGTTATGGCTCTGCCTTTAACTGGATCCTGAAATATTTGTTTTGAATGTCTTAGCATTCCTGGGAGCATGGGAAGGCTTTGATACTGGCTATGGGTGGAGGATAGGGTGTTAAAGAGAAAGTCATCCTCAATTGGCTCCGAATGTAAGGACACATTGTGAAACTCGGCTGACCTTGCGACCACCTGTGTATAGGATGTACTGTCCTCAGGTGGTGATGGTTTTGTAGGATAAGAGTCTGGGCTATTGTCAGTCACTGGAGCATCGTAGAGGTCCCATGCATCGGGATCATCCTGACTCATTGTGGTATGAGCTGGTGAGTGCATCAGTGGTGGAGTTGTTGCTGGTGATGCATGTATTGATGGTGGTGGAGACGGTGGTGGGGTTGTTTTCTTTGCCACCTTTGCCTGTGGTTGCTTGTCCTTTTGTTGAAAGGCAAGTTTCCTTTTTATTTTGATTGGGGGAAGAGTGGTTATCTTCCCTGTGTCCTCATGAATATGAAGCCTTCTTTGTGTGTAGTCAGGCTCTGCAGATTGAAGCTCCTCTCCAAATCTATGTAATTGGGAGGTTAATCCTTGTTCCTCTGTATAGGAACTAGTTTTCGGCTCCGAGGCTGGCTGTTTCGGAACCGAAACCTTTTCGGAAGTCTTTTTAGGCTCCGAAGAAGCCTTTCTTTTCGGCGTGGTGTCTCAGTGCCGAAATTCTTCGGTGCCGCTGTCTCTGTGCCGAAGTTTCTCGGAGCCGCTGTCTCGCCTCCAAGGTTGCTGTGTGGCGGTATCTCGATCGGAGTCGGATGACTTCGACACCAGCATGCCCTTTTTCGGTGCCTTGGATGGGTCACCTATTTTTCGGGTTAAGCCAAGGCTTGTTGGCGGTGGCGTCCCCTGGGCTTTTGTAGACTTCTCGTGAGTCTTGATTTTCGACGTCTTACTCACGGTTTTGGTTGTTTCTTCGGCGTCGAGTTCTTCCGAATCCGACTCGCGGACGGAGAAAGCTTCTTCTTCCTCCTCGAAACGATCTTGACCTGTCGGCGTGGACGCCATTTGTAGTCTCCTGGCTCTTCGGTCTCTCAGCGTCTTCCTCGACCGAAACGCTCGACAGGCTTCACAAGTATCCTCCTTGTGCTCGGGGGACAAGCACAAGTTACAGACCAGATGGTGATCTGTATACGGATACTTGTGATGGCATTTTGGGCAGAAACGGAATGGGGTCCGTTCCATGAGCCTTGAAGTCGCACGTGGCCGGGCCGACCAGGCCCTGACGGGGGATCGAAAAAACCCCAAAGGGCCACCGGAGCTCTTCAAAATTCGGTGTCGATTTGTTCTAACTAACCCGATACCGAACGCAAACAATACCGACGTTTTTTCCCGAGATTCTAACTAACTTTCCGACCCGAAACACGGAGCGAAAAGGAACACGTCCGAACCCGATGGCGGAAAAAAAACAATCTAAGATGGAGTCGACGCCCATGCGCAATGGAATCGAAGTGGGAGGAGTCCCTCGGTCTCGTGACTCGAAAAGACTTCTTCGAAGAAAAACAACTTGTAACACTCCGAGCCCAACACCAGACGGCGGACTGAGCACAGCATGTGTATCTGCAGCTACACATGCCATCGAACATATATATATATATATATATATATATATATATATATATATATATATATATATATGTAAAATGTCACTTACCAGTTCACATCAGTTCGTGCCATGTTCTGCTGCAGATTCACATGCTGTGCATATGGATTCCAACATCTAGTGTTGGGCTCGGAGTGTTACAAGTTGTTTTTCTTCGAAAAAGTTCTTTTGAGTTATGGGATCGAAGGACTCCTCCTCTTCGGTTCCAATGCGCATGGGCATCAACTCCATTGTTAGATTGTTTTCCCGCAGAGGGTAAAGGAAGGAGTGAGAGTATATAGGTATAAAGTAAGAGATGTCCATGCAAATGGAAATGTATATACAAATGTGTTAACTTAAACAACTACAGGCTTCCGGGGAGGACGGAGGGTGCATGTGAATCTGCAGCAGAACATGCCACCAACAGATGTACACTAGGTAAGTGACATTTTCCGTTCAATGGCATGTGTAGCTGCAGATACACATGCTGTGCATAGACTACAAAGCAGTTTGTCCTCCTAAAAAATAGTGGTGGCTAGCCTGTAGGAGTTGAAGTTGTTTGAAATAATGTTCTTAGAACAGCTTGACCTACTGTGGCTTGTTGTTGTGATAATACGTCTACACAGTAGTTTTTAGTGTATGTATGTGGTATTGACCATGCAGATGCTTTACATATTTCAGCCATTGGTATATTCCCTAAAAAAGCCATTGTCGCACCTTTCTTTTGTGTAGTGTGTGCTTTGGGAGTAATTAAAAGCTGTCTTTTTGCTTTGATATAGCATGCTTGGATGCACCTTACAATCCATCTTGCTAAACCTTGTTTTGATATAGGATTGCCTGTATGCGGTTGTTGTAAAGTTACAAAGAGTTGTTTAGTATTTAGCTCTTTTGATGTCTAATGTATGTAGAGCTCTTTCTGTCACAGAATCTGGTTTTGGAAAGAAGACTGGCAGTTCGACTGTTTGATTAATTAAATGGTGATACAACTTTTGGTAGAAACTTTGGATTTGTTTTAGTACAACTTTATGTTTGTTTACTTGGAAGAAAGGTTCCTCAAGAATAAAGGCTTGGATTTCACTTACTCTTTTTAAAGAATTGCCACTAGGATGGCAACTTTCCAAGTTAGAAATTGAATTTGACACGAGTGCATTGGCTCAAATGGTGGACCCATAAGTCATGTAATCACTATATTTAAATTCCAAGATGGAAGTGGTGGTGTTCTGGGTGGAATGATGCGTTTTAAACTTTCCATGAGAGCTTTGATGACAGGAACGCTAAATAAAGAGCTATGTTGTATATTTTGTAAATATGCAGAAATTGCAGTAAGATGTATTTTTATTGAAGAGAATGCTAAATTTTTGTAAATGAAGTAAATAGCATACAATTTATTGTACTGATGCTGTAAGAGGGTCTATATTTTTAGACTGACAGTAATATACAATTTTTTTCCATTTGTTGGCATAGCACTGTCTGGTAGTGGGTTTTCTTGCTTGTTTAATAACTTCCATACATTCTGATGGGAGTTGTAAATATCAAAACTCTATGACTTCAGGAGCCAAATTGCTATATTTAGAGCTTTGGATGTCTGATTTGTCCTCTGTTTTGTGTCAACAGATCTGGTCTGCATGGGAGTTTGGAGTGCGGTACTACAGATAGATCTAGTAATGTTGTGTACCACGGCTGACGTGCCCATGTTGGTGTTATGAGTATCATGTTGAGTGAAGTTTGACGTAACTTGTTGACTAGAAGAGGAAGGCGTGGGAGAGGAGAAAAAGCGTATGAAAATATCCATGACCAATTGATCCATAGAGCATTGCCCTTGGATAGGGGATGTGGGTGTCTGGATGCAAAGTTTTGGCATTTTGTGTTTTCGCTTGTTGCGAACAGGTCTATGTTTGGTGTTCCCCACTTTTGAAAGTACCTTTGAAGTACATGAGGATGAATCTCCCATTTGTTTGTTTGTTGGTGATTTCTGCTGAGGATATCTGCCAACTGATTGTCTAACCCTGGGATGTACTGTGCTAATAGATTAATTTGGTAGTGTATTGCCCATTTCCAGATTTTTGGGACTAGAAGGGACAGTTGGGATGAATGTGTCCCCCCCCCTGTTTGTTGAGATAATACATGGTTGTCATGTTGTCTGTTTTGATAAGAACATTCTTCTGTGTGAGAAGAGGTTAAAATGTTTTGAGGGCTAGAAAGACAGCTAATAACTCCAAGTGGTTTATGTGTAGCTGTTTCTGTTTGACATCCCATTGTCCTTGAATACTGTGATTGTTTAGGTGAGCTCCCCAACCAATCATTGATGCGTCTGTTGTAATTATGGTCTGAGGCACAGGGTCTTGAAATGACTGCCCCTTGATTAGATTGGTAGAATTCCACCACTGAAGGGACATATATGTTTGGCGGTCTATCAACACTAGATCTTGGAGTTGACTGTGTGCCTGTGACCATTGTTGTACAAGGCACTACTGTAAGGGCCGCATGTTTAATCTTGCGCGTGGGACAATCGCAACACAGGATGCCATCATTCCTAGAATTTTCATGACAAATCTTACAGTGTATTGTTGATTTGCTTTTATTTGTGGAATTAGATTTTGGAATGCTTGTATCCTTTGTGTGTTTGGATATGCTAGAGCTTGTTGAGTATTTAGTATCGCACCTAAATACGGTTGTAGTTGTGCTGGTTGGAGGTGTGATTTTTGGTAGTTTATTGAGAAACCTAGTGTGTGTAAGGTTTGTATAACATAACATGTATGATTTTGGCATTGTGTACGACTGCTTGATTTTATTAGCCAATCGTCTACATATGGAAAGACATGTATATGTTGTCTTTTTGAGTAAGGTGTCACTACTGCCAAGCACTTTGTCAATACCCTTGGTGCTGTTGTTATTCCGAAGGGGAACACTTTGAATTGGTAGTGTTTTCCCTGAATGACAAACCTGAGGTATTTTCTGTGGGCAGGATGGATAGGTATGTGGAAATATGCATCCTTGAGGTCTAAAGCTGTCATAAAATCTTGTTTTTGTAGTAGTGGGATAACATCCTGTAAAGTTACCATGTGAAAATGTTCTGACAGGATGTAAAGATTGAGGGGCCTGAGGTCTAATATTGGCCTGAGGGTGGCATATTTTTGGGGAATGAGAAAGTATAGTGAATAAACTCCTGTTCCTATCTGAGACTGTGGAACTAACTCTATTGCTTGTTTGAGTAGTAGAGATTGGACCTCTTCTTGTAACAGAATTGTGTGTTCTGTGGTTAGTTTGTGAAATCTTGGTGGAATAGTGGAGGAGTGTTTATGAACTCTAGGCAATAACCATTGCAGATAATTGATAGCACCCAGCTGTCTGTGGTGATATTTTGCCAATGTGTGTGGAACTGCTGTAGTCTTCCCCCCACAGGAGAGGTGTGGAGTGGAAGGGAGTGACGGAAGTCACTGTTTTGGATGTGTTGCAGGCTGCTTAGAGGTCTGGAATTTTCCTCTATTTCAGGACTACTGTCCTCTCTATGTGCCTCTAAATCCACCTCGTTGGTACTGTTTGGTAGGTTGGTTTTGTTTGGGAGGTTAATGCCTCAGAGCGGTGGTCTTAAACCACCTTGAAATTGAGGTTTACGAAATGACCCTCTATATGGTGTGGAATAGAGTGCACCTATTGCTTTAGCTGTGTCAGAGTCTTTTTGTAGCTCTTCTATTGCTGTGTCTACTTCTGGCCCAAAAAGATGTTTTTTGTCGAAGGGCATGTTTAACACAGCCTGTTGTATTTCTGGCTTGAAACCAGAAGATCGGAGCCATGCAGGTCTACGAATAGTGACTGCTGTGTTAACACTCCTTGCAGCGGTATCTGCTGCATCTAGGGCAGATCTTATTTGGTTGTTTGTGATAGCTTGCCCTTCTTCTACTACCTGCTGAGCCCTTTTCTGGTGTTCTTTGGGGAGATGCTGTATTATATCTTGCATCTCGTCCCAATGGGCTCTATCATAACGAGCTAGTAGTGCTTGAGAGTTTGCTATTTTCCATTGGTTTGCAGCTTGGAACGCAACCCTTTCCCCTGCAGCATCGAATTTCTTGCTTTCCTTATCAGGAGGGGGTGCATCTCCTGAGGACTATTTGCTCTCTTCCTGGCAGCACTAACCACAATAGAATCAGATGGTACCTGATGGGTGATATAATCGGGGTCAGAAGGTGCAGGTTTGTACTTCTTTTCTATTCTAAGTGTTATAATGCGTGCTTTTACCAGCCCGTTAAAAATTTGATCTGCATGTTTTACCATGCCTGGGAGCATCGGGAGGCATTGGTATCTAAAATGAGTTGAGGATAATGTGTTGAATAAAAAATCCTCTTCTAGTGGTTCTGTATGCATTGTAACCCCATGATAGGCTGCAGCCCTAGCTATGACCTGGTTATATACAGTAGTATCCTCAGGTGGTGATAGTTTAGAAGGGTAGCTGTCTGGATCACTGCTTGGGATGGGATCAGGGTCATAAAGATCCCATGGATCAACAGTGTCCTGTTGTGAGTCATAGGAGTGAGTTGGCGAATGCATTGGTGTGTAGGGCTGGGGAGGTGCTGGCTTCTCTTTCTGTTTTGGCACTTTAGCTGGGGGCTGCAGGGTGTCCAATTCCTCCTGAATTGCTAGCTTCCTCTTTGTTTTTAAAGGAGGTGCTGTTATAATTCTCCCTGTTTCCTTATGGATGTGGATCCTGGACTGCCTCTCATCCATAATTTGAAGTATTGGTTCGAACTCGACTCCTCCTCTGAGGTTTTGTGACTTTAAGTCTTTTAGAAAGTCCATGTTCCTCTGTGTATGCCAGTTTTTCCGGCTCCGAAATGTGTTTTTTTGGGGGGGCAAAAATGATGATAAGGGTCTCGGCTCCGAAACCGGTTTTCTTATTTTCGACTCCAAAATTTGCTGTTTACTGGAGTCTGAAACAGAGCTTTTTGTCGACTCCGAGGTTTCCGGAAGGGTGGGCTTTTTTGGTGCCGAACTGGAGGGTCGGTCACCAACAGTCTTTTTTCGGGCCGAGCCATGGCCTTCCGGCAGTGACGTACCCAAGGCCTTCAGTTTTTTCTTATGTGAGGGTGCAGGGGCAGACGTACTCACATGCTGGCCGGCTGTGACTGGTCTGTCTTCCTCAGATTCCTGCTCCGACTCCGAATCTCGGACTGAGATCGCTGTTTGCAGTACTTCTTCTTCTTCTACATCAAAATGTTCTCCACTCTTTGACGCCATTTTGAGCCTTCTTGCTCTTCTGTCTCTTAGAAACTTTTCGATCGGAAGGATGGACAGGCCTCGCAGTTTTCCTCCCGATGGTCTGGAGAAAGGCAGAGGTTGCAAACGAGATGCTGGTCTGTGTATGGGTACTTCGCGTGGTACTGAGGGCAAAATTGGAATGGAGTCCGATCCATGAGGCTCTCGACGCAGTTGGCACGAGTTCGGCACGCGCCCCCCGAAGGACGAACAAATTTGTTTCCCGACGGTACTTCTGTGTCAATGGAAGATTATTAACCCGATGGATACAATACCGACGAAAAGAAAGTTTTACAAAGTTAAATCAAAATCTCGGAGCGAGAGGAAACACGTCATAACCAGACGGTGGAAAGAAAACAATCTAACAATGGAGTTGAGGCCCATGTGCAATGGAACCAAAGAGGAGGAGTCACTCGATCCCGTGACTCGAAAAGACTTCTTCGAAGAAAAACAACTTGTAACACTCCAAGCCCAACACTAGATGTCGGAATCCATATGCACAGCATGTGTATCTGCAGCTACATATGCCATCGAACATACATATATATATATATATATATATATATATATATATATATATATATATATATATATATATGGAAAATGTCACTTACCCAGTGTACATCTGTTCGTGGCATTAGTCGCTGCAGATTCACATGCTGTGCACATCCCGCCATCTAGTGTTGGGCTCAGAGTGTTACAAGTTGTTTTTCTTCGAAGAAGTCTTTTCGAGTCACGAGATCGAGGGACTCCTCCCATTTCGGCTCCATTGCGCATGGGCGTCGACTCCATCTTAGATTGTTTTCCCCGCAGAGGGTGAGGTAGGAGTTGTGTATGCTAGTAATAATGCCCATGCAATGGAGTGAATACGTATGTACATAATGTAGTTTAAAGTAATATATTTACAAATTTATAAATGTTCAAGATCAAATTTTAAACGGCTACAGGCTCCCGGGGAGGCGGGTGGGCGCATGTGAATCTGCAGCGACTAATGCCACGAACAGATGTACACTGGGTAAGTGACATTTTCCGTTCTATCGCATGTGTAGCTGCAGATACACATGCTGTGCATAGACTAGTAAGCAGTTATCTCCCCAAAAGCAGTGGTTCAGCCTGTAGGAGTTGAAGTTGTTTGAAACAATGTTCGTAGTACTGCTTGACCTACTGTGGCTTGTTGTGCCGTTAACACATCTACACAGTAGTGTTTGGTAAATGTATGAAGCGTAGACCATGTAGCTGCCTTACATATTTCGATCATTGGAATATTTCCTATAAAGGCCATGGTAGCACCTTTCTTTCTAGTTGAGTGTGCCTTTGGTGTAATAGGCAGTTCTCTTTTTTCTTTAAGATAACAGGTTTGAATGCACTTAACTATCCATCTAGCAATGCCTTGTTTAGAAATTGGATTTCCTGTATGAGGTTTTTGGAAAGCAAGAAATAATTGTTTTGTTTTTCGAATTAGTTTTGTTCTGTCAATGTAGTACATTAACGCTCTTTTGATGTCTAATGTATGTAGTGCTCTTTCAGCTACAGAATCTGGCTGTGGAAAGAACACTGGTAGTTCTACTGTTTGGTTCAAGTGGAACGGTGATATGACTTTTTGTAAGAATTTAGGATTTGTTCGTAAGACTACTTTATGCCTGTGTATCTGAATAAATGGTTCTTGTATGGTAAATGCTCATATCTCACTTACTCTTCTTAGAGATGTGATAGCAATTAGGAATGCAACCTTCCATGTTAAGTATCGCATGTCACATGAGTGCATAAGTTTGAAGGGTGGACCCATGAGGCGAGTTAAGACAATGTAAGGTTCCACGAAGGAACTGGTGGTGTTCTTGGTGGTATAATTCTCTTTAGGCCTTCCATAAATGCTTTAATGACTGGTATCCTAAATAATGAAGTTGAGTGTGTAATTTGCAGATAAGCTGAAATTGCGTTAAGATGTATCTTAATGGATGAAAAAGCTAGCTTTGACTTTTGCAAATGTAGTAAGTAGCTTACAATGTCTTTAGCAGATGCGTGTAATGGCTGGATTTGATTATTGTGGCAATAATAAACAAATCTTTTCCATTTATTTGCATAGCAATGTCTAGTGGTTGGTTTCCTAGCTTGTTTTATGACCTCCATACATTCCTGTGTAAGGTCTAAGTGTCCGAATTCTAAGATTTCAGGAGCCAAATTGCTAGATTCAGCGATGCTGGATTTGGGTGTCTGATATGTTGTTTGTGTTGAGTTAACAGATCTGGTTTGTTTGGTAGTTTGACATGAGGCACTACTGAGAGGTCTAGTAGTGTTGTGTACCAAGGTTGTCTTGCCCAAGTTGGTGCTATTAGTATGAGTTTGAGTTTGTTTTGACTCAATTTGTTTACTAGATATGGAAGGAGTGGGAGAGGGGGAAAAGCGTATGCAAATATCCCTGACCAACTCATCCATAACGCATTGCCCTGAGACTGATCTTGTGGGTATCTGGATGCGAAGTTTTGGCATTTTGCGTTTTCTTTTGTTGCAAATAGGTCTATTTGTGGTGTTCCCCATCTTTGGAAGTAAGTGTTTAGTATTTCGGGGTGAATCTCCCATTCGTGGATCTGTTGATGATCCCGAGAAAGATTGTCTGCTAACTGATTCTGAATCCCTGGAATAAACTGTGCTATTAGGCGAATGTGGTTGTGAATCGCCCAATACCATATTTTTTGTGCTAGAAGACACAACTGAGTTGAGTGTGTTCCTCCTTGTTTGTTTAGATAATACATCGTTGTCATGTTGTCTGTTTTGACAAGGATGTGTTTTTGGCTTATTATGGGTTGAAATGCTTTTAGCGCTAGAAATACTGCCAGTAGTTCTAAGTGATTTATGTGAAGTTGTCTTTGCTGAGTGTCCCATTGTCCCTGGATGCTGTGTTGATTGAGATGAGCTCCCTATCCTATCATGGAGGCATCCGTAGTTATTACGTATTGAGGCACTGGGTCTTGGAAAGGCCGCCCTTGGTTCAAGTTTATGTTGCTCCACCATAGAAGCGAGGTGTATGTTTGGCGGTCTATCAACACTAGATCTAGAAGTTGACCCTGTGCCTGTGACCATTGTGATGCTAGGCACTGTTGTAAGGGCTGCATGTACAATCTGGAGTTTGGGACAATGGCTATGCATGAGGACATCATACCTAGTAGTTTCATTACCATCTTGACCTGTATTTTTTGTTCTGGATACATGACCTGTATTACCTTGTGGAAAGCTTGTAACCTTTGTGGACTTGGAGTGGCAACCCCTTTTGTTGTGTTGATTGTCGCCCCTAAGTATTGCTGTGTTTGGCACGGCTGAATGTGCGACTTTGTGTAGTTGATTGAGAAACCTAGTTTGTGGAGTGTGTCGATGACATACTTTGTGTGTTGTGAACACCTTTTTTGCGTGTTGGTTTTGATTAGCCAATCGTCTAGGTATGGGAACACGTGTATTTGCTGTCTTCTGATATGCGCAGCTACCACTGCCAGGCATTTTGTAAAAACTCTTGGCGCAGTTGTTATCCCAAATGGCAATACCTTGAATTGGTAATGTACCCCTTGGAATACAAACCTTAGGTACTTTCTGTGTGAAGGATATATCGGTATGTGGAAGTATGCATCCTTTAGGTCTAGTGTTGTCATGTAGTCTTGCTGTTTGAGCAATGGGATTACATCCTGTAATGTCACCATGTGAAAGTGATCTGATTTGATGTAGGTGTTTAACGTTCTGAGATCTAATATAGGTCTTAGAGTTTTGTCCTTTTTTGGGTATGAGAAAGTACAGAGAGTAAACTCCTGTTCCTTTCTGATGAACTGGTACTAATTCTATTGCTTCTTTTTGTAACAACGCTTTTACTTCCAGTTGTAGAAGGTCTATGTGTTGTTTTGACATATTGGGGGTCATTCTAAGTCTGGCGGGCGGCGGAGGCCGCCGCCAGACTTCCCCCCTCCAAAATACTGCTCCGCGGTCGCCCGCCAGCCCAGTGCAAAAACCCTTCCCACGAGGACGCCGGCTCAGAATTGAGCCGGCGGAGTGGGAAGGTGCGACGGGTGCAGTTGCACCCGTCGCGAATTTCACTGTCTGCAATGCAGACAGTGAAATTCAAAGTGGGGCCCCTGCAGTGCCCATGCCGTTGGCATGGGCACTGCAGGGGCCCCCAGGGGCCCCACGACACCCCATACCGCCATCCTGTTCCTGGCGGGCGAACCGCCAGGAACAGGATGGCGGTATGGGGTGTCTGAATCCCCATGGCGGCGAAGCGAGCTGCGCCGCCATGGGAAGGGCAGCGGAAAACCGGCGGGAGACCGCCGGTTTTCCTCTTCTGACCGCGGCTGAACCGCCGCGGTCAGAATGCCCTGCGGGGCACCGCCAGCCTGTTGGCGGTGCTCCCGCCGACCCTGGCCCCGGCGGTCTTGTACCGCCGGGGTCAGAATCACCCCCATTGTGTGTTTTCGGTGGGACATTTGGAGGGAATTTGAGAAATTATATGCAATAACCATGCTGGATAATTGCTAATACCCAAGTATCTGTTGTTATTTCCTCCCATTGTTTGTAGAACTTGGTTAGTCTCCCCCCACAGGTGTTACGTGTTGGGGATTTGTGACGTGTAAGTCACTGTTTGTTTTGTGGAGTTTTGGGACTCTGGAACTTCCCTCTACTTTTTTGGAACTGTCCCCCCTCTATATTGTCCCCGAAAACTTCCCCGCAGATATTGGCTCTGATAAGTGGGCCTTGTTTGTGAGGTTGTGGGTTCTGTGCTTTGCCCTCGAAACACCCCTCGAAACTGTGTTTTTCGAAATGTGCCTCTGCTCTGTGGGGAGTAGAGTGCACCCATGGCTTTGGCCGTGTCAGCGTCTAAGTTTTTCGATAGCAGTGTCCACCTCCAGCCCAAACAACTGCTGTCCGTTAAATGGCATATTCAGCACAGCTTGCTGTATTTCTGGTTTAAATCCTGATGTACACAGCCATGCATGTCTCCTTATTGTCACTGCTGTGTTGACAGTTCTAGCAGCTGTGTCTGCTGCATCCATTGCTTACCGTATCTGATTGTTGGAGATACTCTGTCCTTCTTCTACTACTTGCTGTGCTCTCTTCTGGAACTCCTTGGGCAAATGTTCTATAAAGTGTTGCATTTCGCCCCAATGAGCCCCATCTTATCTGGCCAACAAAGCCTGTGAGTTTGCAATACGCCACTGGTTTGCTGCCTGTGCTGCCACCCTTTTCCCTGCTGCGTCGAATTTTCGACTTTCTTTATCTGGAGGTGGTGCATCTCCTGAAGTATGTGAGTTCGCTCTCTTGCGAGCTGCCCCTACTACAACTGAGTCCGGTGTTAGCTGCTGTGTGATGTACACGGGGTCTGTTGGTGGCGGTTTATATTTTTTCTCCACTCTTGGAGTAATGGCTCTTCCTTTTACAGGCTCCTCAAACACTTGTTTGGAGTGTTTTAGCATTCCAGGTAGCATGGGGAGACTCTGGTACTGGCTGTGTGTGGACGACAGTGTATTAAATAGAAAGTCGTCTTCAATGGGCTCTGCATGCAGGCTGACATTATGAAATGCCGCTGCCCTAGACACCACCTGTGCGTAGGCTGTACTATCTCCTGGTGGCGACGGTCTAGCTGGATAACAGTCAGGACTATTATCTGACACTGGCGCATCATAAAGATCCCACGCGTCAGGGTCATCTTGACTCATCCCTGTATGAGTCGGGGATTGCATCATAGGTGGAGTGGCTACCGGTGATGGTTGCGGCGAGCGTTGTGGAGACGGTGGCGGGCTTACTTGTTTAGCCACCTTTGCCTGTGGCTGCTTGTCTTTCTCCTGAAAGGCAAGTTTGCGTTTCATTCTAATAGGAGGGAGAGTGCTGATCTTCCCCGTTTCTTTTTGGATGTGGAGCCTTCTTTGGGTGTAGTCTGGCTCCATTGTCTCCAATTCCTGTCCAAATCTATGTATTTTCATTTGTGAGGACAGTCCTTGTTCCTCTGTGTAGGAACTTGATTTTGGTTCCGAGGCCGGATGTTTCGGTATCGAAACCTTTTCGGCTACTTTTTTCGGTTCCGACGAAACCTTTTTTATTTTCAGCGTTGTTGTCTCTCGGTGCCGACTCATTTCGGTGCCGCTGTCTCGCTGCCGAACTTGCTCGGAGCCGCTATCTCGGGCCCAAGTTTGCTGTGTGGCGGTATCTCGACCCGGAGTCGGATGACTTCGACACCAGCGTGCCCTTTTTTGGTGCCGATGTTCGGTCACCTATTTTTCGGGTTAAGCCATGGCCTGTTGGCGGTGGCGTCCCCTGGGCTTTTGTGGTCTTCTCGTGAGTTTTATGTTTCGACGTCTTACTCACGGTTTTCGGCGTTTCTTTGGGATCGAGCTCGTCCGAGTCCGATTCCTGGATGGAGAAGGTTTCTTCTTCCTCCTCGAAACGCCGTTGTCCTGTCGGCGCCGACGCCATCTGCAGTCTTCTTGCTCTTCGGTCTCTTAGTGTCTTCCTGGACCGAAACGCTCGACAGGCTTCACAAGTATCTTCCTTGTGTTCTGGCGACAAACACAAGTTACAGACCAGATGCTGATCTGTATATGGATACTTGTTATGGCATTTTGGGCAGAAGCGGAATGGGGTCCGTTCCATCAGCCTTGAAGAGACACGCGGCCGGGCCGACCAGGCCCCGACGGGGGATCGAAAAAACCCCGAAGGGCCACCGGAGCTCTTCAAAAGTCTGTGTCGATCTGTTATAACTAACCCGATACCGAACGCAAACAATACCGACGATTTTTCCGAGATTCTAACTAACTTTCCGACCTGAAACCCGGAGCGAAAAGGAACACGTCCGAACCCGATGGCGGAAAAAAAACAATCTAAGATGGAGCCGACGCCCATGCGCAATGGAGCCGAAATGGGAGGAGTCCCTCGATCTCGTGACTCGAAAAGACTTCTTCGAAGAAAAACAACTTGTAACACTCCGAGCCCAACACTAGATGGCGGGATGTGCACAGCATGTGTATCTGCAGCTACACATGCCATCGAACATATATATATATTATAATAATAATCCACAACTGGTGGGCCAATACCCACCAAACGGCTGCACCTATTCCTTCACCGACTCATGAGGACAAGGACGAATCAATATTCAGAAATTAATTTCAGCAGCTTTATTCTATAATTTCATCATAGTCTCCTACAAGGAATGTCAACGCGTTTCGGCATATAGAACTAGCTCCAGCACTTACCCCAAGTATGCAGCGGCTGACTTCTTGCATATGGCCTTGGGGTGTCCGGGGAAGAAGGACTGCCCTGCTGCACCAAGAACCAGGCAAAGAGAAGCTGCACCAGCGTGGACTGCACCTGCTGAACCTGGTGGCTAGCAAAGGAAAGCGACTGTGCTTGTTGTATCCTGCTCGTGGAGACGTCGTCTCCAGAGCCCATTCAAAGCAAGACACTCCAAGGGTAAGTTGGCTGACTTCCTGTTCGAAGCACAGGACCACCATAGCTGAAGAAGCATGCCAGGGCAGGTTGGTAGCCTAAATCTTCACATTGCCGCTAACCGCCACTGTGTAGCACCAGAGACCCGGACATGACGCTAAAAATTGCACCCTGGTTCTGCTGGACTTAGGAGAGTTGTCAGAGTGCAGACTAGTCACCCAAAAGGAGAACAGCAGCCCATGGAAGGAGTTTGCAGTGACCACGAAACTGAACGACTGGCAGCCTACTGGCGAGTGGGTTTCTGCCAGCCCCAAGAGGACCTCGAGGGACATCCCTTCTGTGGCCAGGATCACCTCTCACTAAGGACCTGGACTGAGGAGAAGCTGCAGGAAGACTCCTGGCAACCTTATCACATCCACAGCATCTTTAGCATTCTATATGCCTTGCATCATGACCATTTCTATAGGAGTCTATGGTAAGAGATAAAAGTGCCTGGAACTGACTGAAGACTGCTTCTTTCTTGTAAGTAAGTTCTGTGGACGTTGCTGGGCCCCTGACTGGTTCCCTGCCGGGGTTGGTTACCAAAATAACAAAGTAGCCAGACTGATTCTTACCCAAAGTTTTCTTGAAAAAGTTTCTAAATGTCATATTCGTTGAATTTGCTAGTGCTTGCTTGTTCTTGGTTAAATAAAAAGTGGTCATTTACTATATCTTGTAAATTCTTTATCTCCAGAAACCTCCAGTGGATGTTTTTGGTGCAGTGTGTAAAAATACATAACAATAGTCTATTTTCATAAACTGCTGTCGGATTTCACGAGTGTCTTGCGAATTTCTTCTTCAACTACTTTGGCACTGTTTAAATGCTTTACACATGGTCCTTTGTTTAAGCCTCGCTGCTCAGAGCCACAGTTACACAGGTTTGCGTGAGAGGGTTTAACAAACAAAACCTACTGGTCCCAATGTGGCTGGTAAGTACTTTACACAGTGAGGTCTCAAAACCACACTATATAACACACCTCATTCCTCACACCTTCCAAGATCTCAGGTCTGCAAACTGGCTCAGACCAAAAAGACCTGCAATATTGAGCAGGTAAAATGCCTCTCTCAAAAGACCAGACTGTCCATGCAGTAATACTTTGCGAACTGGTCTACTCAGGGCCATGTAGCCCCCTCACGTATGCCCAGGATAGACATTCCACATGGTAACACAGCAGTAGCAGCTTTAGTCCTGGTGGAAGGGGGCTGCTTTTTTCACCAGTACCTGGCAAATATTAATGCAGGGAACAATCCACTGGGAGATGGTTCATTTCTGCCCTGTATTACTTCAGAAAACCTTACAAACAGCTGATTGTCCAGTCAGTGTTCTTTGGTACGAATGATATAGAAACTCAATGCTCTTTGAAGATCCAAACCATGGAGCCTCTCTTCCTCGTCAGAAAGATGAAGTGGAGGAAAGGGTGCTGGAAGGGTTTTGGCCTGGCTGACCAGACAAATTGGTAATCTTTTTCTAGAAGGAAGTTCGGGTCCTCAGAACCAACTTGTCAGGGAAGAAGGTGTTGAAAGGTGGATTTACACCTTAAGAGCCAAGTTTGCTCACATTTCTAGCTGATGTTATGGCTATCATAAAGACTGCCTTTAAGGTCCGAAGTCTCAAGAAGCAACTGCGTAATGGATCAAACACATCAAAAATGTGAGGAATGAATTCTGTGCATCACAAATGGTTTTGGTGGTAACAAATGTTGCAAATCTTTCAAACAATGCATCTCAACTGAGTAATTAAACAACAATGGCTTATCAGGAAACATCAGGAATGCTGAAGGGGCTGATAATTAACCCTTTAAAGTGGCCAAGGTACGTTCTTTCCAGACTAGGGGCAGAACAAAACTTCAGACAGCTGCCTGTAAATGGTCAAATTGTCAGGTGCCACACCGATACATACATTTTTCCTAATGGCTTGCTTGCAATGATTCAGTAGAGGGAAGCCTTGCTGCAAAAAATACATAAATGACCACGTGATACAGGTCAAAGGAGGTATACTGTCAATGCTCGATCTCCAAGCATGGAGACTCTAAAGTGTGCAGGCCAGGTGGTACACCCTGGCTTGCAGCTGTGACAGAAGATCCTCCTTAAGTGCAGCTCATGCTCATGCCCAGGATTTCCAGGAACCATACTATTGTGGCCCAATCCACTGTCATTAGGATGACTTTTACCCAGTGGCTCCTGCTCTTCAGACTTCACGCAGAAGAGGTAGTGGTCGTAAGACATACAGGAGTCCTAAGCCCCCTTCTAGATTGAAGGCGTGTCCAAGTGAAAGCTGCTTTGGAAACTTCATTGTGCAGAAGTGCACACTGCATGTTCATGGCTATGGTGAAAAGATTGCACCATAGTTCTTTCCATTGCTGGAAGACAACCTGGACACCCCCCGGGTGTAACTGCTAAGCAACTGCGGCTGAGTTACTTGCCCTGGTGTTTAAAGATCTCACTAGGTGGTTCATCACTAGAGAAATCCCTTGGTGGTCCAGCCACTGCCAGAGGTGCAAGGCCACCTGGCACAGAGGTCAGGACTCCACTGTGCTCTGCTTGTTGCAGTGACACATGGCGGTTGTTTTGTCCATGAGCACCTGCACCAGTTGTCCTTTCATGGAGGGCAGGAAGGCCTTCAGCATCAAGTGAATAGCCCTCAACTCTAACAAGCTGATATGGGGCTCTGAGGTCCACCTCTGGCAGAATGCATCCACAAACCAGTAGTGATGTATCTGTAACCACATTCAGCTCTGGGTGGGTATTGAAAGAGGCCTGCCACTGTCTCAGCTGTGGTACAGTGGCCACCACTACAGATCTTTTGCATTCCCCTCCAAAATCTGGATACAACATATTTTCGTGATCTCCACTGGAATCTCAGGTACGGTGGGGTAGAAAGGAAGGGAAGGTCAAAGCCTATTTGTAGGACCAATTTATGTGTCTCAATGGCCTTCTGTCTCTAAAAATTCTGCTACAGACAGGGTAGCTGTATGCCAGAAAGGACACACAAAAGCATTGTTGTGCTTGTGGCTGCTGGAGCGGTGGGGGACTGAGCCGTATTTTGTCCCTACTGTCCTTGTGGGTAACTGTGAACCGCAGCTTCAGTCTCAATAGGGCTGAATTTTTTTATAAGCTGGCTGAGGGGTCTGGCATTTGCAGGACAGGGAAATCTCTACCATAGCCATGAGGTGGTCGAAATTTCTAGTGGAATTGCTTTGTGGGAGCAGGCATGCTCAAGGAAAGCACCTGTGGCTGTGCGCTCTATGAAGTGTTCCAAGGCCGAATACACTTTAGCCTCAAAAAGGTGGGATCTGTCAAAAGGCATGTCCAGAAAATATGCCTGGATGCCCACAGAGACTGTGAGCCTCATCCAGGAATTGCAAACAAGAGCTACACTGGTACCTGTTGCACACCCTAGTGTAATCAGTGGTGTCCACTTCAGTATGCATGACAAATGTTGGCACATCGTGACCATCCTAAATAGCCTGCGTGAGAGTAAGCCCGAAAGTCACCCGGAATAGCCAGTAAAATCGGAGATGCCGTATCCCAAAGGGCACAGGAAGAACAGCCAAGGAGACAGCTGGCACTGACAGATCCAAGAGTACGGTCATGGAGGAGAAAATTCTTTAAACAAAAGTCTCTATTTGTTTGGGCTCATGGGCTGCGTAGGGAGCTGTGTTTTGATTGCAGTACCCCCACACTTTTTTACCTGTTTTTTTATACAGCTTTGACTGAAGTACACTGAGTTCCTGGTATCCAGGCCCCCAGTACGAGATACCTGGTCACTTGATCCAAAAGTGGCCAGGCCCTTGTTAAGTCCCTAGTAAATGGTACCCATGATACCTAGGGCATGGGTACCGAAGAGGGCCCCTAAGAGTTGCAGCACAACTTGTGGCACTCTAAGGGACCCACACCAACCTCTTGCAGACTGCCAGTGCAGGCTGGGTGACAAGGTGCTCCCAAAAGTAAAAACATGACATGCACACAGCCTGTGTGCCATTCCCCTAAAACACTGCATGTAATATTTGTAAGTCACCCCAAAGTAGGCTTTATAGACATACAGTAGAGCATTATATTGCATGTGTGGGCAGCTGTTTGTTGATTCTTAGACATAGTAATTGTACAGGGAAGCCATATTAAATACATGTGCTGGACACTGGTCAATACGAGTTCCTCAGCTACATGATGGCTTCACTGAAAATAGGGATGTTTGGTATCAAATAGCTCATTTTAACAAATCCTCACTGACTCCAGAGATGGATTTATTAATACATGCATCCAGAGGGCACCTTCGAGGTGCCCCCTGAAAACCTACCAACTGCTGGTGTGCTCAATGACTAGTTCTAGCCAGCCTGCCACCACCAAATGAGCTTCTGACCCCCAAGGGTGAGAGCCTTTGCTCACTGGAAGTCAGAAACAAAGCCTGCTCTGGAACAGGTGTTTATACACCCCTCCCAACAGGATGACTTACAAATCTGCATTGAAAGGCAGGGGAGCTTCAAAGAAGCCCACTGCCTTTGATAAGCAGATCTGGCCTTCCTCAGCAGAAAAGGCCGATCCCCGTGCCCCGGGGCCCATCTGGCACCTGGACAGGTGGGAAAATTCACTATGCAGGAGGCGTGCTGCATTTCCAAGCTGGACTCACCCCTAGACGACCAGCCTGAAATGTACACAGCCTCAGGAATTCCGCCATCTTGTGTGCAGTGGAATTAGGAATTCCTGGACAGGGTGATGCCCATTCCCCAAAGAAAGTGGTCATCTACGGTGCATAGTGACCCCAAGAGTAAGTAGCCCATTGGCTACTGCTCTTCACTCCCCTTAACACCCTCTAAATTGAGTATTTGCGGGGGTCCCTGATACCAGTACCTATGATCATCTCTGGACACAAAACAAGGAGTGCACAAGAAGCCTGCTGATCCGAGAACCGAGGAGCACAACAGACTTGGTCCCAACTCTGCCAGCCTGCATTCAGCATCCAACCCATGAGGAGCAACTGACCTGTCCTGCCACTGCAGCATACAGGAAACTGGGAGAGCTGACAGTACTTCACAAATCACCAAGAAGAACTACCCTGGAGTAGAGGAGCTGCTTCCCTGCCTCTACAGGCAACCCAAGAAAGAACTGTGAGGACCGGGACCGCTAAAAACCAGACGCCGGACATCACCACTGTATCGCAGCCACCTAGCCCAAGCTGAAGTGGGCCAACGATGTCAACGTCGTTCCAAAACTCTCCAGAGATGAAGCCCACCTTGAGCTCGCACACTATGGACTTCCCAGCAGCGTCTGCAGCCTGTTTCTGCAGATCCCTCTTCAACGCGACCGCCTCCAGTGACGGATATCCGACCTTCCACCCCACGTCTGCACCCGGACGACTTGGACTAAGGAGAAGAAGACCACGGGGGTCCCTACGTCCCCCAGGCTTGTGAGACCCCAGCCTACATGTTGGCTCAGCCAGACTGGACCCCCAAATCCATGCCTGTAGCCGCGACTGACCCCAGTGACGGTAAACCAAATGGCCCAAACCTCCTCTGCACCTGGAAACCGAGCAGAACAGGACTACGGGTGTCCCTACGTCCCAGAGCATTACAAGACTTGAACCTTGTTGGTGGCTCGACTGGACTGGACTGTCAGTCCACCCCTGCAGCAACTCTGTGACCAGAACAATCCCCACAGACTTACACAAGACACCCGATAATGAACATCACACCTGCAACCAACCACCCCTGTGCCGCCTGAGGAGACCTGTTGATGTGGCCTTGGACCTTGCCCCTTACTTACCCAACGTCCAGGAGATTGATTCTGTAAGTTGCTGTATTATACCTGTATGCAGGGATTGTTCTTTCTCTATAGGATAAGATTGCCAAAAAACGTTTGAAAACTGTAAAATTCATAATTAGAAAATTACTCACCTGATTCATGTGATCTTGGTATCTAAATTTATATAAAAGTATGTGTTATTTTTATAAATTAGAGTTGGATTTCTTTATTGAGTGTGTGTGTCTCATTTACTGCCTATGTGTGTGCCTTACATGCTTAGCACTACCTTCTGATATGCCTAACTGCTCGCCCACACTACCACATAAGAGAGCATATGGGATGTCACTTGTGCCTCGGTGATACCGTTATGGCTAGCCGGGACTCTCTGCACAGTGTACCTCTACCCACTAACGAGCCAGCTTCCTACAGTCAAAGAGTGGTAGAACTAGCACTCGATGGACCCTGTGGGACACTTGAACCATCAAAAACTCTGGAGTGGGATGTTGTATTAGGAAGGTGCAGTGAGATGGCAAGAGGCAACTAATCTCTTGACGGGCAGCCCTGAATAAGGCTTGGCCCAGGTGCCCAATACAGTGTCAGCAAGTGCTTCGTTCGATGGTAACATCGGCTCAGTAGGAGCCAAGCCAGGTTGCAAAGCTTTGGTCTAAACACTGGTATTCACTTTTGTGGATGGAAATTGTAGGTTTAATACTTCAGCTGCCTTTCACATCACAACAGCGAAAGAGGCACTTTCCCTTGTAGCATGACCATGGGGAGAGAAAGCAAGTATCAGGCAAAGTGTCGAGCCCACTGGCATCCTGAAAAACATTTTATGTGACTCTTTAAGCACCAGAATCATTGAGCCCTGACGGAAGGCTGATTAATCAGTGTGCAGAAACTAAAGGCCCATGGCGACCTTTTAGGCATAAAAACTGGTTTGGAGAAACTAGGAGGTAGGGAGGGTCAATAAGGAGTCTGCAGATAGACAGAATCTCTACCGGATAAGGTGTTATAGAAGATAAATAACTTGTTCCTCTGATAAACCTTTCCAGCAGCAGATGCCTTGCCCTGGAATAGGTACGAAAGCAATGCCTACCCGGAGGTGGGTCTGCAAACTGGCTTATACCAAAAAGTCCTGGAGGACCAAACTGCCAAAGTGCCTGTCACGAAGGACCTGACTACCAAGGCAGAAGTGTTTTGTAAAAATGTGTGGCGAATCTCACTGTTTGGATGAGAAGTCTTCCATATGGCTCTGAAAAGTGTGTTTCCCTGACCTATGTCTATCTCCTGGCAAGTCACTGTAAGTTTTCTTGATCTCTACCTCAGCAAACATGACAATCACTCAGGTCCACTGAGGGTCTTCCTGTTTACATGGACTGAGAACCTAGAGCCTGGATCCGAGTTCGTGGGGGCTTATATAGTGCCCTTCTCTTTTACGGAGAGCAGCTACAGTCTTCTCTACTCAGGCTGTGCTAGACTGACAGCGGTGTCAGCATTAATCTATATTCAGTGGTACCTGTACCCATGGGCTCTTTAGGAGGGGCTGCCTACCATCTCCCTCCAGGTAAAGCCTGTGCAGTCTCCCTTACCTGGGTCCTTTGTGCTTCTGTCATAGGTGGAAGGTGTGTATTGAGAGACATTGAGTTCACTGGTAAAGGATGGTGAGCCACTGTGTTTAACGTGGGCTGAGTTGGTATCTGTTCTGCTGGACATTCTAGGACCCCTGGGCTCATCCTAATTATTAGTAGACACTCGGTCGGTTGAAGTAGGCACCAGCCCTACTCTGTATTTAGTTCTGCTGGGATGACCCCCTGACTTTCTGCTGGGTGATAGGCAGTGCCTCCTGGTCTGGAGTAATGCCTTATCTGGTAGAGATAATATCTAGTTGCAGATTCCTTACCTTAGAATTTCCCCCAGGCGTCAGCGTGGATCCAGAGATTTTTCTTGAGCAGTACCCCTGCATGCCATTAGGTGGCATCGATCAGCTCTGCGTCTGTTGGCAGAGGCGTTTGCGCTGGATATGAAATCATGGGTCCTATATAGGTATCACACCAGCATGCTGACATCAGTTTCTTTTCACAACTTTTCATGACAGAAGTACAGAGCAATGAAGAACACTGACCACTAGTGTGCCAAATCTAGGGACTTAGCTGATGGGCAGGGCCTCCTGGTCCGGAGTTAATTAAGGGACAAGTTACTTACCTTCAGTAATGCCTTATACGGTAGAGACAATATCTAGTTGCATACGCCTTATCTTAGAATTTTCCCCAGGCGTCAGTCTGGATACGGAGATTTTTCTCGAGCAGTACCCTTGTGCGTCATTAGGTGGCATTGATCAGCCCTGTGTCTGTCACCAGGGTTGTCCGTGCTGGATCGGACATCGCAGGTCCTACATAGACACCACCTGGGTGTGCGGACATCAGTTTCTTTTCAATATTTTCATGCCAGAAGCGCAGAGCCATGAAGAACACTGACCACTGGTGCATCAAAGCTAGGGCCTTGAAAGGGAGTCCCTGTCCCTAGAAATCAGTTTGCAGAGAGCGGGGCGGATAGGTGGATCGGTAAGGAATCTGCAACTAGATATTGTTTTGATCACATAAGGCGTTACCCAAGGTAAGTAACTTGTCCATATGACAGAGATATCTGGTTGCAGACTCCTTAACTTAGAACAGATGCCAAAGTAATACCATCCCCGGTGGTGGGTCTATGAACCAAGATCACACCAGAATGAACAGACAAAGTGCCCGGCCCCATGGACCTGAATGTCCAGGCAGTAGTGTTTGGCAAATATGTGCAGAGATACCCATGTTGCCACCTGACAGATATCCAGGATTGGAACTCCGTGTGTTAACGCAGTGGTTGTTGCTTTAGCTCTGGTAAACTGAGCACGCAAGCTCTCAGGATGTTGCTACTTAGCCAATGCGTAGCACCTTTTAATGCAGAGTATGACCCACCTGGAGATGGTTCTCTTCTGCACTGCCTGACCTTTCTTTGTACCCATATAAATGAACAAAGAGTTGATAATCCAACCGGAATTATTTGGTACGATCAAGGTAAAACGTCAGTGCTCTTTTTGGGTTCAGGCGGTGGAGTGTCTCTTCTTCCTTAGAAGGATGTGGGGGTGCGTAAAAAGTGGGCAAGGTGATGGATTGGCCTACAGGGAAGGGCGCGACCACTTCCCGAAGAAAGGAGGCCCGTATCTGAAGCAGCATTTTGTCAATGTAGGAATCTGGCTCTCTATATAGTGCACTAAAATAAAGTACACTGTGCAGAGAGAGAGTCCAGTGTATCCCCAATTAGTTTTTCAGAGGAAAAAGTAGATAGGACTAATCCTTTATTTTATGGTAGTGTGGGCGAGCAGTTAGGCTTATGAGACTAGGGTAGTGCTAAGCATTTGTTGCAGTCACAGAGGCAATAGATGAGACACACTCAAAGAACAAATCCGAGATAAATTTAGAAAAATAACATTCCTTTTTACATAGGTTTCAAAGTCATGAACTTCATAATCCGGTAAGTAGATTTAACGGCATTTAAGTAAGCACAGGGGGAGGTGGGCCAAAAGGCAGCACCAAAATGTACACCATCAGCAGCACAGGGGTAGCCAGGTGAAGAGTGCCAACACAGCATCAGGTGCCCAATGCAAATCAATGAGGAAGATCAGTTTTGGAAAAGGCTGCAGGCTGAGGTCAGGAGGCTGAATGAAGAAAACCCCTCAGCTGCCAGGTAATTTCTGATGCTAGGGGACGTAGGGAAACAGTCCAGCTCTCCAAGGCACAGGGGTATGGGTGCAGGGGTGTCCTTTGGCATTGGGAACCGCTTACGGGGTAGGTTGCGGTCAGGGGGAGTCTTCGGTTTGAGGCAGAGTCTGGCAGGGGTCAGCCCACAGTGGACTCTGAATCGCTGGGGAACCTTCACAGGACTGGTGGGCCAGTTGCACTGGAGCCATGGGACTTTGGCGCAGAGGTGGGTCCAGAAGCGGTTTCGCGGTTCCGCAGGGCAGAGTTTTTTTTTCTTTTAAAGTTGGTTTCTTCTTGAACCGATCCACTGTTCTCTGGAGTTCTTGATCTTTGTGGAAGACAGGCAGCTCATCCAAAGCTTTGGAGGTCGCTAGGCTGCAGGACAGGTTGTCTTTTAGCACAGGATTGTCGAGGGCTGCAGACAGACTGGTAGAGCTGGTGCCAAGTCAGTCAGTGTCCGTCGTTTTAATGCTGATGCCACTCTGTAGTGTTCGGTTCTTCTTAGGTCACCAGGTTTTGTGTTCTGGTGTTCAGGGGTGCCACCTAAATACTCAATTTAAGGACATTACAGGGAGTGCCAGGCAGTAACAAATGGAGTGACCACCTTTAGGGTGACTACATCCTTTCTATGACCACTTCCGTTGGGAAATGGGTATAACCCTGACCCCTAGTGGCCTAATTCCTTCCAAACCAAGATGGAGGAATTTAAGAAGTGGTGTCAACTTCAGCTCGCCCACCTTAGAGGTGGGACTGGCATAAAGTGGGCACTCCTCCTAATTTAACTAATTGTCCCGTTTGTGGTGCTGCCAAAAGTGGGGTCAGGACGGGGGTGGGGTTGTTGGTAACCTCCACCATCTGGAGAGACCTGGGTCACTTTACAAAGGTGGCAAGGCATTTGAAGCGCCCTGCCCTGGATGTCCATCATGCCTGGGAAAGGTCACACCTCTGCCTAAAGCAAGCCTTTGTTCTGTGCCTCTGAGAGCACTGGCTCTTACCTCAGGCGGCCAGAGCTCGGTCTAGGGTGGCAGCACTGGTATGGACCAGTCAGTGAAAACACCAGTCGCTGGGTGGGTTTTCGGAGGGCACCTCTAGGTTGACCTCTGTGTGCATTTTTTATAAATCCATCACTTATTATTCTGAGCTGTTTGATACCAAACAGCCCAGGATTCAGAGAAGCCATCATGTAGCTGGAGAACTCGTAATGATCAGTGTCCAGCACTTGCATTTAAAATGGCTTCCTGGTCCCTTACTATATCTGCGAATCTAAGACATAGCAGGGGCATAGATGTTTGTGCAGATGTGCCCTCTCATATACTATAATGCACCCTGCCTTAGTGCTGTAAGACGTGCTAGAGGAGTGACTTACACATATTGCAAGCAGTGTAAAGGGGACAGGGCTCACGGGCTGTGTGCCATGTCACGTTTTTATTTTACTTCTGCACCAAGACACGCAGCCTGTGAAAGCAGCACTGGGTGCACTTTGTGAGAGGGCCCTGAAGGTGGCACAATTAGTGCTGCAGCCCTTAGGAACCCTGCTTAGTATCCCAAGCCCTAGGTACCATTTGCTAGGGACTTAAAGTGAGTGCTAGAGGTTTTGCCAATTGAGGAAACTACTGCGGTTTTAGGGAAAGAGACCTGGCACTGGGGACGTGTTTGTGTGTGTGTTTGGGAGGGATGTAGACACCAAACAATCTCTGACAAAAAGTAAAATAAGACCAATCAAAAACTGAGGGGTAGCTCTTCTTTGGAACAGCGTGGAAAGAAAAGAACTGACGTCAGCGCACCAGAGTTGTGCCTAAATAAGACCCACGACGTCATATTTGGCTCGGATGACACCGTCGACAGAGCTGACTGATATCACCTAACGGCACGGAGGGGTACTGCTCAAGAAAAATCTCCGGATCCAGATTGACACAGAGGTGAAATTCTAGGGTAAGAAGACTGGAACTAGATGTCTCTCTGGCGGATAGGACAAACAGGTACCACAAGACTAAGAGGCCTCTTCACATGGACTAATCACACAGTGAACATGCAGTAAATATGCCCCCGGGTTGATGGCGACACCCAGGATGCAAAAGTTATAGACTCTCTGATTGGATTAGTTTGTCACTCAGAGAATGATAGAAGTCTGGCCTCATTTGCCCAGTTGGCTGTTCAAGGCTTTTCTCTTTTCTGACGAGCCACCCACAAGGGGTCATCGAGCAAGCCAAGATACAGTAGTGGAGTCCAAAGGTTGAACTGGCATTCTCCTCTGGAAAAGGGTTTGAACTTAAGGTATTTCTCTGATGGATTACTGGTGAAAAGAATTTCTACATCTGATGGAAGGAGCTGGGCTGCAGCTTGTCAACAGGGTATTGGAACAGAGACAGAGCTGCCTGAGGCTTGTAAAGGCTATTCTGTTCTTCGGTACACAAGGAGACTTCAGCTGCTCAAGGTAAAGAAAATTGCTGGACATCAACACTAAGAGACAGGGAAGATCCTTGTTGTCACTGAAGGGAAGACTATTTTGTCCCTAACCCCTCCCCTGTGCTGGAGGGGCCTGCAGGTGCTTCCAGTTACAGCCTGTAGCTGCATAGTTGGGGGAAGAGGGCCATGCTGAAGAACTTACAAATTGAACCCTTTGTCCCTACCCCAGGACTTGTGTAGTCTCCAGCTTTATCCTTGCTTTTCCTGCACTGGTAGAAAGTAGCACTTTCCCCGTGGATGGCCTGGTATGAGAAAATCTATACTGCGACAGCTGGATTCTGTGGTACAAGCCCCCACCTCTTCTGTGTAGTCTGAGAGTATAAGGGTGAACTGACAACCTGGCAAGCCACTACTTTCCTACAGCCAGCCCAGTGGCTACTGGACTTGTGGGACTCTAGTAAATGTGCCAATACACCAAGCACCCTATCTAGACCACTGACATCACCAGAGAGGTTTCACCCCAGGCAAGGGTGGGCAGTTCTGTTGCTTTGGGTGGTGAGACAGTGGGCGGACCAAGAACATTTGACTTCACAGCAACTGCTGAAACCTTAACACTGCAATACACGGACAATCTGACGTTTGAGTATGTAAAGAAATGGCTCCCTGTTGCAGTTACCCCCCACTTTTTGCCTGATACTGATGCTGACTTGACTGAGAAGTGTGCTGGGACCCTGCTAACCAGGCCCCAGCACCAGTGTTCCTTCACCTAAAATGTACCATTGTATCCACAATTGGCACACCCTGGCATTCAGATAAGTCCCTTGTAACTGGTACTTCTAGTACCAAGGGCCCTGATGCCAAGAAAGGTCTCTAAGGGCTGCAGCATGTCTTATGCCACCCTAGAGACCCCTCACTCAGCACAGACACACTGCTTACAAGCCTGTGTGTGCTAGTGAGAACAAAATGAGTAAGTCGACATGGCACTCCCCTCAGGGTGCCATGCCAGCCTCTCACTGCCTATGCAGTATAGGTAAGACACCCCTCTAGCAGGCCTTACAGCCCTAAGGCAGGGTGCACTATACCATAGGTGAGGGTACCAGTGCATGAGCACTGTGCCCCTACAGTGTCTAAGCAAAACCTTAGACATTGTAAGTGCAGGGTAGCCATAAGAGTATATGGTCTGGGAGTCTGTTTTACACGAACTCCACAGCACCATAATGGCTACACTGAAAACTGGGAAGTTTGGTATCAAACTTCTCAGCACAATAAATGCACACTGATGCCAGTGTACATTTTATTGTAAAATACACCACAGAGGGCACCTTAGAGGTGCCCCCTGAAACTTAACCGACTATCTGTGTAGGCTGACTAGTTTTAGCAGCCTGCCACAAACCGAGACATGTTGCTGGCCCCATGGGGAGAGTGCCTTTGTCACTCTGAGGCCAGTAACAAAGCCTGCACTGGGTGGAGATGCTAACACCTCTCCCAGGCAGGAATTGTCACACCTGGCGGTGAGCCTCAAAGGCTCACCCCCTTTGTGCCAACCCAGCAGGACACTCCAGCTAGTGGAGTTGCCCGCCCCCTCCGGCCAGGCCCCACTTTTGGCGGCAAGGCCGGAGAAAATAATGAGAATGACAAGGAGGAGTCACTGGCCAGTCAGGACAGCCCCTAAGGTGTCCTGAGCTGAGGTGACTCTAACTTTTAGAAATCCTCCATCTTGCAGATGGAGGATTCCCCCAATAGGGTTAGGATTGTGACCCCCTCCCCTTGGGAGGAGGCACAAAGAGGGTGTACCCACCCTCAGGGCTAGTAGCCATTGGCTACTAACCCCCCAGACCTAAACACGCCCTTAAATTTAGTATTTAAGGGCTACCCTGAACCCTAGAAAATTAGATTCCTGCAACTACAAGAAGAAGGACTGCCCAGCTGAAAACCCCTGCAGCGGAAGACCAGAAGACGACAACTGCCTTGGCTCCAGAAACTCACCGGCCTGTCTCCTGCCTTCCAAAGATCCTGCTCCAGCGACGCCTTCCAAAGGGACCAGCGACCTCGACATCCTCTGAGGACTGCCCCTGCTTCGAAAAGACAAGAAACTCCCGAGGACAGCGGACCTGCTCCAAGAAAAGCTGCAACTTTGTTTCCAGCAGCTTTAAAGAACCCTGCAAGCTCCCCGCAAGAAGCGTGAGACTTGCCCCACTGCACCCGGCGACCCCGACTCGGCTGGTGGCGATCCAACACCTCAGGAGGGACCCCAGGACTACTCTGATACTGTGAGTACCAAACCCTGTCCCCCCTGAGCCCCCACAGCGCCGCCTGCAGAGGGAATCCCGAGGCTTCCCCTGACCGCGACTCTTTGAACCTAAAGTCCCGACGCCTGGGAGAGACCCTGCACCCGCAGCCCCCAGGACCTGAAGGACCGGACTTTCACTGGAGGAGTGACCCCCAGGAGTCCCTCTCCCTCGCCCAAGTGGAGGTTTCCCCGAGGAATCCCCCCCTTGCCTGCCTGCAGCGCTGAAGAGATCCCGAGATCTCTCATAGACTAACATTGAAAACCCGACGCTTGTTTCTACACTGCACCCGGCCGCCCCCGCGCCACTGAGGGTGAAATTCCTGTGTGGGCTTGTGTCCCCCCCGGTGCCCTACAAAACCCCCCTGGTCTGCCCTCCGAAGACGCGGGTACTTACCTGCAAGCAGACCGGAACCGGGGCACCCCCTTCTCTTCATTCTAGCCTATGTGTTTTGGGCACCACTTTGAACTCTGCACCTGACCGGCCCTGAGCTGCTGGTGTGGTGACTTTGGGGTTGCTCTGAACCCCCAACGGTGGGCTACCTTGGACCAAGAACTGAACCCTGTAAGTGTCCTACTTACCTGGTAAAACTAACAAAAACTTACTTCCCCCAGGAACTGTGAAAATTGCACTAAGTGACCACTTTTAAAACAGCTATTTGTCAATAACTTGAAAAGTATACATGCAATTTTGATGATTTGAAGTTCCTAAAGTACTTACCTGCAATACCTTTCGAATGAGATATTACATGTAGAATTTGAACCTGTGGTTCTTAAAATAAACTAAGAAAAGATATTTTTCTATATAAAAACCTATTGGCTGGATTTGTCTCTGAGTGTGTGTACCTCATTTATTGTCTTGTGTATGTACAACAAATGCTTAACACTACTCCTTGGATAAGCCTACTGCTCGACCACACTACCACAAAATAGAGCATTAGTATTATCTATTTTTACCACTATTTTACCTCTAAGGGGAACCCTTGGACTCTGTGCATGCTATTCCTTACTTTGAAATAGCACATACAGAGCCAACTTCCTACAGAGTATATGAAGGATGTTATGATTAGATAGCTTGGATTGAAGTCAGCCCAATACTGACAGAGGTTCTGTGAGAACAAGGAGGAGGAGGAGGAGGATGGAGTTCAGTTTGAGAACTGGATCCATGACATAGTGCATAATGTTAAATGACTGGGTGAGAGGGATGGAAGTGAATGATTACAAGTCTCTAAATCAGGCAATGATAGCAGAGTGTCTCAGAGAAGAGGGCTTATGAGGAAATGGGGGTGTATTATATAAATTTATGACCTCACTATGTAATACATTACCAACCCATTTTGGACCAATCAAGTTTAGTTTGGCCAAAGCTCTTTCAAATAACTGCATCCATCCTTGATGTATAACTTTTTGCTGAAAACGTTTCTAAGTGTCAAATGTGCTGAATTTGCCAATGCTTGTTTACAGTTAATTGAAAAATCTTGATTTATTGTTTTTTTAAAAAGCTATCTCTCTGGAATCCTCTGGTGAATCCTTCGCGTTTTGGTGTCCATAAATTCATATAAATATAACATTTCTATACATGTGTGTCAGATTTCTTGAGAGTTGTGTTTTTTTTACCTCTTCAGTTGTTTGGGTGCTGTTTAAATGCTTCACGCGTGTTCCTTTGTTAAAGCCTGACTGCTCAAAAGACAAAGCTGCTCGGGTTGAGCTAAGGTTTGACAAATGAAGCCTGACTGATCCTAGAAGGGTTGGTAGCTTATTACACAGTGAAGTCTAGCAACCACACCACATAATACACCACATTGCCGCACAGAAGAGAACTGCAGAAACTGGAGGCTAGAAAAGGAGAAAATCTACCTCTGATGTGGAGAGCTTAACTGAGGAGATACACACATATTTCGCAGTAGAAAATCGGAGATGTCTTCTAGGAACACAGGTGTAGGAAAGTACCCATTTTTTGGCATAGGCACCCCCACTTTTTGACTACTGTCAGTGTGTTTTGACAGTCTTTGCTGGGATACTGCTCTTTCCCTCTAAAGTTGGTTGCTTAAGACTTTGCACACCCCATATAAATCTCTAGGGCTTAGGTACCCAGGGCATTGGGGTGCCAGGGGTTCCCCATGGTCTGCAGCATGTATTGTGCCACCCATGGGAGCCCATGTAAAATGTGTCTGCAGGCCTGCCATTGCAGCCTGCGTGAAAAGAAGCATGCACCCTTTCAATACAGGTCACTACACCCGGTCATTGTAAGTCACCCCTATGGTAGGCCCTCCTAGCCCAAAGGGCAGGGTGCAGACACCAGAGTGGGATGGCACCCCTGCATGAACAGAGGTGCCCCCACGAACTCCAGTTCCATTACACTAGACTTCCTAAGTGCAGGGAAGCCTTTTACCTGTGTTCTGGACACAGGTTATTACCTATGTCAAGCTACATAATAGTGCCTCCGAACCTGGGCATGTTTAATATCAAACACGTCGGAATCATACTCCAATACTGTTGCCACTAACGGTTGTCTGATTCCATGCACTCTGGGAGCTCCTTAGAGGACCCCCAGCATTACTCATACCAGTCGTCTGAGGTTTTCCAGGCAGCCCACGCTGCTGCCACCCCTTGGACAGGTTTCTGCCCTCCTGCTGCTTGACCAGCTCAGGCAGAGGAAGGCAGAAGAAAGGATTTCCTGTGGGAGAGGGAGGTAAAACCCTCACCCTTGGAAGTAGGTGTTGTGCTGCTTGGGAGGGGTAGCCTCCTCAAGCCACTGGTGAGCTTTGAAGAGCACATTTGGTGTCCTCCTTGTCATGTGAAACTGGACAAAGGAAAGGCGAGTGACCAATCCCCTGTCCATCACCACCCTGGTGTGGTGCCCACAGCTCTTCCATGTGGCCACTTGATTCTGCCATCTTGAATCCAAGGTAGGCAGAGACCCATGGGAGTGGCTAGGTCAGCAGGTGACGTCACAGCCCTCTCTTGATGGGTGGTTACCCGGCTGGGTGACCAATCCCCCTTCCTGGGTTATTTAGGGTCTCCCTCTTGGGGTGTCCTCAGATTCGACATGCAAGATTCGAGCAGGACTCCTCTGGGTTGTTTACTTCATTCTCTGGCCACTGGGACTGCAATTGGACCCTCCAAGAACAGTCAAATTCCAACTCCAGCGACAACTCCGCTCTGCAACATTGTTTCTCCGGCTCCTTCCAGCAACTGCAACATTTCCCCAGCTGTGCATCCTGAGGGTGATGAGTTGTCAGCCTGCACAAGAAGTAAGAAGGAATCTCCCTTGACGTGAAGGACTTAGTCCCCTGCATCCGCAGGCACCAACTGCACAACGACGACCGGCTGCGTGGATCCTGCATCACAGGTGGTGGTCTGGAGTGGTACCCTTGGTCCTCTCTACCAGCTGCCCAACTTGTGACACTGTAAGCCTTTGCCTCTCCTTGCAGGACAGTACCCCTGTCACCGCAACTACCAAGGCTTGTTTGTTCCTCCTCTTCAGGTTCTGTTTTGCCCCGGCTTCCAGCATTCCTTCCTGCAAAGCACATTCTCCTGCCTGCTGCTGAAGCAACGTGGGACTCCACTTCAGGTGTGCTGAGTGGGCCACAATGCGATTCATGTCTGCTGCCAGTGGGTTGCCTGTGGGGGCTGGCTAGGATTCCATGTGACTCTTCCAGCTGCTGAGGGTCCCCCCAGACTCCTCTCCTTAGGTTGCGTCCCCTTGACCTTGCTGGTCCTCTTCAGCCTTGCAAAACCTGTTCTTCGTCTCTTGCATTTGCCAAGGCTTGTTGGTGGTTTTCCAGCACCACTAACCGACTGCATCTTGACCGTCGACGTAGGACATCAATTGCATAACTTCTGGGACTCCTCTTCAGCTCTTGTGCTGCACTGCTGACCTTCTTCATCTACTGTCAACTTGGTCTGCATCCACAGAAGGGTGGGTATTGGCTCCTGCCACAACTGGACATTCCAACTCGAACTGGACTTTGTCCCCTTCCTTTGCAGGTCCTCTTCTGTCTGGATCCACCTTTGGGTTCTTTCAGTCTTGGTTGGGTCTTGGACAATCCTTTTCCAAAGTCCTCTTGTTGGATTTGGGGGAAAACCAGACACTTACCCCTGTTCTCTTGGTCACTGGGGGTAACTCTTGTACTCACCACTTGGGGTCCCTAGTTCTTCCAGCTCCCTTTTACTGATTCCACTTCCTTGCCCTGCCTTTCGCATTTCACTTTTTTAGTATATGGTTGGCTCTCCCCTTGGGCCCTCACTATTTGCTTTTGCTTTTACCAATGCGTATTGTTTTTTATGCTATTTACTGATTGCTAATGTGTATGTAATAGTGTCTTTACTTACCTCCAGTTGGGGGACTGCCTATTCAGTATTCTAGTATTTGTGTTACTATAATAAAGTACCTTTATTTTTGTAAATCTGTGTGGTTCTTTCATGTGTGAGAATACTGTGTGGCTATAGTGGTATTGCATAAGCTTTGCATGTCTCCTAAATTAGTCTTGACTGCTCATCTACAGCTATCTCTAGAGAGCCCTGGATTCCTAGACTCTGCCTATACCTCACTAATAGGGGATACCTGGAGCTGGTATAAGGTGATAACACCATAGTTACTCACCACACACCAGGCCAGCTTCCTACAAAAGGGAAACAAATATGTTTAATATATTTTAACAAAATATGTTGTTAAAAGCCTGGAAGACAATGTACCCAGGCATAAAGAGCCTACACCGACCGCCAGTGGAGTTTCAGATGATTGGAAATGCAGTACCAAGGGAGCATATTAAGGACTGATACATTCTAGAACCCTTGAAGTTGGACCATTCTAAATTTAGGATTGCCAAGGTAAAGTGATTTGCAATACTCTAGTCTGGATGTTACAAGAGCATGGTCTGTTGTTTTTGTGCAAGTAAGTGGAAAACGTTCCTGAGCAATTTGAGAAAAAAATACAATGAATGCAGCAGACTGGTCACCCAACCCTACTTTTGAATAATTTTACTTAAATCTAGTAATTAGTGAAGCTTCTCTGAAAGACAGCAAGCTTTGGATATGCATAATGCTTGTTGCTGGATAAAGAATGTTAAATTTGATAGCTACTGAGAATGAAAGTTTCAGTTATATTGAAGACATAAAGGCTAGCAGAACTTCAACTTTCCTTCTCCATAGATAGGACATTTTACATTCTTATGAGATTTACCTTCTAAAGATGCCTCCCAAATCCAAAACTCCAGTAACAGTGAAAAAAGAAACAAATATACGGGCAGTGTACTGTGCTATTTGCAGGCTCATGTGATTGGCATATGATCTACAGTCACTTTCTTATGTCAACAGGATATATATGAAGTGAGTCTCTGGGGTTTTTGCATGTCCCTCTACTCCACCTCATGCTAGAAAAAGCAAAATGTTTAATTTAATGGACAGCAGTACTAATGAAAGAATATCTGACTACTAAATGCCCAATCCAGACACATTCTTACTTTTAAGTTTCCATTTAAAGGTTTAGAACTACAAAACATACTTTCCAGATGCACTGTTTGAGATTTCGTCTGACAGTTCATCCCTCTCCTGTTCAGCGTGACGACGAGCTCTTTCAGAAGCAGCAAGATCCTGCAATAGTTCATGGCAAGCAATGAGTTGAACTAATTGTACAATCAGCCTTTTAACAGTCATTTATGGCTCTTCTT
The DNA here is from genome assembly GCF_031143425.1 of Pleurodeles waltl. Classification (NCBI taxonomy): domain Eukaryota; kingdom Metazoa; phylum Chordata; class Amphibia; order Caudata; family Salamandridae; genus Pleurodeles; species Pleurodeles waltl. Next base: position 1,190,514,184 of record NC_090446.1, read on the forward strand.
ACAATTATACAGTATTTCCACATGAACTACAAAAAAAAAAAAAAAGTTGGTGGGTATATTTTCTGATCCCACCGAGGCGTTTGATCAGTTGGTCATGAGAAAAGCAGGCAGAAACTTAACTGCAGACACGTGTGCTGCCCCAGCAGACTGTAGACAGAGATTGCACCAAGAGACCATTCAGTTTGTACTATTCCCCACCACAAATTCCATAGGTAGAGAAAACAGTGTCTACTAAGCTGCCTCACTTATTGTGACCAACTCCTGAAGTAGGAAAATAATACTTCACCAAAGCTAACGACCACAAAATAAAATGCCACAACCAATACGAATGCATTGTCTGTAATCATGTTTTGACCTGCAAAAGTCCATTAGGTCTAATATGGGTTCGCTGAATATCATTTGGTGGTACAGTTTCATTCTTTTCGTTCTTGTGTCCTACATTTTAACAAAACGGAGTCAAAATCTACTACTAACGCTTACTACACAGTGCTTGCTGTGACATGGGAGTATATTTGGTTTCAAGCATTGAGAGTACATTTGGTTTCCCAGCATTAAGGCTCACTCTACTAATTTCAGGACTTTTGCATTGTTTGTGTTTTTGCATTAAGTAAATAAGACAGTAACATATGTAAAGCAGACAACCTTAGAAGCAATCTGCTGCTTTACATATAAAGCCAATGTCGCTTGCAAAAGAAAGGGGTGTCACCATATGAACATGCTCTGTGCCTCCGGAGGTACCATTTTTGAGCCTGCATCCTTTCTATTCACATCAACATTAAGCTGAAGATTGCAAAAGTACCCTTATATAGAAAGCACAATGGCATATCCCAGGGCTAAATAATAGCTTACATTGTCAAAAATAAAATAAATGAATGCTACAGATTTGCATTTGTCTGTAAATGCCAGCAAATACCCAAAGGTACTGGGGATAGAGCAAGACCGTATAAAGATGAATGTTTATCAATGCTAGAACAGACCTCCTGCAGTTGGAGTATTTCTGCTTCGAGACTCTTCAGCTTCTTTTCATTTTCCTTGGACTGAGCAAAAATCTCATCCCTGGATGCACGGGCCTCCTCCAGCTCCCGTTGGTAGTCTTTCATCTGAGCCTGTATGCCCAACAAAAACAATTACATAAGGAAGGAGAGAAGGGGAGTCAACAAGACTAAGTTCAGAAAGTGTCTCTCAATTCCCTGGCAAACGTTTACTTCACATAGACAGAACTAGGCAAGCCTACTTTTTCAGAACAAGGAGCTAATGAAGTGTGTGTATTAACTACCAAAGTATTTCAAGTGTGTGTTTTAATTTCTTCTTAAATTATTTATTGGTACGAATGGAATAAAAGATACTCTGGTTTCTTTATAAAAAGCTGCTTTGTATCTGTGCAACTGCTGAATTGGTTTGCCTCACTAAAGGAGTCACTATAAGCATTCCACTATGCAAAAATCTCATTAGCCATCAGTGAAGAACAATTAGTACATACCTGAAGTTTGCGCAACTGCTTGATGGCTTCATCACGACCCTTGTTTGCCCCTTCAATGTGAGCTTCCAGGTCTTTCAGATCCATCTCCATCTTCTTTTTGGCAGCCACCGCCACAGCTTTTTGCTTCCGCTCATCTTCCAGTTCTGCTTCAAGTTCCCGCACCTGAGTTGTGATAATGCAGTTTGTATATTATGTTGTTGGCCTGCAGATGTGAGTTACTCTGCACATTAGTATTATACTGCATAGCTTTCACAAGGACAGATGACATGGACATGGTCAAATACACAATCATCCAAAAGGAAACACGTTTTTTTCATCTGTAAAGATTTATCTTTTATGGTTATCTTCATGAAATTCTTAAACAATGAATAACTATCCTCTTGTAGGATCCTCAAAAACTTAAAAGAGAGAGAAAACTCTAAAAAAAAAAAAAGCGAAAATAAGAAAAATAAAAAGGTACATTTTGTTCCATTTTTCCTTTTTAATCCAAATATAAAACTACTAATAACCATTAAAAAGATAACACCAGTTTAAAATCAGGCACACTGCTGCCCAAAACCCATTTACATATTTTTTTTTTTTTTTACAACAAAAAAAAAAAAAGAAATGAAAGAGAAATGTTACAACAGGAAAAACTGTGCTGTCACTTCAATGGTGTCCATGGGCCTGTATAATACCAGCATGCATCGTACTGAAAGCCCCTCTTTCCCTTAGTTCTGACAGTACACTGAAAGAGAAATGTACAACCAAATTTCTGCTCCATTTTTGTCGCTTCACTGTAGTTGTTTATGAATTCAATGATAATACACTCTAGAGAACTTGTTTTACAGGTGTATATTTCCCTTCCCCATTAGGGGATGGACAATAATGTTCATTAACACCAAATGGAATAGACGGTTCATTCATTTATAAAAAAATAATAATAATAATAATAATTTGGTGGGAGAGCTGTACACAACAAACGCAAGAGGAAGACATCAATATCGTTAAGAATCACCCGAGCTGTATACATATTCAGATGGCTACAAAATTTAGTTGCCAGCCCTGTAGCTAATAAAAGAGATTGGAGACTGATGCGATCTCAACAAAGGAACAACCTTCCTAGGGCACTCATTAGAAAAATCTGTTCTCAACATCTATAGTGCAATAGTGGTCTGCCCCAATAAAGAGCTGCACTGACCTATAACATATCAGTGGGAAACGCTATATGGCTCCAAAGGCAAACCACAAGACGACAAATCCTACATATACAATTAAGAGCTCTTTTGTTGTGACAAAATTCCAGCCATTCAGAAAACAGCCAGTTTACCTTCTTTCACACTAATAGAGAAAGAAAGTCCTCTAATTCGGTTAAGACAATGTAAATTACAGACTTCCCAAATTTATGACAACCAATAGATGATAAAATAGAATGACTATGTGCAAGGCTAATAAAATCTGCATTTGCAATTCTCCCTCAACCCTTAAGAGAAAAGCCAAATTAAGATTAAACGAAAAACCCATAGGTGGCAATGTACGGCTCCACAAACACTTCACAAACACCATAAAGTGACTGAGTGGAACTGCATGTAAGAGTTACTTCTGTGTGCCAACATCAGTTTCTTAATTTTTTAATAAATAGCAGGTAACAGTGTACCAAATTCTAACTTGGAACTTTATAGGATGTTTACAAGTCTGCTCCACAGAACAGAGAGTTGGGAGGATGGTGAGGAATCTGCGGCTGGATAAAGTAAACACCAAAAGATAAGTATTACTTATTTTGTAAGCATCTGCGTGTAGTACTGTCAATTCACATGCTCCGCATACTTCTGACATCTAGTATTGGGCTCGGATTTTTGCAAGTTGTTTTTTTGTCAAATAAACTCTTTTGAGTCACGGAATGTACTGTAACTTTACCCTAAGTTGGCAATGCACGTAGACACCAACTCCATGTTATGTTCCTTTTTACACAGTAAAGAAAACTGGATTCTGGCTGCCGCAGCACCCAGCACAATCCCCCCCCCCTCTCCCCACTACCACCGCATAAATGCCATGCACACTTTTCTGCCTGTTTTTTGATGCAACATCGACTGAGGAACACTGGATTCTTGCTAACCAGGTCTCCAGTGCCAGTGATCCTTCCTCAAAAAAAGACACTTGATCCCCAGGGGGCCAGGCCCCTTAGCACCTAAGTAAGTCCCTAGTAAATGGTATCTGTGGTACCTAGGGCCTGGGGACAGAACAGGGCCCTTAAGAGCTGCAACATAACTTGTGCCACTCTAAGGGACCCAGCATCAACTTCATGTAGACTGCCATTGCAGGCTCCGTGACAAGGTGCCCCCAAAATTGACAACACAACATGGCACAAAGCCTGTGTGCTATACCCCCTAAACACTGCATGTAATATTTGTTAGGCACCCCTATGGCAAGCCTTACAGTCTTAAGGCAGGGTGCATTATATTATACGTGTGGGCATATCTGCAAGAGCAGAAATGTCCTCGCTATGTCTTTATCGATTCTTAATCATAATAAGTGTACGGGGAAGCCATTTTAAATGTATGTGCTGGACGCTGGTGAATACGAGTTCCCCAGCTACATGATGGCTTCACTGAAACTAGGGATGGTTGGTATCACACATCTTTTATTAATCAACCCTCACTGATGCCAGTGATGTATTTATTAATACATGCACCCTGAAAACCTACCAACTGCCGGTGGGCTAACTGTCTAGTTCTAGCCAGCCTGCCACCAACAGATGAGATTCTGACCTACAAGGTTGAGAGCCTTTGCTCTCCGGAGGTCAGAAACAAAGCCTGCTCTGGAAGAAGTGTTCACACCCCTCCCAATAGGATGACCTGCAAATCTGTATTCCAATGCAGGAGGATTCAAAGAAGCCCAGTGACTTTGGTATGCAGATCTGGCCTTCCTCAGAGGAAGATGCTGCCCTCCTGCCCCGGGGCCCCTCTGGCACCTCAACTGGCAGGGAAATTAGCTATGATGGAGGTGTGCTGCATTTCCTGGCTGGGCACACCTCGTGGGTGACCAGCCTGAAGTGAACACAGCCTCAGGAATTCCACCATCTTGTGTTTGGTGGAATTAGGAATGCTGGGACACAGTGATGCCCACTCCCCAAAGGAAGTGGTCATCTGGAGGCATAGTGACCCCAAAGTGAAGTAGCCCATTGGCAACTACCCTTCACTCCCATTAAGGCCCCCTAAATTGAGATTTTAGGGGACCCTCTGTAGGAAAGTCTTTCAGCACTTTTTGCCTGATATTGATGCTGACTTGAATGACAGAGTGCTGAGATCCTGCTAACCAGGTCCGAGAACCAGTGTTTTTTCCCAAAACTGCACCATTGTTTCCATATTTGGCACATCCCTGGCACACCGCTAAGTCCCTTGTAAAAGGTAGCCATGGTACCAAGGGCTCTGTGGTCAGGGAAGGTCCCCAGGGGCTGCAGCATGTATTTTGCCACCTAAAAGGGACCCCTCACCCAGCACACGCACACTGCCCTTGCAACTTGGGGTGCCATGCCAACAAACCACTGTCTGTGGCATAGAAAAGTCATCTCTCTAGTAGGCCTTACAGCCATAAGGCAGGGTGCCCTGTACTACAGGTGAGGGCATAGCTGCTTGAGCAATATGCCCCTACACTGTAACTCCATTCTTAGACATTGTAAGTGCAGTGTGGCCTTATTGAGTATATGGGCTGGGAGTTTGTCATTACAAACCCCACAGCTCCATGATGGCTCCACAGAAGTCTGGGAAGTTTGGCATAAGATTTTTCAGCACAATAATCCAGCGCTGATACCAGTGTTGGATTTATTGCAAAATGTACCCAGAGGTCATCTTAGAGATGCCCCCTGTATTTTAAGCAAACTGCTAGTGCAGGACTGACCGGTCTGTGCTAGCCTGCCATTTCCAGACAAGTTTCTGACCTCATGGGATAAGAGCCTTTGTGCTCTCCGAGGACAGAAACAAAGCCTGCACTGGGTGGAGGTGCTTCACATATCCCCTCTGCAGAAACTGTAACATCTGGCGGTGGGCCTCAAAGTCTCAGACCTCCTGTTACAGTGCCCTAGGGCACTCCGGCTAGTGGAGATGCCCGCCCATGGGACAAAGACCCACTTTTGGATGCAAAACAAGGTGGAGTGACCACTGCAGCTAGGACCACCCATAAGGTGCCCAGAGCTGAAGTTATCACCTCCTTGCAGAATCCTCCATCATGGTTTGGAAGACAGGAAATAATAGGGTTAGGTCTGTGTCTCCTCTCCCCAAAGGGAATGGACATCAGAATGGTGTAGTCACCCTCAGGGACAGTAGCCATTGGCTACTGACCCCTGTGATGCCCCTAAATCCAGGATTTAAGGGCTCCCGTGTAACTTGGTCATCAGATTCATTGTGACTTCAAGAAGAAAGGATAAGGTCTGCTAAGCGGACCCCCAGCAGAGAAGACTGCAGACACCAACTGATTTGGCCCCAGCCCTACTGGCTTGTCTACAGCTTCTCAAGCCCCTGCTACAAAAAGGCGACGTGTCCTGCAGGACCAGCTACCTCTTCAAAACCCTAAGAGGACTGCCTGCCCACCAGAGGACCAAGAACTCCTGAGGACAGCAGCCCTGTCCACAAAGAAACTCCAGGAAAGGACTCCAGAACCTCCCCAGATCCACGAGTTCTGCCCACTCTGTACCCAATACCCAGAACCGTGCCCAGGTGGCCCAATGGTCTAGAGCAGGTCCCCAGGTAATTTCGACCTAGTGTCCACCCTGGGTTGACCTCTACTGACCAAGACGATGATGCCTGCAGACTAAATCCAGAGGACCCAACCCCTGCCCGAGAAGGATCTAAAAGTTATCTGGCGCCAAATGTTACTGTGCACGTGCAGCTCGCTGGCATTGGGGAATTCAACCTCTGCTGCAACAACCTGTAGCAGGCAGCTGCCTATCTGTCCAGCCTGTGGTTTCCCTGAACCCACCTCCTGGACCCAGCCTGCAGCTTACTTGTGACCCTTGAGGTCACTCTGTTGAAAAGCATTGGGAGCCCGATGCTGAGTTTGAACCCTGCACCCTGCCACCCCTGTGCCACAGAGGGTGTGTTTGGTGCTGACCTGTGGAACCCCCTTCCCCCCTCAGTGCTCACCTAAACACCCCCAGGTCTGCCCTCCGAAGTTGCCGGTACTTACCACCTGGGAGGTCCATTTCTGAGTGCCCCAAGTCTCCATAGGATCGCATTTTAAATCTGACAGAAACTTTGACCTCTGCACCAGGCCAGCCCCGTGTTCTGGTGGTGGGTGTTTGGGGTTAACTTGAACCCCAACCTATGGACATCCTAACCTCCAGAGACTGGAACTGTAGGTCTTGTACTTACCTGGAAACTGTACTAACTTTTCTTCCCCACTAGAGCTGTGTTTGAAAATTGCACTGTCAACTTTTAAAACAGATTACTGCTATTTACTTGAAAAGCTATTAATTTGCCAAATCGAATCAAAGTGGTGTTGATACTTATGCTTGCTACTTACTTGCAAATGTACTTACCTGCAAACAGAATCTTGTGGTTCTAGAAACAAAGTAACAAAGGAAAATGTCACTTACCCAGTGTACATCTGTTCGTGGCATTAGTCGCTGCAGATTCACATGCTGTGCATAGTCCGCCGTCTGGTGTTGGGTCGGAGTGTTACAAGTTGTTTTTCTTCGAAGAAGTCTTTTCGAGTCACGAGACTGAGGGACTCCTCCTACTTTGGTTCCATTGCGCATGGGCGTCGACTCCATGTTAGATTGTTTTCCCCGCAGAGGGTGAGGTAGGAGTTGTGTATGTTAGTAATAGTGCCCATGCAATGGAATGAATAAGTATGTACAAAATGAAGGTTAAAGTAATATATTTACAAATGTTGAAGATTACTTCCAAACGGCTACAGGCTCCCGGGGAGGCGGGTGGGCGCATGTGAATCTGCAGCGACTAATGCCACGAACAGATGTACACTGGGTAAGTGACATTTTCCGTTCGGTGGCATGTGTAGCTGCAGATACACATGCTGTGCATAGACTAGTAAGCAGTTATCTCCCCAAAAGCGGTGGTTCAGCCTGTAGGAGTGGAAGTAGTTTGAAATAAAGTTCTTAGTACAGCTTGACCTACTGTGGCTTGTTGTGCAGATAGCACGTCTACACAGTAGTGCTTAGTAAATGTGTGAGGCGTAGACCATGTTGCTGCCTTACATATTTCGTTCATTGGAATATTTCCTAGAAAGGCCATGGTAGCACCTTTCTTTCTGGTTGAGTGTGCCTTTGGTGTAATAGGCAGCTGTCTCTTTGCTTTAAGATAGCAGGTTTGGATGCACCTAACTATCCATCTAGCTATACCTTGTTTTGATATTGGATTTCCTGTATGAGGTTTTTGAAATGCAATAAATAGTTGTTTTGTTTTCCTAATTAGTTTTGTTCTGTCAATGTAGTACATTAGTGCTCTTTTAATGTCTAATGTATGTAGTGCTCTTTCAGCTATTGAATCTGGCTGTGGAAAGAACACTGGCAATTCTACTGTTTGATTTAAGTGGAACGGTGAGATGACCTTTGGTAAGAATTTTGGGTTGGTTCTTAGAACTACCTTATTTTTGTGTATCTGAATAAATGGTTCTTGTATAGTAAATGCTTGAATTTCACTTACTCTTCTTAGAGATGTAATGGCAATGAGAAATGCAACTTTCCACGTTAGATATTGCATTTCGCAAGAGTGCATGGGTTCGAAAGGTGGACCCATGAGTCTTGTTAAGACAATATTGAGGTTCCATGAAGGAACAGGTGGTGTCCTTGGTGGTATAATTCTTTTTAGGCCTTCCATAAATGCTTTAATGACAGGTATTCTAAATAGGGAAGTTGAATGAGTAATTTGCAGGTATGCAGATATTGCTGCGAGATGTATCTTTATGGAAGAGAAAGCTAGATTTGACTTTTGCAAATGTAGTAAATACCCTACAACATCTTTTGGAGATGCATGCAATGGGTGAACTTGATTATTATGGCAGTAGCAAACAAATCTTTTCCATTTACTTGCATAGCAGTGTCTAGTGGATGGCCTTCTAGCTTGTCTTATGACCTCCATACATTCCTGTGTGAGGTTTAAGTGTCCAAATTCTAGGATTTCAGGAGCCAAATTGCTAGATTCAGCAATGCTGGGTTTGTATGCCTGATTTGTTGCTTGTGTTGTGTTAACAGATCTGGCCTGTTGGGTAGTTTGACATGAGGTACTACTGAAAGGTCTAGTAGTGTTGTATACCAAGGTTGTTTTGCCCATGTTGGTGCTATTAGAATGCGTTTGAGTTTGTTTTGACTCAATCTGTTTACTAGATATGGAAGGAGAGGGAGAGGGGGAAAAGCGTATGCAAATATCCCTGACCAATTCATCCATAGAGCATTGCCTTGAGATTGCTGGTGTGGGTACCTGGATGCGAAGTTTTGGCATTTTGCGTTTTCTTTTGTTGCAAATAGATCTATTTGAGGTGTTCCCCACATTTGGAAGTAGGTGTTCAGGATTTGGGGGTGAATTTCCCATTCGTGGACCTGTTGGTGATCCCGAGAGAGATTGTCTGCTAGCTGGTTCTGGATCCCTGGAATAAACTGTGCTATTAGGCGAATGTGGTTGTGAATTGCCCAATGCCATATTTTTTGTGTGAGGAGACAACTGTGTCGAGTGTGTTCCCCCCTGTTTGTTTAAATAATACATTGTCGTCATGTTGTCTGTTTTGACAAGAATGTATTTGTGGGTTATCATTGGTTGGAATGCTTTCAACGCTAGAAATACTGCTAACAATTCTAGGTGATTTATATGAAACTTTCTTTGATGTACGTCCCATTGTCCTTGGATGCTGTGTTGATTGAGGTGTGCTCCCCACCCTGTCATGGAAGCATCTGTTGTTATCACGTATTGTGGCACTGGGTCTTGGAAAGGCCGCCCTTTGTTTAAATTTGTACTGTTCCACCATATAAGCGAGATGTATGTTTGGCGGTCTATCAACACCAGATCTAGAAGGTGACCCTGTGCATGTGACCATTGTGATGCTAGGCACTGTTGTAAGGGCCGCATGTGCAATCTTGCGTTTGGGACAATGGCTATGCATGAGGCCATCATGCCTAGGAGTTTTAAGACCATCTTTGCGTGTATCTTTTGTGTTGGATACATAGCTTGTATCACCTTGTGAAAATTTTGAACCCTTTGTGGACTTGGAGTGGCTATCCCTTTTGTTGTGTTGATTGTCGCTCCTAAGTATTGCTGTGTTTGACACGGCAAAAGGTGTGACTTTGCATAGTTGATGGAGAAACCCAGTTTGTAAAGGGTTTGTATAACATAATCTGTGTGGTGTAAACACTTTGTTAGCGAGTCGGTTTTGATTAACCAATCGTCTAGGTACGGGAACACGTGTATGTGCTGCCTCCTGATATGTGCAGCTACTACTGCTAGACATTTTGTAAAGACTCTTGGTGCTGTTGGTATTCCGAATGGCAACACTTTGAATTGGTAATGTATTCCTTCGAATGCGAACCTTAGGTATTTCCTGTGCGAGGGATGTATCGGTATATGGAAATACGCGTCTTTTAGATCTAACGTTGTCATGTAGTCTTGCTGTTTCAGTAGTGGTATTACGTCTTGTAACGTGACCATGTGAAAGTGGTCTGATTTGATGTAGGTGTTTAGTGTTCTGAGATCCAATATTGGTCTCAGACTTTTGTCCTTTTTCGGTATTAGAAAGTACAGTGAGTAAACTCCTGTGTTCTTTTGTGTTTTTGGTACTAATTCTATTGCGCCTTTTTGCAGTAATGCTTGAACTTCTAGTCCTAGAAGGTCTATATGCTGTTTGGACATTTTGTGTGATTTCGGTGGGACGTTTGGAGGGAGTTGGAGAAATTCTATGCAATAACCATGTTGGATAATTGCTAAGACCCAAGTGTCTGTTGTTATCTCCTCCCAAGAATTGTACAACTGGCTTAGTCTTCCCCCCACTGGTGTTGTGTGAAGGGGTTGAGTGACTTGTGAGTCACTGCTTGTTTTGAGGGGTTTTGGGCCCTTGAAATTTTCCCCGGTTTCGTGGGAATTGGCCCCCTCTGTATTGGCCCCGAAAGCCTCCCCTTTGATACTGTCCCTGGTAGGTAGACGGTGTTGTTTGTGAGGTGGTGGCTTGTGTGGCTTGACCTCGAAACCCTCCTCTGAAAGTAGTTTTGCGAAATGTGCCAAATGTGCCTCTGCCCTGCGTGGAATAGAGTGCGCCCATGGCTTTAGCTGTGTCAGTGTCTTTCTTTAATTTTTCAATTGCAGTGTCCACTTCTGGTCCAAACAATTGTTGTTCATTGAACGGCATATTGAGCACTGCCTGTTGTATCTCAGGTTTGAAGCCGGATGTGCGCAGCCATGCGTGCCTCCTTATCGTTACAGCAGTAGTTATAGTTCTTGCAGCTGTATCTGCTGCATCCATAGAAGAACGGATTTGGTTGTTGGATATGTTTTGTCCCTCTTCAACCACTTGTTTTGCCCGTTGTTGGAATTCTTTGGGGAGGTGCTCGATGAGATGCTGCATCTCGTCCCAATGGGCTCTGTCATATCGTGCTAGGAGTGCCTGCGAGTTGGCGATGCGCCACTGATTTGCAGCTTGTACTGCAACCCTTTTCCCGGCTGCATCAAACTTTCGGCTCTCCTTGTCAGGAGGTGGTGCGTCGCCTGATGTGTGCGAGTTGGCTCTTTTACGAGCTGCTCCTATGACAACTGAATCTGGTGTCAGTTGTGATGTAATAAAAGCAGGGTCTGTGGGTGGTGCCTTGTATTTTTTCTCCACCCTTGGGGTTATTGCTCTGCTTTTAACTGGCTCCTTAAAGATTTGTTTTGCGTGCCTTAGCATTCCCGGGAGCATAGGAAGGCTTTGATAATTGCTATGGGTGGAGGACAGGGTGTTAAAAAGGAAGTCATCCTCGATAGGCTCTGAATGTAGCGATACGTTATGAAACTCTGCTGCCCTAGCTACCACCTGAGCATACGCTGTACTGTCCTCTGGTGGTGAGGGCTTAGTGGGGTACGACTCAGGGCTATTGTCCGATACTGGGGCGTCATAAAGATCCCATGCGTCCTGGTCATCTTGGCTCATGGTGGTATGAGCTGGCGATTGTGACGGAGTCTGTGCCGGTGGTGGAGAGGGTGGTGGAGTTACCTTCTTCACCACTTTTGCTTGTGGTGTTTTTTCTTGTTGTTGGAAATCTAGTTTCCTTTTTCTTCTGATTGGGGGAAGGGTGCCGATCTTCCCTGTACCACTTTGTATAAAGATCCGCTTTTGCGTGTGATCTACAGCTGTTGTTTGTAATTCCTCCTCAAATCTGTGTTTTTGAAGTTGGGAGGACAGTGAGTGTTCCTCTGAGTAGGAACTGGCTTTCGTTTCGGTTGCTGGGCGTTTTGGCACCGAAACCGTGTCTTTTGTTGATTTCGGCTCCGAAGAGATTTTCCTCTTTTTTGGTGTCGAACCTTCTTGGCGTCGACCATCTTTGGTGCCGCTATCTCTGTGCCTCGGTGCCGCTGCCTCGGTGTCGACCCTTTTCTGCGGCAGTTTCTCGGTCCCGAGATTGCTGCGTGCCTGTGTCTCGACCTGAGTCGGACGATCTCAGCACCAGCTCGCCCTTTTTCGGTGCCGATGGACGGTCACCTACTTTATGGGTGGAGCCATGGCCTGTCGGCAGTGGCGTCCCCTGGGCCTTGTCTGTTTTTCTGTGTGATGCTTGTTTCGACGTCTTACTCACGGTTTCTTCGACGTCGAATTCTTCGGAATCCGATTCGTGGATGGAGAATGTTTCTTCTTCTCCCTCTTCCTCGAACCGTTGTTGTCCTGTCGGCGTGGACGCCATCTGCAACCTTCTGGCTCTTCGGTCTCGGAGCGTTTTTCTCGACCGAAACGCTCGACAGGCCTCACAGGTTTCTTCTTTGTGCTCGGGTGACAGGCACAAGTTACAGACCAAATGTTGGTCTGTATAGGGATATCTACTGTGGCATTTAGGACAGAATCGGAACGGGGTCCGTTCCATCAGTCTCGATCCTGCACACGGTCGGGCCGACCAGGCCCCGACGGGGGATCGAAAATTACCCCGAAGGGCTACCGGAGCTCTTCAGGATTCGGCGTCGATTCTAATCTAACCCTATACCGAACGAAACAATACCGACTAATTTTCCGTTGAATCTGACTAACTTTCCGACCCGAAACACGGAGCGAAAAGGAACACGTCCGAACCAGATGGCGGAAAAAAAACAATCTAACATGGAGTCGACGCCCATGCGCAATGGAACCAAAGTAGGAGGAGTCCCTCGGTCTCGTGACTCGAAAAGACTTCTTCGAAGAAAAACAACTTGTAACACTCCGACCCAACACCAGACGGCCGAAAATGCACAGCATGTGTATCTGCAGCTACACATGCCACCGAACATATATTTTTGCTATATAAAAACAATTGGCCTGGAGTAAGTCATTGAGTGTGTGCTTCATTTACTGCCTGTGTGTGTACAACAAATGCTTTGCACTACCGTCTGATAAGCCTAACAGCTCGACCACACTACCACAAAAGTGAGCATTAGTATTATACACTTTAGCCTCTGGGGAACCCCTGGATTCCATGCACACTATCCCATTTTGATGTAGTATATACAGAGCCAGCTTCCTACACCCCCTGATACCAGGACCACAGATCTTTGCCGGACACAAAAAAAGAAGTGGACAAGAAGCCTGCTGAACCTGAGAACCGAGGAGCACAACAGACTTGAAGCCAATCCTTCTAACCTGTCTGCTGCACCCGATCCTCGAGGAGCAACTTACCTGTCCTGTAGCCTCCAAGAAACCGGGAGTGCTGCCAGTGCATCACAAATTGCCAAGAAAAACTCCCTTGGAGCAGAGAAGCTGCTTCCCTACATCTGCCAGCAACCCAAGAGAGAACTGTGAGGACTGCCAAAAAACCCAACGCCGGACATCACCATTGCTCCTGAGCCACCTAGCCCGAGCTGAAATGGGCTAGTGGTGTCAACGAGGTTCCCAGGCCCTCCAGAGATGAAGTCCACCTTGAGTTCGCCCACTATGAACTTCCTGACGGTGCCTGCAGACTCTTTCAGCAGGCCCTCCCATTCACAGCAACCATCTCCAGTAACGGAGAGACCCAGCGATCCACTTCACCTCTACACCTTAACGGCCTAGACGAGGAGAAGAGGACTACTGGTGTCCTGATGCCAAAAGGTACTGTGCACCCGCAGCCTGCTGGCATTGGCGAACTCGATCTCTGCCGCAGTAACGTGTAGCAGGCGGCCCTCCTCTCTGTCCAGACTGGTTTCCCTGAACCGACCTCCTGGACCCAGCCTACAGCCTACTTGTGACCCCCGGGGTCCCCCTATTCAAAAGCAATGGGAGCCCTACGCTGAGTTTGCACCCTGCACCCAGCCGCCCCTGTGTCGCTGAGGGTGTGTGTTTGGTGCAGACCCGAGCCTACTTGTTGGTTCGGTTGGCCCCACACCTGCAGCCTGTTTCTGTGGTGTAGGAAGTTGGCTCTGTATATACTATTTCAAAGTAAGAAATAGTGTGCACAGAGTCCAAGGGTTCCCCTTAGAGGTCAGATAGTGGCAAAATTAGATAATTCTAATGCTCTATTTTGTAGTAGTGTGGTCGAACAGTAGGCTTATCAGAAGGTAGTGTTAAGCACTTGTTGTACACACACAGGCAATAAATGAGGAACACACACAGGCAATAAATGAGGAACACACACTCAACGACTTACTCCAGGCCAATAGGTTTTTATATAGAAAAATATACTTTCTTAGTTTATTTTAAGAACCACAGGTTCAAGATTTTAAGTAAACACATAAAATGCAAGGTACTTCACACAGGTAAGTTAGGAACTTTGAATTAGGGCAATAACATATACAGTTTTTGTTAAAAGGGCAATCAGGAATTTTAAAAGTAGACAGTACAAAAATCAACAGTGCTCCAGTTCCAGTCTGCCAGCAGGTAAGTACCCGCGTCCTCGGGGTGGGGGGGGCACAAAACACACCCTCAGTGGCACAGGGGTGGCCAAGTGCAGTGTGCAAAGCAGGCGTCTGGTTTTAGATAGGTGTCAATGGAGGGACCCAGGGGTCACTCTAGCGGTGCAGACAGGCACAGGGGAGGCTTCTCGGGACAGCCACCACCTGGGCTAGGCAGAGGGTCGCCTGGGGGTCACTCCTGCACTGAGGTTCGGTTCCTTCAGGTCCTGGGGGATGCGGGTGCAGTGCTTGTTCCAGGCATCGGGTCCCTTGTTATAGGCAGTCGCGGTCAGGGGGAGCCTCTGGATTCACTCTACAGGCATCGCTGTGGGGGCTCGGGGGGGGGGTCGTCTCTGGTTACTCACGGGCTCGCAGTCGCCGGGGAGTCCTCCCTGAGGTGTTGGTTTTCTGCAGGTCGAGCCGGGGGCGTCGGATGTAGAGTCTCACGCTTCCGGCGGGAAACGCGAAGTCCTTGGAAGTTGCTTCTTGGTTGCAAAGAAGTAGCTGGTTTTGAACAGGGCCGCTGTTCACTGGAGTTTCTTGGTCCTTTAGTCCAGGGCAGTCCTCTGAGGCTTCAGAGGTCGCTGGTCCCTGTCGGATGCGTTGCTGGAGCAGGTTTTCGAAGTTGGAGACATGCTGGTAGGGCTGGGGCCAAAGCAGTTGTCGTCTTCCTCCTCCTCCTCTGCAGGCTTGTAGGTCAGCAGTCCTTCTGGTTTCTTCAGGTTGCAGGAATCTTATTTCCTGGGATCTGGGGAGCCCCTAAATTCTGAATTTAGGGGTGTGTTTAGGTCTGGAGGGCAGTAGCCAATGGCTACTGTCCTTGAGGGTGGCTACACCCTCTTTGTGCCTTCTCCCCGAGGGGAGGGGGGCACATCCCTTTTCCTATTGGGGGAACCCTCCGAAACTAAGATGGAGGATTTCTAAAGGCAGGGGTCACCAGAACTCAGGACACCTTAGGGGCTGTCTGGACTGGTGGGTGACTCCTCCTTGTTTTTCTCATTATCTCCTCCAGCCTAGCCACCAAGAGTGGGGGCAGTGGCCGGAGGGGCGGGCATCTCCACTAGCTGGGATGCCCTGGGGCGCTGTAACAAAAGGGGTGAGCCTTTGAAGCTCACCACCAGGTGTTACAGTTCCTGCAGGGGGAGGTGAGAAGCACCTCCACCCAGTACAGGCTTTGTTCCTGGCCACAGAGTGACAAAGGCACTTTCCCAATGTGGCCAGCAACATGTCTGGTGTGTGGCAGGCTGGCAGGAACTGGTCAGCCTACACTAGAAGTCGGGTAGGTATTCAGGGGGCATCTCTAAGATGCCCTCTGGGTGTATGTTACAATAAAATGCACACTGGCATCAGTGTGCATTTATTGTGCTGAGAAGTTTGATACCAAACTTCCCAGTTTTCAGTGTAGCCATTATGGAACTGTGGAGTTCGTGTTTGACAAACTCCCAGACCATATACTCTTTATGGCTACCCTGCACTTACAATGTCTAACGTCTTGCTTAGGCACTGTAGGGGCATAGTGCTCATGCACTTATGCCCTCACTTGTGGTATAGTACACCCTGCCTTAGGGCTGTAAGGCCTGCTAGAGGGGTGACATACCTATACCACAGGCAGTGTGAGGTTGGCATGGCACTCTGAGGGGAGTGACATGTCGACTTAGTCATTTTCTCCCCACCAGCACACACAAGCTGTGAGGCAGTGTGCATGTGCTGAGTGAGGGGTCCCCAGGGTGGCATAAGACATGCTGCAGCAATTAGAGACCTTCCCTGGCATCAGGGCCCTTGGTACCAGCTGTACCAGTTACAAGGAACTTACCTGAGTGCCAGGGTTGTGCCAATTGTGGAGACAAAGGTACAGTTTAGGGAAAGAACACTGGTGCTGGGGCCTGGTTAGCAGGGTCCCAGCACACTTTCAAATCATAACTTAGCATCAGCAAAGGCAAAAGGTTAGGGGGTAACCATGCCAGGGGGCATTTCCTCACAACGTCCGAACCCGATGGCGGAAAGAAAACAATCTAAGATGGAGTCGATGCCCATGCGCAATGGAGCCGAAAAGGAGGAGTAACTCGGTCCTGTGACTCGAAAAGACTTCTTCAAAGAAAAACAACTTGTAACACTCCGAGCCCAACACTAGATGGCAGGACCTGTGCTTAGCATGTGTATCTGCAGCTACACATGCCATCTTCGGTTAGGAGATATACCAAAGTTACTCTTTAGTTGGTGTTATAGTAAATAATACATTACTTCTCTAACGCTAGTGTGGTTCTTTCTTGTGTGTACATCACTGACTGACGTGTGGTGTTTGCTACTGCTTTACACCCTCCTGGATAAGCCTTAGCTGCTCTCCACAGCTACCCTTTGAGAGCTCTGGTTATCTAAAACCTCTTACACTATCACTAAGGGTTGCCTTGACGTAGTACAGGGTGCCTCATCTACAGGTGTACACAATATACTGAGCCAGCCTCCTACAGGCACCCCTTCCATAGCCACAAAAGGGCGAAAAGCAGACTGACGAGGGCTTACCGCGAGGCCCAGAAACCTGGCCATAGCACAAGAATCCTTGAAGCTCTTGAGCGCTGAGTGCGCTTTTTCTCCATAGAGATGGGTGTCATCAAAGGGCATGTCCATAAGATTGGCTTGGACAAACCCAGAAAAGCCAGAAGTCCTCATCCAGGTTTGGTGCCTCAGGTCCACTGTTGATGCAACAGCCCTGCCTAGTGACTCAGTCTTGTCCTTGCCACATCGCATTATGAACTTTGCTGCATCTCTCTCATCAGCAACTGCTTGGGGAGTACAGCCCAGGCCTCCTCCGGGACTTGTGGCAGCACTTGTGCAAACGTATCCCACAGGGTGTGGGAATAGCGGCTTATTAGGAATGCGGTGTTCACGAACTGCAATACAAGCATAGCAGAAGAAAACATATTTTTCCCAAGTGTATCCAGCCTCTTGGACTCCCTATAATGGGGTGCAGAAGAGAATGTGTCATGGGAGGAAGAGGCCTGGATGACCAAGTTCTCAGGGGTGTGGTGTTGCGTAATTTAACTTGGGTCACTCAGAGCAGGGTGATGGCAGTGGGCAATTGTCCTGTTCGCAGGAGCTCCTGTGCTGGGTTTGGACCAGGTACCTAGTAAGATATCTGGAAGGGCTACATTGAAGGGGAGCAGGGGTTCAAGGAACAAGCTCCAGGCTGAAGCATCTTGGTCAGGGGGCTAATCTTGACTGCCACTAAAGGCAGCTCAAGGTGCAGGAGCTGAGATGTTCTTGACACCATCACAGAATATGAAGCACCCTCCTCCGAAGCCACGGTAGGAGGAGAAAGCATGCCACCATCTGGGGAGGTGTTCACTCCACTGGCTTCATCCAAGTCCATATGCCAGTTCATAGGGTCTTGGAGCTGGTGTTCCAAAGGGTCCAGCAACCCCTCCCATACCTTACCATTCCCTAGCCCATAAGAAACAGACTCAGGATCCGACACAGGAGGCACGGCTTTGGTCTGCGTCTGCATTGACATCGTATGACGCCCACCCAGCTCTGTGTCATAGTCAGCAATGAGGATGGGGACAGCGCTGCCCGGGAGCATTGGGACTGGCATCGGGAAAGGATGAGATGGTATGACCGATGCCTTCTGCATCTTAGCATGGATCCATCGGTGCCCCTCGGAGCCGAAGTCACCGGCTTGGAACCCAAAAGGGCCCCCTTCTGATTTTGCAGGGCCCTCAGGTACTCTACTGGTGGCAGACTGCCCAAAAAAAGAGGTGCATGGCCTCCTAAAATTCTTTTAGCTTGGCAGGGGTCGCTCCGGCTCCCGGAAACCTGGGGAGTTGTGGAGTCGCTTCAGACACAGGATCTGCAGATGGGGGCCTAGAAAGATGGCACTCCTTTCCCTCCTCTCGTTGGCTGACAGATGAGATGAAGTTGAAGAACGTTTCATTTTCTTTGACTACTTCTTGTGCTTACCCGATCGTCCCGAGGACTTGGAGTGGGAGGACGACAATGGAGGAATCCGCGACCGTTTCCGGGATCTTACTCCCGACGGGGACTTAACTTGCACAGATTCGGGCTTGGGGCTGCCATCAGCTTCAGGGACCAGTCCCTCATAGTCTTCGGATGCATGGCCCAACACTCGAAGCATGACTTCGGGTTGTTGTCACACTCCAAACATCGAAGGCACACGAGATGAGGATCCGTCATGGACATCGCCTGATGGAAGGATCAGCAGGGCTTGAACCCGGTCTTTCTAGATTACATACTTGCAGCACCAGGAGTTATCAACTTAAAAAACTTTGACAAAAAGACCAAAAAAAAGGCCAGTCAAAAATTGACTGATAGGTAGCTCTCTTTGGATCGGCGCTGACTGGAGTGGAAAGAAAACCTACGTCAGCGCACCGGGATGGTGCCTACATAGGACCTGCGGTATCATAATCGGAGAAGACGCCGCTGAATGCGGGACCTATCGATGCAACATAATGGCGTGCAAGAGTACTGCTCAAGAAAAATCTCCAGACTCAGACTGACGCCTGCGGGAAACTAAGTTAAGGAATCTGCAATTAGATGTCTCTATCAGATACTGCAGGTGGTTCCTTCGACCTTGGTTTCCTAGCAACTTAAGTTCCAAAAAGGCACCCCCGAACACCGTCTACAAGAACCTATTTCCACTATATGTCTTTCCTGTAGGATAACATTATATCAATGGAGGCTCCAGACTAAAAACAGCTATTTGTACATGTAGGAAGCTGGCCTGGTGTGTGGTGGGTACCCAAGGTACTTACACCTTATACCAGGTATCCCTTCTTAGTGAAGTGTAGGCAGTGTCTAGAAGCCAGGCTCTTTAGAGGTAGCTGTGGATGAGCAGCCAAGGCTCATCTAGGAGACATGCAAAGCTCATGCAATACCACTATAGTCATACAGCACTTACACACATGAAAGAAAACACTCAGTTGTACAAAAATAAAGGTACTTTATTTTTGGAACAAATTACCACAAAATACTAGACAAGGTAACCTAACCTTGGTTGGTAAGTAATACACTAAATATATACACTAGTGAACAGAAACAGGCATTGAAAAGGTTAGAAAACAGTGCACATAGCAATAACCAATAGTGATCCTATGGGAAGTACAACCCATACACTAAAAAATGAAATGGAATGTGAATAAGATACTCCCACCTAGGTAAGTAAAATGTGTAGAGGGGAGCTGAGAGTACTAGAAAACCACAGAGGTAAGTAACATAGTACCCCTCATGTGACCAGGAATGCAGGAGTACAACATTGTATTTTCTGGAAACTACTAAAAGGAAGGGAAATAAACAGAAGACAGCCAGACAAGACTGCAAGAACACCAGCAGTGGATTCCTGAAGAAAAAAAAACATGTGGAGCGAGGGGAGCAAGTTCAAGAGTCACACTGGAGTCCAGGAGGAGTAGAGGCTACTTCCCAATCACCTGTGGATGCAGGAGTTGGTTGACGATGATGAAGAACAGGTCAGCACTGCAGCCCTGGAGCCGCAGAAGAGTTCCTGATGGATGCAGATGAAGTCCCACGCTGGAAGGAAGATTGCAGACAGGTGTCGGTGTAGGAATTCCACCAACAAGCCATGGCAAAGGCAAACTCGCGGATAATGGAAAAGAGGTGCTGGCGGAGACCAGCAAGGCCCAGGAGGACTGAACCCAGAAGGGTAAGTCACAGGGGACGCTCAGGATCGCAGAGTCTACAGGAGCAGAGGCAGCATCCACAGGAGTCCCACAGGACGGGGACAAAGGAGCCACACAAGAGGCCCACACAGCACTACAAAAGAGGATCCCACGTTGCAAGAGAACCACGCAGGAGGCTGTGCTTTTCAGGATAGAGTACTGGGGGCTGGAGCTACGTGCCTCCTGACGATCCCTTGGAGGAGATGCAAACAAGTTGTGGCAGCTGCAGGAGACTTGGTGCATGGTTGTACTGTCCTGCGTGGGAAGGCAAAGGCTTACCTCCACCAAAGTTGGACAGCTGGCAGAGAGGACCAAGAGGACCACTCCGGACCACCACACGTGATGCAGGATCCACACAGCTCAAGATGAGAGGATATCCACGCAGCCAGTCATCGCTTGCTGTAGGTGCCTGTGGTTGCAGCACAGTGACTCCTTCACTCCAATGGAGAATCCTTCTTCTTCTTGTGCAGGCTGAAGAGTTGCAGTCTTCTGAAGATGCACGGCCAGGGAAATGTGTCAGGAGACGTGGAAACAAAGTTGCAAAAGAGTCTTTTTCGTTGTAGCAGCGTTTGTTGGCTCCTAGAGGGTCCAGTCACGGTTCCAGTGGCCAGAAGTCGAAGCAGACGTTGCAGAGGAGTCCTGCTGGAATATAGCAAACCAAATCTGAGGACCCCACCCAAGAGAGAGACCCTAAATAGCCTTGAAAGGGGGAAAGGTCACCTAACAAGATAAGCACCTATCAGGAGGGGGCTCGAACGTCACCTGCCGGGTCTGGTCACTCAGATGGTCCCAGAGTTCCCTACCTTGGAAACAAGATGGCAGAACCCAGGGACCCTCTGGAGGAGCTCTGGGCACCACTCCTGGGGTGGTGATGGACAGAGGAGTGGCCACTCCCCATTCCATTGTCCGGTTTCACGCCAGAGCAGGGCTGAACTGGTATGGACTGGTTTATGCATGGAGGGCACCAAATGTGCCATTCCAAGCAAACCAGTGGCTTGGGGAGGCAACACCTCCCAAGCCAGTCACACCGATTTCCAAAGGGAGAAAGTGTTACCTCCCTCTCCCAAAGTAAATCCTTTGTTCTGCCTTCCTGAGCTTGATTAGATCAAACAGCAGGAGGGCAGAAAACTGTTTGAGGGGTGGCAGCAGCTAGGCCACCCAGAAAACTCTGCAAGACTGGTGGTAGCAATGCTGGGGGTCCCCAGAGTTCATGGAATCATACTTCCAATACTTGCAACAGTATTGGGGTATGATTCCGACTTGTCTGATACCAAACATGCCCAGATTCAGAGTTACCATTATGTGGCTGGACATAGGTAGTGACCTATGTCCAGTACACGTGTAAAATGGTGTCCCTGCACTCACAAAGTCCAGGAAAATGGATCTGGAGTTGGTGGGGGCACCTCTCATAGTGCAGGGGTGTCCTCACACACAGGTACCTGCACCCTGCCCTCTGGTCTAAGAGGGCTTCCCATTGGGTTGACTTACTAGTGCCCTGGTGTAGTGACCTGTAGTGAAAACGGGTCCATGCACCCGTTTCATGCAGGCTGCAATAGTAGGCCTCCAGAAACCTTTAAAGGATTTACTTTGGGAGAGAGGGGTAACATCTTCTCCCTTTGGAAATAAATGTTACATGGCTTGGGAGCGGAAGCCTCCCCAAGCCACTGGTATGCTTTGAAGGGCACATTTGGTGGAATTCCTGCACCGACACCTGTCTGCAATCTTCACTCCAGCATGGGACATCTTCTGCTTCCCTCAGGAACTCGTCTCCAGCTCTAGGGCTGCAGTGTTGAACTGATCTTCATCTTGACCAACTCCTGCAAGTACAACTGGGTGGGTAGTAGCTCCTACTCCTCCTGGACTCCACTGTGACTCTTGGACTTGGTACCCTCTCTCCACAAGTCTTCCTCTCCAGGAATCCACCGCTGGTTTTGTGCAGTCTTGTCTGGGTGTCTTCTTTTCCTTCCTTTTGGGTGATTTGGGGAAATTCCAGTGATTTACTCCTGCTTTCCTGGTTGCTGGAGGGTTGGGGGGGGGGGGGGGTACTGTGGTACTTTCCTCTGTGGTTTTCTAGTACTCCGAGCTCCCCTCCACACATTCCTCTTGCCTGTGTTCGCATTCCCTTTCTTTAGTATATGGTTTGTACTCCCCCTAGGGTTACTATTGCCTAACTGCATTTGCACTGTTTTCTAACCTTCTCTATGCCTACTGCTGTTTACTAGTGTATATAATTAGTGTATTACTTACCTCCTATTGGAGGGTTGCCCATCTAGTACTTTGTGGTATTGTGTGACCAAAAATAAAGTACCTTTATTTTTGTACAACTGAGTGTTTTCTTTCATGTGTGTAAGTGCCGTGTGACTACAGTGGTTTTGCATGAGCTTTGCATGTCCCCTAGATAGGCCTTGGCAGCTCATCCACAGCTACTTCTAGAGAGCCAGGCTTCTACACACTTCCTATACTTCACTAAGTGGGGATACCTGGACCTGCTATAAGGTGTACGTACCTTAGGTACCCACCACACACCAGTCCAGCTTCCTACAATGCCCTTCAGCACACTGATAGTCTCTGCATGTCTTGGAGTCTTGGCCCAACCCCAGACAAAATAGGCAAACATTGTCGGGATCTGTCACAGACATCACCTTGTGCCAGTCCTTACAGGGTTTAAAATATGTCATTTTAGGGGTTGGTATTCCTTGCACACTGGAGAAAGTTGGAAGAAAGATCGAAAAAGCGGTCTCTGAGTGACAAGATGCTCTGCGTCTTGAAGGCGCGGAAAGAAAGGAACTGATGTCAACAAGCAGGAGTAGCACCTATACAGACCCAGCATGCCATCTCCAGACGGAAAGGTGGCAGTGGGGAGCTGCATGGCACCACCTCCCGGCATGCAGGGGTACCATGGAAAAGTTTCCAGATCCAGTCTAACGCCAGGGGAACATTTAAAAGGTGATTGATTCTGTGGACAGAAGTCTCTATCAGAAACAACATTTACCAAATTGCAAAATTAGAAGGAATGCCATCGACAAGACCCTTCCAAACTGATTTGGTAATGAATTCTAAACTCGTTTTGCTTCCTCGAAAACATTTCTGAATTGAAAAATGGGGTTATTACAAATGTAGCAACCCCGGCATTCTACTGAATCTGAGCTGATCCCAAAAAGTCTGTGGAAATTTGACCCTAAGTCTGTATCTCACAGCTGCAATGTAGACAAAGTAATTTGTTTTTTAACTGAAACATGCTTTTATTTACAATGTTGGTTGGACTCAGAATGCAAGCCAGGCCTATTAGCTTTGCCAATGCTTGTTAATTTTGGAACAATTTTTGAAATTTTTCTTGTTCGTTTGTAGTAGATGACAAAATATGGAAAGCAAATGTTATATGTAGGCACTCTTTTTTTATCTGTTTGAAGACTCCTCACTGTTTTGAAACTGGTTTGAGATTGCACATGTTGCGGAAATGTAAAGTATTTAAAAATATTGAAGATACCGTGATAGAGAATCTTGGTCCATGCTACTGTTGCAAATTCCATACAGATGAAATCTAATACAATCTTTTACAAATACTGAAAAATGAAGAAGCTTTACGCTTACCCATACAAAGAGACCATATACAAGATTTAGTTTCTCTGCTGCAGGCTTACCTGTTTAACCAACATTCTTTTCTTCTCCTCATTTTGCTCATCTCTAGTTTGCAGGTCTCTTTCAAACTGTGCTTTCATGGCCTGCATGTTGACTTCTAGGCGTAGTTTTGCATCTTCTGTGCCCTGAAGCTCATCTTCCAATTCTTCCAACTGAGTTCTCATCTCCTCAACTTGCTGTTCCAAAGTACGTTTGGACTTTTCAAGCTCATGGACCTTCAGGGAAATGAAGTTTACATTTTCAGTTCTTCATTTTATCTTGAACCTGACATGGCTAGGTGACCAGTGTTGAACTTTAAATGGTCTTAAAGGTTTCCCATTTACAAAACTAAAAATAGGAAATGCAATAAAATGTATATTTACAATGACCAACGTACTGCCTTTTCAGAAATAGCACAACAATGGAGACAGAGGCAAGCCAACGAGTCCTGGAGATAAAAGAACCCATTAATTTAAATGTAGCTAGTATTTGCAAGTATTACTAATTTTGTACATTACTTGAATCGTGTTACTAGAAACTATTTGTTTACTTTAAAATTTATGTTAACCTCTACTGATTGCTATTTTACAAATAAAAGTCATTTTATTTAACTTATTTTGTATATTGCTTAACGTCATCCTGCTGCTACGCCAGAGAGCTTGATTTCAAATCCATGGGTACATAGGGTTGGAGTAAAATGACATGGCGAGAAACCAAGTATTAGTTCCCAATTAGCCAGCTGGGAAAGCCTGTTCCAGGAATGAGAAGACTTCCAATGTGGCTGTAGTTTTCCATCTTTTGGGCTGGACAAGATAGTAGCTAAACATTTCAAGGATTGAGAATTGGCATGTAAATATTATGGAAAAATTTAGAATATTTTAAATAGGAAAGGTATTTGCAGTACAGCCTGGAATATGAAAGAGTTCACTATGCCAGCATTATCTCTCTCACTACATGTAGTGATAAGTCAACTAAAAGGCAGGTTAAACAGTAATTTTTCATGAGACTTCTAACAAGCTGGTATATTTGCTGTGGTATCAGTGACATTTTAAGGTGTTTCAAGGGCAGAGACAAGATACTGATCTAAAACTGGATGGAAATATTAGAAGAAAAATGCAATTTTACCTTTCAACCGCAACAGAGTTGACTTACATTCTTGCCTACATCATCTTTAGAGCTCATCAAATCCTCCATCTCCGCTCTCAGCTGCTTGTTCGCTCTTTCAAACTCATCTCTGGCCTCCAAAGCTTCCTCTAGGGTACGTGCCAATGAAAGGGCCTTGGTCTCTTTTTCTCTTGCCTCAGCCTCCGCTCGATCTCTTTCCTCTGCATAGCGTGCAGAAATGTTCTTCTCCTCTGCTAGCATCTACCAAGTAGAGATTAATTAATTTATGATGCAAAAACACCAAATGCATTTAAAATACAATGATAAATGCAACAGTACTGGAATCAGGGAGTAGGTAATGCATTGCTTTTACCCTCAATATTAAGCCACACACTCATCAATGTGAAAGGAAAGGTGTTCAACTGAGATCCACAAATTATAGAGACACTAACATTAAGGCTCTGTTTTTGCCAGAATCTAACTAGAAAGGCCCATGTTGTCTTCATAATTTGGTAAAAAAGCTGTGTCCCGAATAGAGATCTGAGATCCTCCAGTGCATCCGGTGTACCCATTCCCAGAATTTCAAGAGTGTGCATGGGGGAGATCCTTTAGCTTCCGTGTTTCAAAACTCTGGAACTCCCTGCCCTCTGATCTAAGGCCAGAAACCTCGGAAGTTATTTTTTTGGAGGAAACTCAAAACATGTTTTTTTAGGGAAATGTAACTGTCTGCTCTTGGGCATGGGTAGGGCGGAATCTGTTTCTGCTGTTAGCGCTCCGTTTGGCGTAACCATGCGCTTAATAACTTATTTTATTAATATTATGTTCCACTGTGCAGTCAAACAAAGTTGGCGAACTCCAGGTTTTTCTATATAAAACGTGAATATTTTGTAAGTGTACATTTCTCAAACAGTTGGACCAAAACGGACATGTTTTCATCTTTTATTTCAGTGCAGCACATTTGAACCAGAAAAATGTACTTTTTTGCTCTGTTCAACTCACTAGTTAAGACTGGATCAGGTTATATCCAGGAATTATGCAAGAGGGTGTCTCATAATCTAATCTTAATAATAACTCACAAGAAAAGCAGGACAGCAAATAAAAAACCTGTATCAGGGCTACCTGGTCGAATTTCTTCTGTTTCTTTTCTAGGTTGGAAACAATCTGCCTCTGATGGTCCAAGTCTACTACAAGATCGTCCAACTCCTGCTGCAGCCGGTTCTTGGTCTTCTCAAGTTTGTCAAAAGCTATTCCCTTCTCCTCAAGTTTCTGGGTCAACAACTCCATGTCCTTCAGAAGCTTCTTCTTAACCTCCTCCAAGCCTTCTATGCTTCCTACGTCATCTTCAACCCTTTTCTTTGTTTCCATGAGCTACAATTTACATACAAACATACATTTTAGTAGAGAGAGAAGGTGGAATACAAAAAAACAGGCCTGAGAAATCTAGTGTTAGCCATTCTATATTACTAAAACATTACTAAAGACAAACCCCAAGGCCCAATATTTTGCACTCATCACTGAACAGCCAGCACTTGCTTCCATTTAGAGATTAATTATTAACGCATGCAGTTCAAGAGGCAAATTAAGACATTCCATTATCCCTTGGAATCGCAACAACAAAATGCCTGTACTAAATTCATTAGTACATGAGACTACTTTGTATTAGCCTACATATATGTACTACTTATTTAGTGAAACTATTCTTTACATTGTAGGTAAAACTTATTTATTTGGACCGACGAGGTTGAAAATGTATTTTACAGTGTGTAGCCTTTTGAGACAACATTGGTCCTTTTCTTGAATCACAAACATTAAAAATGTATTATTATCATTTGACCAACTGCATAATTACATTTCAAAATACCATCATGGGAAAGCTTGACAAATGTGCATTATTCTGCTTTATCATACTTGTGCCTGGAGGGTGATTAACTGTTTCTCCAAATTCTTTCTAGCCTCTTCCTCTTCTTCCTGTTGCTCTTGAAGAGTGTTCTTCTCCTCCTCCAACTGCCTGATCCTGCTACTCATATTGAGCTTCTGGCGAGTTTCTTCCTGAAGTAATTCCTGGTGGATAGAAAAATTAAGACATTTCTTCTAGTCTTATCAATTCTTTTTAAGTGTTTTTCAAATGTCAGGAGGGCAAGTTACTTACCTTCGGTAATGCCTTATCTGGTAGAGACAATATCTAGTTGCAGATTCCTTATCTTAGATCGGCTCCGCATCCATCGTCTGCATCATCCGTTCCAAATGTAACTCCACATGTCCTATGTAGGCTTCACCCCGGCACCCTAACGTCAGTTGCTTTTCATGACTTTCCATGCCAGAAGCGCAGAGCCATGAGGAACACTGACTACTGGAGTTTCACAACTAAGGTCTTAAAGGGGAGTGCCCTTCAGTTTGCAGAGCAGGGAGGATGGGTGGGTCGATAAGGAATCTGCAACTAGATATTGTCTTTACCAGATAAGGAGTCATCAACAGTAACTAACTTGTCATTCTGATAGACACATCTAGTTGCAGATTCCTTACCTCAAGAATAGATACCCAAGCAATAACATCCCTGGATGTGGGTCTGCAAACTAAGATCATACTAGAAAATCCTGCAGACCCGAACAGACCTGACTGTCCAGTAGTAGTGTTTGGTAAACGTGTGCAGAGATGCCCATGATGCCTCCTGACGGATGTCAAGGACTGGAACGGAGTGTGCTAATGGAATGGTCACAGCTTTAGCCCTAGTAAAATGAGCACGCAAACCCCGAGGGGGTTGCTTCTTAGCCAGTGCTTAGCACATTTTAATGCAGAGTATGACCCATCTGGAGATGGTTCTCTTCTGCACTGCTCAAACCTTTTTGTTTGCACCCACATAACAAAGAGATGATCATCCACCAATAACTCTTTGGTATGATCAAGGTAGAACGCCAATGCTTTTTTTGGGTCCAGGCGGTGGAGTCTCTCCTTTTCCTTAGAAGGGTGCAGGGGTGCATAAGCAAGTAGGCAAGGTGATGGATTGACCTACATGGAAGCGCATAACCACTTTTAGCAGAAAGAAGGCCCTAGTGTGAAGCACCACTTTGCCAGGATAGATGGAAAGGTGGGGAGGCTCAGATGACAATACCTGCAGCTTACTAACCTTGCGGGCAGATGTAATGGCCCCAAAGAAGGTTGTTTTTAAGTGAGAAGCCTGAGAGGACTATTGTGGAGAGGCTTGAAAGGAGCGCACATTAGAAATGTTAAAACTAAATTCAAATCCTATTGGGGCATAATGAATGGAGATAGAGAAAACATATTAGTGAGCCCTTTAAGGAACCTATTTATAATTGGAGAGTTAAACAAGGAAGGTTGATCAGGCAATCCCAAAAATCAGAAATAGCAGACAGATGACCTTTGAGAGTGCCCATAGCAGTGCCCTCCTGGGCCAGAGAAAGGATAAACAACAAAATCTCAGAAAGAGGGGCAGAAAGGAGGTCAAAAGACTTGACTGTGCATGATGCCACAAATTTCTACCATCAATAGGCTTATTCCGTTTTGGTGGAGGGATGCCTGGCTGCCAAGATAACGTTACAGACTTTGGGCGGAAGGTCAAAAGCTGTCAACTGTTGCTGCTCAATCTAAACGCAAAAAGGCAGAGACTGGACAGGTTTGGGAGGAGAACCCTCCAATGCTGCTGTGACAGAAAATCCTCCCGAAGGGGCGGTCTGATCAGAGGATCAATGGCCATACTCAGTAGCTCAGGATACCAGAGGCTTTGTGTCCAGTCTGGAGCCATAAGAATTACTTGGGACCGCTTGTACTTGATCGTCCTGAGAACTCTGGGCAGAAGTGGTATAGGAGGAACGACTTACAAGGAGGACTGAGCTCCACTCATGACAAAAAGCATCGCCGAGCGAGTGCTGCACAGGAAATTCCAATTCGCAATACTGCGGACATTGCACGTTCTCTGCGAAGGGAAACAGATCCAACCATGACTCTCCCCACTGCTGAAAGAGACCTTGTGCCACCTCCAGATGGAAACACCATTCGTCATCGACCAAGCTGAGTTTGTCTGCTCTGGCATTTAGAGAGCCTGCCAGATGTTGAGCCACCAGGGAAATACCCAGTTGTTCCAGCCATGTCCAGAGGTGCAGAGCCTCTTGACAAGGGGTCCACGACCCCACGCCACCCTGCTTGTTGCACTACCACATAGTGGCGTTATTGTCTGTGAACACCTGCACTACCTTACCTTACCTTTGAGAGAGGGAAGAAATGCTTTCAATGCTAGTCTTATTGCCTGGAGCGCTCACAGGTTGACGTAGAGTCCGGACTCTACCGGAGACCAGATGCCTCTGATCTCCGGCTCTTCAAGGTGGCCGCCCCATCCCAGGAGTGAGGCACATGTTAGTACTGTCAAATCTGGGTAGGGAAGGGAGAGGGATGGATCTGCCTCTGACCCAATTGTGGTTCGTTGGCCACCACTGTAGATCTCATGCAGTTCCCTTTGAGATCTGGACCATGTCGGAGAGATTTCCCTGATGCTGCACCCACTTCTGGCCCTACTGCACAGTCCGTATATGCCACCTGGCATGCGTCACCAACAGGATGCAGGAGGCCTTGAGGCCCAGCAGCCTCCGAGTCATTCTCACTGAAATCCAGGATAGAGGCTGAAACATCAGTATCATAGCCTGAGTTTCCCTGATTCGCTGATTGGTGTCCAGAATAGCTCAGATGAAAGGGAGCTTCTAAGAGGGAGTTAGGTGTGACTTCAGAAAGTTTATAGTGAACCTCAGCGAATGCAGGAGGTCTGACATAGTATGGAGGTGGGATACAACAGCCTGGGGAGAGCCTGCCTTCAACAGCCACTCGTCAAGCTAGGGGAAGACTGAAACCACTGACTTACGCAGTTGAGCTATGACCACTGCTATCACCTTGGTGAATACCAGAGGGCGCTGGTAAGGCCAAAAGGAAGCATAGTGATCTGAAGGTGATCGTGGCCTACCATGAACCTCAAGTAACGTCTGTAGGCATGAAGGATGGAGATATGGAAATACACGTCCTGCAAGTCCAACACTCTTATACCTGTCCCTGACTGTTCCTTGGTGAGGAATTGTCTGGCTAGGAAGGTTTGGTGGCAGCTGCAAAAGGAGGTTGGGTGGAGGGGTTTGGGGTGGGAACTGGCCAGACTGCTGGCTCCCTGATCCACAAGGACAGTGGATCCCATGTCCCCGGCCACACAGAGGCTGGGTAGCATGCACGGTGCAGTGGCTGAAGCGCAACAGACGTTACTGGTCGCCCCTTCCATAGCCACTAAAGGGGCAAAAAGCAGACTGAGGGAGAAAAGGGGCCTCGGCAAGGCCCAAAGACCTGGCCCTATCACGAGAATCCTTGAAGCGCTCAACCCCAGAGTCTATCTGTCAGAAGAGACTGGTACCATCAAAGAGCATGTCTCTAACATTAGTTCGGACATCTCCCGAAAAGCCAGACCTCCTCAACCAGGCATGGTGCTTCATGGCCACTGTTGAATCAACCGCTCTGCCCAGTGAGTCAGTCATGTTCAGTCCACATCGTACTGTGAATTTTGCTGCGTCTCCTCCATCAGCAAATGCTTGGGAAAGTACAGCCCGGGCCTCCTCCGGGACCTGCGGCAGCACCAGTGTGTGGGAATGACGGCCCAAAAGGCATGAGGTGTTCACAGACCGCAACGCCAGGCAGGTGGATGAAAACTTCTTCCCAAGTGTGTCCTGCCTCTCGGATTGCCTATCCGGGGGTGCGAAATGGAACGCTTCCTGGTAGGTGGAAGGTTGGATAACTAAGTTCTCAAGGGTAGAGTATTACATCAGGTACCCTGGGTCACCCGGTGCAGGGTGATGGCGGCGAGCAACTGCCCTGTTCACAGCAGCCCCCGTGCTGGTGTTGGACCAAGTACCCAGTAAGACATCTGTAAGGGCTTCATTAAAGGGAAGCAGGGGGTCAGAGGAGGAAGCCCCTGGCTGAAGCACCTCTGTTAGGAGGATAGTTCTGACTGCCACCGAAGGCAGCTCAAAGTCCAGGACCTCAACTGCTCTTTGCACCACCACTGAATAGGAAGCTCCTTCCTTCGTAGTCAAAGTAGGGCAAGAGAGCATGCCAGTATCTGGGCAGTCCACTGGCTTCACCCAGTTCCGTCAGTAAGTCCAGCAAACCCACCCCCACCCCTCCACCCCATTCCACTCCTACCTGTAACCTAGCCCATAGGAATAAGGCTTCTGCATCGGCCAACGGATGAGGTGAAGTTGAAGAACACTTTGCTTTCTTCTACTTCTTCTTATGTCTCAACTTACCTGATCATCCTGAGGATTTGGAGTGGGATGACAAAGGGGGGGCTCCGCAACCGAGACAGTGATCCTCCTCACAACCGAGACCAGGACTGATGTGGAGCTGAGAGCCGGGCCGCCATCAGCTTTGGGGACCACTCACTCAAAGCCTTCAGATTCATAGCTCGGCACTCGGAGCATGACTTTGGGTCGTAGTCACGCTCCTGACACCAAAGACACACAAGGTTCAGATCCGACACAGACATCGCCAGATGGCAGGATATGCAGGGCTTGAACTTAGTCTTACGAGAAGGCATCCTGTGGTGCACCAGGAGTAGAAATACTCCAAAACGTTTCAACGTAAGTTGAAAAAAAACCAGTCAAAAGGTGACTGAGGGGTAGGTCTTTCTTTGGATCATCGCTGGCTGGCGCAGAAAGAAAAGAACTGACGTCAGTACGCCGGGGTGGCGACTATATAGGACCCACAACGACGACAGATGCGGAGTCGATCAATGTCACCTACCAGCGAGCAGGGCTACTGCTCGAGAAAAATCTCTAGGTGTAGACTGACACCTGGGGAAATTCTAAGATAAGGAATCTAAGGTAAGAAATATGCAACTAGAAATCTCTATCAGATTGCATGGCTTATACATACTTGCAAATTAAGCAAATGGTAGTGCTCACCACTTCACATTTAACTTTCACTGTAAGGAAAGAATGCTTACTGGGTAAGTAAAATTTTCCATGTGATGGCATGTGTGGCTGTAGATACACATGCTCTGCATAGACTGTAAAGCAGTGCTTCCAAGAAGAGGACTCTAACCTGTGGGTGTTGCAGTGGTCTTGAAAAGTGTAACACGGCCTGGCCTACATTAGCTTGCTGGCACGCTTAGATATCCACAAAATAATGCTTAGTTAATGTGTGTGGTGAGGACCATGTAGCTGCCCCACATATGTCAGCTATAGGAATGTTTCCTAAAAATGGCATGGTTGCTCCTTTTTTTTTTTACAAGGAGAGTGGCCTCTAAACGGAATATGTAATAGTCTTTTGGCTTCAGCATAACGGGTCTGGATATATTCAACAATATATCTTAGATATAGGACTGCCTTTGTGTGGTGGTGAGAAATCATAGCGCTCTCTTAACTCCAACTTGTGGAGAGCTCTTTACGCAACAGAATCTGGATGCCAATTCAATAGATTGATTGAGATGGAATTGAGATAAGAGAGTATACTCTTGTCCCTTGATGGTGTGAAGTATATGGCTCCTTTGTTTAAGACAGCCTGAACCTCTTGTTTGAGCAGACTGATGTTCTGGAGAAAGTTAGTGAGAGTGAGGGGGATATTT
Source organism: Pleurodeles waltl (assembly GCF_031143425.1). Taxonomy (NCBI): domain Eukaryota; kingdom Metazoa; phylum Chordata; class Amphibia; order Caudata; family Salamandridae; genus Pleurodeles; species Pleurodeles waltl. Next base: position 1,190,546,677 of record NC_090446.1, read on the forward strand.
GGAGGTGTTAACGTGAGACACAGACAGTAACCATGTTGGATAATATCCAACTGATCTGATGTTATGTTATGTTTTGCCAGGCCGGGAAGAATTGTTGTAGACACCCCCAGACAGGTGTTGAGTAGTCGGGGAGGTAGTTTGGCCTATTCCTCTATTATTGTTTCCCCTATAGGAACCCCAATAGAAGCCTCTATGGGAGGATGTCTGCACTTGGCCTTTGTGATAAGAAGACGAGGTGTCCGTGGCTGTGGATTTGGAGGCCTGTTTATATAATGGCTGTCAAAAGGCCCTATGAGTAGCAGGGATCTGTTAAGCACCCATGGATTTAGCCACCTCCTTGTCCTTTTTCCATTTTTTTGAGAGCTATGTTACCCTGTGGGCCAAAGTGGTGCTCTTTAACAAATGGTACATTAAGAATTGTTTGCTGTAACTCAGGTTTGATTCTGGAAAATTGCAGTGCAGGAAGCAACTTTTTTGGCATGGTTAGTTCCCCCACTTTTTGCCTGGTATCTGATGTAATTTCACTGTGTTCATGCTAACCATGTCAACAGTATCACATTTCTTTCCCTAAAACTGAACGATGGCTTCCAAAATTGGCAAAATCTTTAGAACTCTCCATAAGTCCCAAGCAAATGGTACCCCTGGAACCTAGGGTACTTAAGAGGGTCCTTAAGTGCTGCAGCATGAATTGTGCCACCCTAAGGGACCCTTCACCAAGCACATGACAGGCTGCGTGTCTTGGTGCAGACCAAAGTGAAAACAGGACATGGCACACAACACGTGTGCCATGTGTCCTAACACTGCATATACTATATGTAAGTCACCCCTCTAGAAGGCCTTACAGCACTAAGGCAGGGTGCATTATATTACATGTGAGGGCACAGTTGCACAACCCGATATTCCCCTGCTATGACTTTGTCGATTCTCAGACACTAAGTGACCAGGGAAGTCATTTTAAATACATGTGCTGGACACTGGACACCACGAGTACCCCAGCTACATGATGGCGTCACTGAATATTTGGCATCAAACATCTCATATTGGTGAACCCACACTGATGTCAGTGTTGGATTCACCCATACATGCACCTAGAGGGCACCATAGAGGTGATCCCTGAAAACCTACCAACTGCTAGTGTGTAACCTGACTGGTCCTGACCAGTTCGGCCACCTTAGTTACGTTTCTGACTGATCCCCCCCAAAGTGAGAGACAGCGCTCTCTGGGTACACAGACAAAAGCCTGCACTGGGCGGGTTGTTAACACCTCATCCATGTTTGATGGACATTCCAAAGAGGGAAGCTTCAAAGGCCTGGCCACCATTGTACTGCGACCCAGGCCTCTCCAAATGATGACCATCTCTCCCATCCGGACCCCACTTTTGGCAGCACGACAGTTGGGAAAATTAGGCAGATTAGGAGGCGTGCACACTTCATGCCAGTCCCACCCTGTAAGAAAGCATCCTTTTTGTCATGGTTAGCCCCTACTTTTTGCCTGGTTTCTGATGTGGCTTCGACTGCTAACCAGATCCCCAGTGTCAGATCTCTTTCCCCAGAACTGCACAGTTCTTTTACACAATTGGCAAACTCTCCAGGTACCATTGTAAGATGCTAGTAAAGGGTACCCCTGGTACCTAGGGCATGGGGTACTAAGGAAGGTCCATGAGGGCTGCAGCACCAGTTGTGCCACCCTCAGGGACCCCTCACCAATCCCACACAGTGCTGCTCTTGCAGACTGCGTGCGTTGGTGCAGACAAAATTGAAAACATGAACTGTCACACATTCCTGTGTGCCAGGTCCCCTATCACTGCATGTGTCCAATGTAAGTTACCCCTAAGGCAGGGTGCATCAAGGCACATGTGAGGGCATACATGCTTGACCAGATATGCCCCTGCTTTAGACATAGTAAGTGAACAGAGAAGTCATTTTAAATGCATGTGCTGGACACTGGTCATTACTAGTACCCCAGCTACATGATGGCTTTGCTGAATCCTGGGATGTTTGGACTTTTTACTATGGGTGAGACTCATAACTGGTATCTCACCCACGGTAATTACATGGTAAGCGCTCTGTACATGTTTACCTCTTAAGTCTGTCTTTTAAATAAGGCTGCTGCAACGCAGCAATGGTAATGAGCATTTGGGGGGGTTACACTTGCACGTAAGTGTGCACACGTGGGAGGGCCACATTTGAGATTACTGCCATATGCAGCCTGGTAAATGCGCACAGGGGACTCTGCACGGTTAGACAATGACCTTGGGTAGGCCTTATAATATTAGTGAACACTCACACGTAAAGTCAGTATAGCTTACGGTTTTCCTTTCAGTGACACTTAATAAATAATGGGAACTGTGCCTTAAGAGTGCAGTTTCGCTTCCCTTTGGCCAAAAAAGTCCAGGGAAATATTAAACTGGGGTGAAAGTGTGGGCCTAGGTGAAAGATGTACATCCAAACAGCTATTTGTACACTTCAATGGCTACTCAGTGAAAAATGAGCCCGAGATTGAGAAGTTCTGCCCAATAGAGCTCGAGAAATACAAGGAAAAAGCATTTAACCTTTTACCTAGCCTCCAGTCTAGCACTACAGTGTGGGGAGCTCCGCTGCCCAAGTATTCAAAATCCCTGCAGTGAGCCAGGGGTTGACGAAAGGGATCATTAATAATTATTGAGGCGTAGGTGGGACCCCTCCCTTTCACCTGTACCCAGAGGTCTGGAAACTTATGGATCCCAAAATCCAAGCCAGTTCATGTTCTGGGGGGACCACGGAACCAATCTCTGGGCCCCACCAGAAAAAGGAAATGGGAAGCGCCGTTGAGAGCCCCCCACAGAAAAGGAAAAAGTGGCCCAGGGCAATATCTTTGGACTCTTGGCAATCCAAGACTCAGAGCCACCAGAATCCCATCTCAGGGCCCTCGACACAGTTAGAGGAGGGGGACTACTGTTGTGCTCCCCCAAGAAGACAGATGGAGGAGGAGCACTGTTCTTCACCCTTCAGTTGTGGTGGGTCCAAACCCTGAACCCTGTGGTCGGGGGGGGGGGAGGTGGTCGCCCAGTCTTTCAGAAACGTTTGAATAAAACTTATTAAATGCTAAGTAATGAAGGCTGCTTCAGAATGAAATCTTGTATCTTCTACGTGATTTTGGTTTCCCAAACTGTACCTTGGTGTGGCAATGTGCTATTCCACCCCACACAAGAGATAAAAGTAGCAGTAGAGAGGCCTCACATCGCTACTTCTAATGTAAATTTTGAGAAGCTGAGAAGACCGAAGGCTCTTCTGCTTCAAAACTATGTCACTCTGACATCAGCCAGAAAGACCTTTGACCTCCAAGAAGTAACAAGGTCATCTGCGGCAATACAGTCCCAAATACCAACTTCCCCAAATATTTTGGTGAATTGGTGAGCAGAATTTTTAATACATCTAATACTGCTGGGACTTTTTTTATTAGTATTTGATTTAACAGGTAACAGTGACATGCCACAGCATACTCACATCAGCATATGTTCAAGCAATCAATGTACGGGTTGCTGAGCCCCATGGTAAGTGTCAACCCCATGCAGGCCCAGAAAAGTGCACCATATTTATTCGCCACCATTCAGTGATCAGGGGGTCAGTTGGAGCTTGTTATAGAATCCGGGGGATGAGCAAGCAAGCATGTCTCCAGTGATTCCCAGATGTTTCTGGGTCTAGAACTGGGTGGTAGTAACTCAGCACATACTTCAAATTGATCCTTACAGTGTATTAAGTCTCGCAGCCACTCTTTAAATTTGGGAGTGTGTAGGAAGCTGGCCTGGTGTGTGGTGGGTAACTATGGTACTTACTCCTTATACCATGTCCAGGTATCCCCCTCTTAGTGAAGTGTATGCAGTGTCTAGAAGCCAAGCTCTCTAGAGGTAGCTGTGGATGAGCAGCAAAGACTTATCTAGGAGACTTGCAAAGCTCATGCAATAACACTGTAGTCACACAGCACTTACACACATGAAGGAAAACACTTGGTTGTACAAAAATAAAGATTTTATTTTTTTGGAACAGATCACCACAAAACACTATAAGGGTAACCCACCAATAGGAGGTAAGTAATACACTAAATATATACACTAGTAATCAGAAATAGGCATAGAAAAGGTTAGAAAACTGTGCAAATAGCAATAGTGACCCGTGGGAGCACAAACCATATACTACAAACATGGAATGCGAATGAGGTACCCCCACTTAGGTAAGCAAAATGTGTAGAGGTGAGCTGGGAGTACTAGAAAACCACAGAGTTAAGTAACACAGTACCCCCCAGAGACCAGGAATGCAGGAGTAAATCACTGTTTTTTACCCAGACCATCCAAAATGATGAAAAGAAGAAAAAGAAGACACCCAGAGAAGGCTGCAAAAAAAACCAGCAGTGGATTCCTGAAGAAAGACGTGTGGAGAGAGGGGACCAAGTCCAAGAGTGACAGTGGGAGTTGGAGGGGTGTTTTTATGTTCCTTACTGATTACTACCCACCCAGCTGTAGGTGCAGGAGTTGGTCGAAGGTGATGAAGAACAGGTCAGCACTGCAGCCCCGGAGCCAGAGAAGAGTTCCTGATGGATGCAGCAGATGTCCCACGCTGGAAGGAAGATTGCAGGAATTCCACCAACAAACCTTGGCAAAAGCAAACTCGCGGTTAGTGGAAAAGTGGTGTTGCGGGGGACCAGCAAGGCCCAGGAGGACTCAACCCAGAAGGGGGGACTCACAGGGGACCCTCAGTGTCGCAGAGAGTCCATAGGAGAAGAGGCAGCACCTGCAGGAGTCCCACAGGACGGGGACACAGGAGTTGCAGAAGAGGCCCATGCAGCACTACAAAAGAGGATCCCATGCTGCCGGAGAACCACACAGGGGGCTGGGCTTTGCAGGATGGAGTGCTGGGGGCTGGAGCTACACATCGTCTGAAGATTCCTTGGAGGAGATGCATACAAGCCTTGGCAGCTGCAAGGGATGTGATGCTCAGGGTGCTGTCCTGCGTGGAAGTCAAGGGGTTTCCTCCACCAAAGTTGGAAAGCTGGCAGAGAGGACCAAGAGGACTACTCCAGACCACCACCTGTAATGCAAGATCCAAGCAGCTCAAAATGAACGGAGATCCACACAGCCAGTCGTCGCTTGCTGTAGGTGCCTGCAGTTGCAGCGGAGTGACACCTTCACTCCAAGGGAGATTCCTTCTTCTTGTGCAGGCTGAAGAGTTGCAGTCTTCTGATGATGAACAGCCGGAGAAATGTTGCACAGCTGGCAGGAGACGTGGAAAAGTTGCAGAAGAGTCTTCTTTGCAGCAGCGTTGGTGGTTCCTGGAGGGTCCAGTCACGGTTCCAGTGGCCAGAATTCAAAGCATAGGTTGCAGAGGAGTCCTGCTGGAATCTTGCAAGCCGAATCTGAGGACCCACCCAAGAGAGAGACCCTAATTTTTCCTGAAAGGGGGAATTGGTCACCTCACCAGGTAAGCACCTGTCAGGAGGGGGCTCTGACATCACCTTTCCGGCCTCCTGGTCACTCAGATGTTCCCAGAGTTCCCTGTCAACTTTAGAAACAAGATGGACAAACCTAGATACCCTCTTGAGAAGCTCTGAGCACCACCCCTGGGGTGGTGGATGAGGTTTGAGTCCATGAACTTTGGGGGCTCATTAGAGGACCCCCAGTATTGCTCCTACCAGTTTTCTGGGGTTTTCCGACAGCCCGCGTTGCTCCCACCCCATAGACAGGTTTCTGCCCTCCTGCTGCTTGAACAGCTCAAGCAGGGGAAGGAAAAACTAAGGATTTCCTCTGGGAGAAGCAGGCAACACCCCCTTCCCTTGGAAATAGGGGATACATTGCTTGAGAGGGGTAGCCTCTCCGAGCCACCAGTATGCTTTGAATGGCACAGTTAGTGCCCTCCTTGCATAAACCGGTTTGCACCAGTCCAGGGACCCTTGGTCCAAGCTCTGTCGTGAAACTGGACAAAGGAAAGGGGAGTGACCACTCCCCTGTCCATTTTCATCCCAGCAGTAGTACCCACAGCTCCTCCAGGTGGCCACTTGGTTCTGCCATCTTGAATCCAAGATATGCAGAGGTCCCTGAAAGCATCTGCGTGGCCAGGTGAGGCAGGTGACGCCACAGCCCCCTCTTGATAGGTGGTCACCTTTCTAGTTGACCAATACCCCTTCCTGGGCTATTCAGGGTTTCCATCTTCGGTGGGTCCTCATAGTCATGGTGCAAGATTCCACCAGAACTCCTCTGGATCGTTTACTTCATCTTCTGGTCACTTGAACCGTAACTGGACTCTTCAGCAACTGCAACATTTCCCTGGCTGTGCATCCTCTGAGGTCGATGAGACTCCAGCCTGCACCAAGAAGTAAGAAGGAATGTCCCTTGTAGTGAAGGAGTCACTCCCCTGCATCCGCAGGCACCAACTGCAATGAAGACTGACTGCGTAGATCATCTCTCCTCTGGAACTGCATGTATCCTGTATCACAGATGGTCGTCTGGAGTGATCCCCCTGTTCCCCTTTGCCAGCTGTCCAACTTGGGAGATGGTAAACCCTTGTTTCTCCTTGCAGGACAGTACCCCTCTCACTGCGACTCTTGCAGCTACCAAGGCTTGTGTGCTCCTGCTCCAAGGGATCTTCAGGCTCCGTGTAGTCCCGGCCCCCAGCACTTCTTCCTGCCAAGCCCAGTCTCCTCTCTACTGCTCCAGAGACGTGTGACTCCCCTTCAGGTGTGCAGATTTGGCCTCACTGCGACTTGCGGCGCCTGCTGCCAGTGGTTTGCCTCTGGGGGCTGCATCCTCTTCTGTTGGCTCTCCCGGCTTCTGAGGGCCTCTTTGGACTCCAAGGGTTGAGTCCCATGGGCCTTGCTGGTCCTCTTCAGCCTTGCAACACTTTTTCTTCTTCTGAATTTGGTAAGGCTTTGTGGTGGTTTTCCTGCACCACTGACCAATTGAAAACCGACAGCCAATGTGGGACACCATCTGTATCACTTCAGGGACTCCTCTTCATCTCCTGTGCTGCACAGCTGGTCTTCTTCGTCCCTTGTCGACCCAGTCCTGCATTCACAGAAGGGTGGGTAGTGGCTCCTGCACCAACCGGACACACCATCATGAACTGGACTTGGTCCCCTCCCTTTGCAGGTCCTCTTCTGTCGGAATCCATCCTTGGGTTCAGTCTGGTTTATGTCGAGCACAATCCTTTTTCTAAGTCCTTCTGTTGGTTTTGGGGTAAACCACATACTTACCTCTGCTGTACTGGTCACTGGGAGGGGGAGGTCACTCTGGTACTCACCTCTTGGTCTTCCTAGTTCCTCCAGCTCCCCTCTAACGATTCCACGTTCTTAGCTGGGGGGTGGGGATCTGTATCTCACATTCCACTTTCTTAGTATATGGTTTGGCTCTCCCCCAGGGCCCTCCTATTATCAAATATTTTTGCCAATGCTTGTTGTTTTTATGCTCCTTACTGATTGCTACTGTGTATATAATTAGAGTGTTTAGATACCTTCAGTTGGAGGGACTGCCTATAAGTATTCTAGTATTTGTGTTATCATAATAAAGTACCTTTATTTTTGTAACATTGTGTGGTTCTTTCATGTTTGAGAGTGCTGTGTGACAATAGCGGTATTGTATAAGCTTTTCATGTCTCCTAGATAAGTTTTGTCTGCTCATCCACAGCTACTTCTAGAGAGCCATGGCGACCTAGTCACTGCTTACACTTTACTAATAGGGGATACCGGGACCTGGTATAGGGTGATAACGCCTTAGGTGCCAACAACACACCAGGCCAGCTTCCTACACCAAGGTCTGCAGTAGGTTTTTCCTGATTTGTTCCTCGAAGAGTGCTCAGTGCAGAGGCGTGCCTAGGTAGAGTGGAAGCACTACCTAACAAGTTCAATGTCTTCGTAATTGTTACAGGCAGAGAACCTTTGTGTGCAGCTGAACAGGATACCAAGGGCTGCCTTGATTATTGCTGCAGGTGCCCTCAGCGGGCATTTAAGAGCGATGCTGTGCCTGACGGCAGGCCATATGACTATTCATCGGAACTCTGCCTGCAGCCACAGCCACAGCCCCACAACGCGTGAACACCAGCCGTGGCCGTCACAGAGGACTTTCAGGAGCGCGCCCACCAAGGGCAGCACTCCGTAGTGGCAGGCCGAGGCCTGATGAGCCAGCTGCCATGCATCCACCAAACTGTGCCCGAGTACAGGTAGGGCACACTTCTCAGGCACCGCGGATGAGATCCAGCCCGTGCGACTCAAAGCCCTGGGCCACCTTAGAACCCAGTCCCTCAGCATCCTCGCTGGCCTCCCGCGTGGCCTTACCTCTCGGCCATCACCCAACCTCCCTGCCGTCCCGCCGGCCCGCTCAGCCGTGCCCGCTCCATCCTATCAACTTGGACAGGCTGGGCCTCTCTTTGGCACGGCATGGTGTTTCAATCAGGGCAGGGCTGCCGTCTCTCTTGCGGCCAGGCAGACAGGTTGCGTTACTGTGCAGTCGCCATTTTGGGCCCAGTTCCTCCACACATCTCGACCTGGCACTTGTCTCAGGTGACAAAGCAAAAACAACATGGCATGGTGAGCAAAAGAATGATGGATTAAACCCAGATCTGTGACTGGGGGTGAGTGTTTGACAATGTTCAGCATTCCGTCCATCACTTGTTGTTTTTGCTTTGTCGCCCTAAGTGGGAAGGGTATGCCCAGACGTGGGTCCCGTGCTTCCCATGCCACTGGATTCAAGCTAGCCTGGCTGATGAGGGGTGAAACCCTGAAACCGGTCCCAGGATGCTTGTTTACGGTCCAGTGAGGACCTGGCTTGGCAGTTCGGGCTGGACTGTTCCCATGGGGAACATGGTCAAGACTGATTTGCATATGGCTGGGTCCAAACTGGGGTGGCATGGTGAGCAAAAGAATGATGGATTAAACCCAGATCTGTGACTGGGGGTGAGTGTTTGACAATGTTCAGCATTCCGTCCATCACTTGTTGTTTTTACTTGTCTCAGGTGACTCTGTGAGGCATTTCCCCATGTCGGTTTTCAAAGGCAGTGTTTCTCCACAGGGTAATAAATCGTTGGAGACTGGATCAGGCTTCATTGCCAGCTCCTGGGGGAGGATTATGTCAGATAGTTTTCCCGGGCCGCAGGAGCTTCACAGCTGTGCAGCCATTTTGCTTGTCAGCTCTCTAGCGCCCCTTCCCCCGGATTGTGTATTTTGTTTTTTTAAACTGTTGGTTCTGGATTTGTCAGTTCTTTCTAGACTGTATTTGGAGTTATTCCATCAGCCATTCACTCACTTTTTTCGAGTGTTTTTGGTGGATTCTAAATAACTTGGGCATTAATTGGTGGCACCCTGCTGTTACTGTTATTGATTTACAATGGCTGTCCCATCTCAGTAAAGCGGAGTGATGTAACTCCCACCAGCCCACCTGTGTTGTGGCCGCATGATGCAGTATTTCAGAGCTTCATTATTGGAGGAACTGGAACTGAATTGGTCACTGTCTTTTAGACCGATTCTCACTTGTGTGCAGCCAATTTTTCATTGCTTGTGTTGCTTCTTCAAATGTGCACCGAAGGTGTGTCTTGCTGTGCAGCCTGTTCCTTCTCTGGACAAGGATCTGTTAATATTCTCAGTGAGGGTTAATTTACGGACGTGCCCACTGAAACTGAGTTGTTACACGAGGCATCCTATGAGCCACCCCTTGTGGATGTTATGGCTCCTTCTACATCTGGCACTGCATGGAATGCTGCCCCCCTCGGACGACCTATGGCTGAGGCAGCTGATCATGTGTGCTTTGTGGATCTTTCAATCTAATGATCTATACCTTATCACCTGTTGAAGAGGGGTACATCCTGGCTTCAATCTCCATTGATGACATCAGAGATTTCCTGCAGGACCATGACTATTGCTTGTCTACTTTGACATTTTATCTCTTTTTATGTACATTTTTAGTATACTTTTAGCGTTATAATTTTAAAGTGTAGTTATTTTAGGTTATGAGCGCTGCACTCTTGTCTGGACAATGGGAGGGTGTGGAGGAGTCATTTTAGAGCCTTGTTTAGGCACATGTATTTTAGCTTAGGCCTGCAGTCTGTGCCCTTTTACCCAGTTACATGCTCTATTTTCAATTATTCATTTTAATTCATTTTAGCATACCTGGCTTTTAGCAAGGATGTATTTTCCTAATCAGCTTCTATTCTGCGTAAGTGTTATTGCTTTCCTTGCACAACATTTCACCGTGTACCTCTGCCTAAGGCTGCTTAGGGCTGTACGAGGTAAACTATCTAGTACTGCTGCCACAAGAGAGCGTAGACAGCCTGACACTTAGACACATGATCACGTCAGGCTTGTTTCTCAGAACACTAACACGTTTTAGTATAAAAACATCACACAGGCCAAAGAAGGTTAGAGACGTCATTCCAGCCAGAGGATCCACCTATGCTGTGTGACATGTCATTGCCAATTTGCCAACCTCAGCCCTGTGTCTACAGCCAACCGAAGGGACAGCGGGCAGACTCCTGCTTTTTAGGTATGGCGGTGGGGGATCCTTCCATAGACTAACTACAGGCAGAGAAAAGGGCCGACTGCCATACTTTCACACAGAAGCTAGGATGTGCGGGTAGAAATTCTTAGGTACATGTTTATTCCAATATGCTGGGGTTGTTTTCTGCTTTTCACTTCTGGTAACAATCCTGATTGTGCTATGTTTCATCTTGCTAATAATTGGAGCTCACATTTTATCGTAGATTAGTCTTTTCAATAAATGCATTGAAAACTGTCTTGCATCACTGTCTGCCTACGTAAGCGTGAGACTTGTGCTAATGAGCGAAAAAGGCAAGATCTGCCAACCACGACTTCCCTGAGGAGTCACAGAGCATCATGCGTCAGGCTGCCACAAGTCACCTTTACTTTTTAGGTCTGGGTAAGGTGCTGCTAGCTAGCTGAAAGGGTTATACACACAGCTACCAGATACTGTGGGATTGACTCAATTTCCTACACGTGGTGGTGCTGCCGCCCGAAACCAGCAATCTTTTCCACATGACAATAGTCTTACGACAGTTTAAAGTTGACAAATTAAAAAAATGGGCTAGCATTTTTGGAAATTTGACGACTTTACACCTAGACACAAGGACTAATGCAGAGCACTCATTAGCATGGACAGTTTCCTCTGGTAAACTAGCAGGATTAGGATAGTTCTTGATGTATTGCACAATTTATCAATGTAGGAAGCTGGCCTGGTGGACACCTATGGTGTTTGTACCTTATACCAGGTCCAGGCAACCAGTATTAGTGAGAGAGAGAGAGAGAGAGACAGTGTCTAGGAAGCCAGGGATCTCTAGTGGTAGCTGTGGTGAGCAGACAATACTTATCTAGAAGGAGTGTAAAGCACTTGCAATACCACAGCAGTCACACAGCAACTTATCACACCTGAAAGGAACCACACAGTGTTACAAAAATAGAGGTACTTTATTACAGTAGCACTAAACTAGAATACTTAAAGGCAGATCCCCCAATGGCACGTAGTGCTGTAAATTCACATGCTTTGCATAGGTCTGCCATCTAGTGTTGGGCTCGGACTGTTAAAAGTTGTTTTTCAAGTCATGAGATCGAGTAACTCCTCCTCTCGGTGATAGTGCGCATGGGCATCGATTTCTTTGTTAGATTGTTTTCTTTCGGCGGTCTAGTTTTCCCGCAGGAGGGTGAAGTAAGGAGTGAAGACACACCCACACACACATATATATGGAAAATGTCACTTACCCAGTCAGTGTACATCTGTTCGTGGCATTAGTCGCTGCAGATTCACATGCTGTGCACATCCCGCCATCTAGTGTTGGGCTCGGAGTGTTACAAGTTGTTTTTCTTCGAAGAAGTCTTTTCGAGTCACGAGATCGAGGGATTCCTCCCATTTCGACTCCATTGCGCATGGGCGTCGACTCCATCTTAGATTGTTTACCCCGCAGAGGGTGAGGTAGGAGTTGTGTATGCTAGTAATAGTGCCCATGCAATGGAGTGAATACGTATGTACATAATGTAGTTTAAAGTAATATATTTACAAATTTATAAATGTTCAAGATCAACTTTTAAACGGCTACAGGCTCCCGGGGAGGCGGGTGGTCGCATGTGAATCTGCAGCGACTAATGCCACGAACAGATGTACACTGGGTAAGTGACATTTTCGTTCGATGGCATGTGTAGCTGCAGATACACATGCTGTGCATAGACTAGTAAGCAGTTATCTCCCCAAAAGCGGTGGTTCAGCCTGTAGGAGTTGAAGTTGTTTGAAACAATGTTCGTAGTACTGCTTGACCTACTGTGGCTTGTTGTGCCGTTAACACATCTACACAGTAGTGTTTGGTAAATGTATAAGGCGTAGACCATGTAGCTACCTTACATATTTCAATCATTGGAATATTTCCTAGGAAGGCCATGGTAGCACCTTTCTTTCTAGTTGAGTGCGCCTTTGGTGTAATAGGCAGTTCTCTTTTTGCTTTAAGATAACAGGTTTGAATGCACTTAACTATCCATCTAGCAATGCCTTGTTTAGAAATTGGATTTCCTGTATGAGGTTTTTGGAAAGCAATAAATAATTGTTTTGGTTTTCGAATTAGTTTTGTTCTGTCAATGTAGTACATTAACGCTCTTTTGATGTCTAATGTATGTAGTGCACTTTCAGCTACAGAATCTGGCTGTGGAAAGAACACTCGTAGTTCTACTGTTTGCTTCAAGTGGAACGGTGATATGACTTTTGGTAAGAATTTAGGATTTGTTCGTAAGACTACTTTATGCCTGTGTATCTGAATAAATGGTTCTTGTATAGTAAACGCTTGTATCTCACTTACTCTTCTTAGAGATGTGATAGCAATTAGGAATGCAACCTTCCATGTTAAGTATTGCATTTCACATGAGTGCATAGGTTCGAAGGGGGGACCCATGAGGCGAGTTAAGACAATGTTGAGGTTCCCTGAGGAACTGGTGGTGTTCTTGGTGGTATAATTCTCTTTAGGTCTTCCATAAATGCTTTAATGACTGGTATCCTAAATAATGAAGTTGAGTGTGTAATTTGCAGATAAGCTGAAATTGCGGTAAGATGTATCTTAATGGATGAAAAAGCTAGCTTTGACTTTTGAAAATGTAGTAAGTAGCTTCCAATGTCTTTAGCAGATGCGTGTAATGGCTGGATTTGATTATTGTGGCAATAATAAACAAATCTTTTCCACTTATTTGCATAGCAATGTCTAGTGGTTGGTTTCCTAGCTTGTTTTATGACCTCCATACATTCCTGTGTAAGGTCTAAGTGTCCGAATTCTAAGATTTCAGGAGCCAAATTGCTACATTCAGCGATGCTGGATTTGGGTGTCTGATCTGTTGTTTGTGTTGAGTTAACAGATCTGGTTTGTTTGGTAGTTTGACATGAGGCACTACTGAGAGGTCTAGTAGTGTTGTGTACCAAGGTTGTCTTGCCTAAGTTGGTGCTATTAGTATGAGTTTGTTTTGACTCAATTTGTTTACTAGATATGGAAGGAGTGGGAGAGGGGGGAAAAGCGTATACAAATATCCCTGACCAACTCATCCATAACGCATTGCCCTGAGACTGATCTTGTGGGTATCTGGATGCGAAGGTTTGGCATTTTGCGTTTTCTTTTGTAGCAAATAGGTCTATTTGTGGTGTTCCCCATCTTTGGAAGTAAGTGTTTAGTATTTGGGGGTGAATCTCCCATTCGTGGATCTGTTGATGATCCCGAGAAAGATTGTCTGCTAACTGATTCTGAATCCCTGGAATAAACTGTGCTATTGGGCGAATGTGGTTGTGAATCTCCCAATACCATATTTTTTGTGCTAGAAGACACAACTGAGTTGAGTGTGTTCCTCCTTGTTTGTTTAGATAATACATTGTTGTCATGTTGTCTGTTTTGACAAGGATGTGTTTTTGGCTTATTATGGGTTGAAATGCTTTTAGCGCTAGAAATACTGCCAGTAGTTCTAAGTGATTTATGTGAAGTTGTCTTTGCTGAGTGTCCCATTGTCCCTGGATGCTGTGTTGATTGAGATGAGCTCCCCATCCTATCATGGAGGCATCCGTAGTTATTACGTATTGAGGCACTGGGTCTTGGAAAGGCCGCCCTTGGTTTAAGTTTATGTTGCTCCACCATAGAAGCGAGGTGTATGTTTGGCGGTCTATCAACACTAGATCTAGAAGTTGACCCTGTGCCTGTGACCATTGTGATGCTAGGCACTGTTGTAAGGGCTGCATGTACAATCTGGCGTTTGGGACAATAGCTATGCATGAGGACATCATGCCTAGTAGTTTCATTACCATCTTGACCTGTATTTTTTGTTCTGGATACATGACCTATATTACCTTGTGGAAAGCTTGTACCCTTTGTGGACTTGGAGTGGCAACCCCTTTTGTTGTGTCGATTGTCGCCCCTAAGTATTGCTGTGTTTGGCACGGCTGAATGTGCGACTTTGTGTAGTTGATTGAGAAACCTAGTTTGTGGAGTGTGTCAATAACATACATTGTGTGTTGTGAACACCTTTTTTGCGTGTTGGTTTTGATTAGCCAATCGTCTAGGTATGGGAACACGTGTATTTGCTGTCTTCTGATATGCGCAGCTACCACTGCCAGGCATTTTGTAAAAACTCTTGGCGCAGTTGTTATCCCAAATGGCAATACCTTGAATTGGTAATGTACCCCTTGGAATACAAACCTTAGGTACTTTCTGTGTGAAGGATGTATCGGTATATGGAAGTATGCATCCTTTAGGTCTAGTGTTGTCATGTAGTCTTGCTGTTTGAGCAATGGGATTACGTCCTGTAATGTCACCATGTAAAAGTGATCTGATTTGATGTATGTGTTTAACGTTCTGAGATCTAATATAGGTCCTAGAGTTTTGTCCTTTTTGGGTATGAGAAAGTACAGAGAGTAAACTCCTGTTCCTTTCTGATGAATTGGTACTAATTCTATTGCTTCTTTTTGTAACAACGCTTGTACTTCCAGTTGTAGAAGGTCTATATGTTGTTTTGACATATTGTGTGTTTTCGGTGGGACATTTGGAGGGAATTTGAGAAATTCTATGCAATAACCATGCTGGATAATTGCTAATACCCAAGTATCTGTTGTTATTTCCTTCCATTGTTTGTAGAACTTGGTTAGTCTCCCCCCCACAGGTGTTACGTGTTGGGGATTTGTGACGTGTAAGTCACTGTTTGTTTTGTGGAGTTTTGGGACTTTGGAACTTCCCTCTACTTTTTTGGAACTGTCCCCCTCTATATTGTCCCCGAAAACTTCCCCGCAGATATTGGCTCTGATAAGTGGGCCTTGTTTGTGAGGTTGTGGGTTCTGTGCATTGCCCTCGAAACCCCCCTCGAAACTGTGTTTTTCGAAATGTGCCTCTGCTCTGTGGGGAGTAGAGTGCGCCCATGGCTTTGGCCGTATCAGTGTCTTTCTTAAGTTTTTCGATAGCAGTGTCCACCTCCGGCCCAAACAACTGCTGTCCGTTAAATGGCATATTGAGCACAGCTTGCTGTATTTCTGGTTTAAATCCTGATGTACGCAGCCATGCATGTCTCCTTATTGTCACTGCTGTGTTGACAGTTCTAGCAGCTGTGTCTGCTGCATCCATTGCTGACCGTATCTGATTGTTGGAGATACTCTGTCCTTCTTCTACTACTTGCTGTGCTCTCTTCTGGAACTCCTTGGGCAAATGTTCTATAAAGTGTTGAATTTCGTCCCAATGAGCCCTATCGTATCTGGCCAACAAAGCCTGTGAGTTTGCAATACGCCACTGGTTTGCTGCCTGTGCCACCACCCTTTTCCCTGCTGCGTCAAATTTTCGACTTTCTTTTTCTGGAGGTGGTGCATCTCCTGAAGTATGTGAGTTCGCTCTCTTGCGAGCTGCCCCTACTACAACTGAGTCTGGTGTTAGCTGTTGTGTGATGTACACGGGGTCTGTTGGTGGCGGTTTATATTTTATTTTTTCTCCACTCTTGGAGTAATGGCTCTTCCTTTTACAGGCTCCTCAAACACTTGTTTGGAGTGTTTTAGCATTCCAGGTAGCATGGGGAGACTCTGGTACTGGCTGTGTGTGGACGACAGTGTATTAAATAGAAAGTTGTCTTCAATGGGCTCTGCATGCAGGCTGACATTATGAAATGTCGCTGCCCTCGACACCATCTGTGCGTAGGCTGTACTATCTTCTGGTGGCAACGGTCTAGCTGGATAACAGTCAGGACTATTATCTGACACTGGCGCATCATAAAGATCCCACGCGTCAGGTTCATCTTGACTCATCCCTGTATGAGTCGGGGATTGCATCATAGGTGGAGTGGCTACCGGTGATGGTTGCGGCGAGCGTTGTGGAGACGGTGGCGGGCTTACTTGTTTAGCCACCTAGCAAGTTTGCGTTTCATTCTAATAGGAGGGAGAGTGCTGATCTTCCCCGTTTCTTTTTGGATGTGGAGCCTTCTTTGGGTGTAGTCTGGCTCCATTGTCTCCAATTCCTGTCCAAATCTATGTATTTTCATTTGTGAGGACAGTCCTTGCTCCTCTGTGTAGGAACTTGATTTCGGTTCCGAGGCCGGATGTTTCGGTATCGAAACCTTTTCGGCTACTTTTTTCGGTTCCGACGAAACCTTTTTTATTTTCGGCGTTGTTGTCTCTCGGTGCTGACTCATTTCGGTGCCGCTGTCTCGGTGCCGAACTTGCTCGGAGCCGCTATCTCGGGCCCGAGATTGCTGTATGGCGGTATCTCGACCGGAGTCGGAGGACTTCGACACCAGCGTGCCCTTTTTTGGTGCCGATGTTCGGTCACCTATTTTTTGGGTTAAGCCATGGCGGTGGCGTCCCCTGGGCTTTTGTGGTCTTCTCGTGAGTTTAATGTTTCAACGTCTTACTCACGGTTTTCGCTGTTTCTTCGGGATCAAGCTCGTCCGAGTCCGATTCCTGGATGGAGAAGGTTTCTTCTTCCTCCTCGAAACACCCTTGTCCTGTCGGCGCCGACACCATCTGCAGTCTTCTTGCTCTTCGGTCTCTTAGTGTCTTCCTGGACCGAAACGCTCGACAGGCTTCACAAGTATCTTCCTTGTGTTCTGGCAACAAACACAAGTTACAGACCAGATGCTGATCTGTATATGGATACTTGTTATGGCATTTTGGGCAGAAGCAGAATGGGGTCCGTTCCATCAGCCTTGAAGAGACACGTGGCCGGGCCGACCAGGCCCCAACGGGGGATCGAAAAAACCCCGAAGGGCCACCGGAGCTCTTCAAAAGTCGGTGTCGATCTGTTATAACTAACCCGATACCGAACGCAAACAATACCGACGATTTTTCCGAGATTCTAACTAACTTTCCGACCCGATGGCGGAAAAAAAACAATCTAAGAATCTAAGATGGAGTCGACCCCCATGCGCAATGGAGCCGAAATGGGAGGAGTCCCTCGATCTTGTGACTCGAAAAAACTTCTTCGAAGAAAAACAACTTGTAACACTCCGAGCCCAACACTAGATGGCGGGATGTGCACAGCATGTGTATCTGCAGCTACACATGCCATCATATATATATATATATATATATATATATATATATATATATATATATATATAGTAAGAAAAGAAAATGTCCATGCAATGTATGGAAAATGTCACTTACCCAGTGTACATCTGTTCGTGGCATGTAGTGCTGCTGATTCACATGCTATGCATAGGTCAGCCATCAAGTGTTGGGCTCGGAGTGTTACCAGTTGTTTTTCTTCTGAAAAGTATTTTTTCAAGTCACAGTAAGAAAGTAAAAGTACTACAATGGCTATGTAAGGAGTGGCAAGGGCTAGCCGTCTCCCAAGCTGGACAGCAGGCAGAGAGGACCAAGAGACCACTCAGAACCACCACCTGTGTTGGAGATTTTTCCTGGAGCCAGGTGGCAGAAGATCCCAGCACCTTGTCGTTGTTGCCTTAGGTGACTGTAGATGCAGGGGAGAGACTCCACTCCAAGGGAGATTCCTTCTTTGGTGCAGCTGAAGTCTTGCTGACACAGCCATGGAAATGTTGCAATTGCTGGAAGGATCCAGAGAAACAGTGTTGCAAGGCAAGGTTGTCCCTGGACTTGCAGGCTTTGTTGGTTCCTGTGAAGTCCAGCAGCCGTTCCGGTGGCCAGGAGCAGAAGAGGCCGATGCAGTGAATTTCGGATGGAGTCTTGCACGCCAAATCTAGAGACTCACCCTCAAAGGAGTTCCTAAATCGCCCTAACAGAGGGCTTGGTCACTCTGCAGGGTAACCACCTATCAGAGGGGGTAAATGACATCAGTCGCATGTTCTGACCACCTAGATGCTCCCCTGCGGCTTCCGCACATCTTGTTTCCAAGATGGCAGAATCAAGTGGCCCCTGGAGGAGCTCTTGCCACCACTCCTGGGGTGTTGATGGACAGGGGAGTGGCCACTCCCCTTTCCTTTGTGTGGTTTCGCGCCAGAGCAGGGACCAAGACTGGTGTGAACAGGATTATGCAAGGAGAGCACCAATTGTGCCCTTCAAAGTAAGCTGGTGGCGTGGGGAAGCTACCTCTCCCCAGCCTTGTAACACCTATTTCCAAGGGAGAGGGTGTTGCCTCCCTCTCTCACAGGAAATCCTTTGTTCTGCCTTCCCCTGCTTGAGCTGGTCAAGCAGCAGGAGGGCAGAAACCAGTCTGAGGTGCTGCAGTAGCAAGGGCTGCCCGCAAACCCTGAAAGACTGGTAGGAGCAATACTGGGGGTCCTCTAAGGAGCCCCCAGAGTGCAGGGAATCCTGCCACCATTACTGGCATTAGTATTAGGGTATGATTCCAACATATGTGATGCTAAACATGCCTAGGTTCAGAGGTACCATTATGTAGCTAGACCAGAGGTAGTGTGACCTGTGGCCAGTACATAGGTAAAATGGCTTCCCCTCACTTACAAAGTCCACTGCATTGGAACTGGAGTTCATTTGGGCACCTCTGCTCATGCAGGGGTGCCCTCACACAGAGGAATCTGCACTAGGCCTCTGGGCTAGGAGAGCCTAACATAGGGGTGACTTACAGTGACCTGGTGCAGTGACCAGCAGTGAAAGGGTGCATGGACCTTTTCACTCAGGCTGCAATGGCAGGCCTGCAGACCGAGTTTCCATGTGCTACCAAGTGTAGCATAATACATGTGCTGTCCATGGGAGGATGGGGTTCCCTGGTGTACCAATGCACTGGTTACCTAGGTATCATATACTAGAGACTTTCAGTGGTACACCAATATGCCAATTGTGGGGTGTAAAGGGTACCAAAGCAACCAAATTTAGAGGGGAGAGCACCATCAATGGGTTCTTGGTTAGCAGGCTCCCAGTGAAAACAGTCTAAACACATTGATAAACAAGCAAAAAGTCGGGGTAACCATGCCAAAAAGAGTGGCATTCCAACAATCAACAATCTGAATGTTCACAGTTCATTTAAATATACACAACCAACTGGATACTCCAACGTCCAAATGATGAACTAAGAGTGAGCATTCTTTAGCTTCTTGCACTCTCTAAACAATAGTAACTTCTTAACTCACTATCACTGTTGACCCTTGCTATTTCTTTTGTGCACGTCATAAATGATCTGTAAGAGTGCACTTTCAAATAACATTTCTTAAAAAGGCTTATGGGCTTAAGTAAAGACATAAGTCTGTAGCATGCTTTACTTTTATCCTTTCTGCAATTATTGTAAAATAGAGACTATACAGTAATACTGAAAAACTGCCTATGGAGTGTCAATGCCACAAAGCTGGCTGGCAGGTCTCTCAAAACAAAAACTGTGAGTAAAACTTTCATTGCAGGCAACTGTTCTCCTACTTGACAAATATGAATTGCAAGAAATGCATGCAAAATTTAAATCAACAGAAGTGGAATGAAGTATACAAGTAAACATTTTCCAAGGGGCGTTTATTTTTAATAAAGAAAATTCATATTAATTGTTAAAATATGCTGGTGATTCATGTGTCCAAAAATGTTTAGACTGAGAACATGTCTAGCAATGTAGGTTCCATATTATTTCAATGCTGTATTTTTTAGTATGGCAGACTCATCTATGGATCAAGCTATAACAATTATGGTGACGCTCTTTTGTCAGTCAAATGCTCACCTGAGTGTCTTGCAGTTGAGACTCCAGACTGGCGGAGTCCTTGGCCAGCTTAATACCCTTCTTCTCAGCCTCTTCCAGCAGAATTGATGCATTATCTAACTCATTCTGCAAAGAAAAGAAATAGGCAAGTCTGAATGCTAGTCATCAAAACAATACAACACTATGTTGACAATAAATCAACTTAAGAGATGCAGGACCAGTATTATTTTTTTTTAAGTAAACATTAACTTTAAGTTTTAAAAACGTCCAGGAGCATTGGAAATAAAGACAAAATCAATTTCAAATGTGGCTCCTCCTTTTTCATAGTTGCCCTAGAGTCATCTTTTGGAAGCAACAACCGATTTTCCTGGAAGCAAACATACCAAATGCTGTCATTAGGTTGCTGATGGAGCATCTATCTTATCAAGGGTACTAAAAATGTAGGTGGAAATGGAGAGAAAGTCCACTGAACAAATACTATTACAGAAACATTTATTGAATGGATGATGCTCAACTGGAACAATACTGTCACTTCTTAACAAGGATTCTGAAAAAGCTTTCAAAAAGCTGCGGACCTGGATATAAAAATCACCTACTTCCTGGGAACATGAACAGCAAAGGACACAGTTATGCAATATGTTAAGGCTAACATAAAGTAATCAAAACTTTTTTTCATCCTTATTATTAGGGAAGTAAATGATTTACTTGAAAAAAGCAAATGTAAAGCAATCCTTTTTGCTGCCAAGTGAAAACACAAGCCAGGATATTGTAAACCACCTCAAAATAATGCCAACTAAAAGAGACAATCGGGACCTAGAATCTGGCTATCTCACTATCAGGAATACCTACACAAAGTGTTTCACATGTCCAGGCATTTCGACTTCTGTTCTATCTGAACCTTACTCAAATGCCTAAAGGATAATACACTTAGAACTGTCCTGCTGGTCAAAAAATAGAGCATTGGTGTATGCTTTCCTTGGAAGCCTAACTGTACGAAAGAGCCCCTTTTTGACATGGCCATCCCAATTTTTAGGATTGAGCTTGTGAGTGCATGCGCTAGCGCATGTGTCTAGGATGCAAGACTCTATTGTGTTCAGTTAGGGGTTTGGAGCCTGCCTGTCGTTCACCATTTGTTGGTTTGCGTGGCACTCTTCTTTACAGCCTTGTAATTCGTCTAGGCAAACCTGGCATCACGTCCGTTTCTCTGTGTGGAGCAGGGATCAAGCACTAACTGATGGAACTTAATTAGTGCTCATCCACTGCTCCTCACGTCATCAAGGTACTATTTTGTTCTAACTTCCACTGCCCCGTGAACAGAAGCCTTGTGACTGGCAAAAACACGCCCAGCAGTCACAAAATTTCAAAGTTTTATTTTTTAAAGTTAACTTTATTTTATTTTGTTATGTCTTCTTTTGTCGGTTTCCACTCATGTTTTTCTTTTTGTTTTTTGCTTGTGGGCGCTGTTGTCAAAAGATGACAATTAACTTGTTTGAAATATGAGAGACCCATTGTATTGCAAATGCTTGTTCACCTGGTAAATGATGCAATTTTGAGTGAGTATGCACTGAATTCCTACTGTCCAGGTCCACGGTGCCAGATCTCTTTCCCTAAAACTGCAATTGTTCCCCAATTAGCAATACCTTTGGCACCCCTGTTAGGTCCAGAGTAAATAGTACCCTAGGTACATAAGGCATGGGGGCCAAAGATGGTCCCTAAGGGCTGCAGCATCTATACTGCCACTCTCAGGAATCCCTCACCTATCACATGCAGGCTACCTTTGCAGTCTGCGTGTCTTGGTGCAGCTGAAAGTAAAAATATGAAATGGCTCACAGCCTGTGTGCCATGTTCCCTACCACTGCATGCAATATATGTGAGTCACCCCTACAGCAGCCCTTTCAGTCCTAAATCAGGGTCCATAATACTACATGTGTAGACACATCTGTAAGAGCAGATATGCCCCTGTGCTATGTCTATCGATTCTTCGTCATGGTGAGTGGACAGGGAAACCATTTTGAGGGTGCATGTGCTGGAACCTGGTTAATACGAGTTCCCCAGCTACATGATGGCTTCACTGAAAATAGGGATGTCTCAACCAACCTGCCATCAACAAACAGGTTTCTGACCCCCAAGGGTGAGAGCCTCTGCTTTTAGGTGGTGTTGGCACACCCATCCCAACAGGATGTCCTGCAAAACTGCATTCCAAGGCAGGGCATCTTCAAAGAAGCCCACCACCTTTGGTATGCAGATATGGCTTCCCTTAGAAGGGAGATGCTGACCTCCCTACCCCAGGGCTCATTTGCACCTGGACAGGCAGGAAAAATAGTAGTCAGGAAGGTGTGTCCACTCTCAGGCCAGTTTCACACCTAAGGTGAGTTGCCTGATGTGGACACGAAATTTCAAAGTCTGTCATCTTGGCGATGGCAGAACTAGAAACTCTGAGACAGGGTTGTGCCCACTTTCCACAGGAAGTGGTCATATAGGGGGCATAGAGACCCCAAGAGTAAGTAGCCCATTGGATACTACCCTACACTCCTCTAACACACCCCATTAAATTCAGCATTTAGGGAAGCCCCTGGCACCAGTAAATCAGATCCTGCTGACCTGAAGGAGGACACTCTAGAGGCTCAAAAGTCAAGAGCTGAAGACCAGTGATTGCCTTGGTGCCATCCTACCTACTGATTTTGACAATTGCAAGAAAGACACCTCGTCCTCCAGCTGCTGAAACTACCAAAAGCCAGCGAAGACTGCCAGCCTTCACCCCCAGAACAAGGAACTCCTGTTAAGTAGCAGAGATGCTCCCTCCATCCTCACAGGCACCTAAAAAACACCGAAGAGGACTCTGGGCCACCAAAACCTGATGCCAGACAGCACCACTGCACCCATGCCCCCCTAGCCCAAGCTGAAGTGGGCCAATGGTGCGAGCTTAGTCCCCAGCCTCTCCAAGACTAAGTCCACCGTGGGTTTCCCCACTGCAACCTTGACACCAACCCCCGCAGCCTCTTTTGTGCAACCCCCTCTCAACTGCGACCGACTCTGGTGACGTGAACCCAATGATCCACTGCACCCGGATGCCCCGTACTGAGGACTGTGGTTCACCTTGACTGGTCCCCCAGTCCTTACCTGCAGCATCTCTTTGCCCGGACCAATCCCCACTGACTAAACGGGGCACCCGATGCTGAACTGCACCACTGCTACCAGCCGCCCCAGTGCCGCCCGAGGTGATCTGCTGGTGGTGCCTAGGACCCTGCCCCATCCTCACCTTAAGTCCAGAAAATTGGTCCTGTAAGTTGCTGTGGAGTACCTGTTTGAAGTGTATGTTTTTTTCTGACGTAGGGTAAAATTGCAGCTTCAAAATATTGCACTGTTGACTTTTCAAACCTGTGATAATTTCTATTGCAAAACGTACCTTCCTGACCCTATTGTTTCTGGTGTCTATATATATAAAGATACGTGCTATTTTTGTAGATGGTGCAGACCTCGTTCTTGAGTCATGTGTCTCATTTATTGACTGTGTGCCTATGGTAAATGTCTAACACTCCTCTCTGATAAGCCTAAGGCTGCTCGACCACGCAACCCCCAAAGAGAATATCTTGGGATTGCTAGAGTAAGCGCCTGTCCAGTAGTAGTTGTAAGCATTGGACCTTGTTGCTGTGAGGTGGCAGCGACTTGAAGACTCAGTTTGCCCCAGCAGGCTTCTTCTACCTGTGCTGCGAGCAGGAGGCCAGTCGGCTGGCCCTTAGAGTCTCCTGGCGTGACTGTGCTCTGGAGATAGTTTCCCCTTGAGAAGGGGACAGCAGGCACAGTCCCTCTCTTCACTAGCCACTAGGTGCAACAGATGCAGTCTGATGGTGCAGCCTCTCTTTGCAGGTCCCTCAGTGCAGCAGGGCAGTCCTTCTTCAGTCCTACCAAGCTAGTTGACATGGAAGGTTTGGGTGCCCCCTTTATGCTCAGAAAGTTCCCTCAGGCCAGGATACAGTTGGTAGCCAATGGGTTACCAGGTTCCCTCCCACTTGGTGACCAGTTTCTGTGGAGTGTGGCATCTGGCTCTTCCAGGATGCACCTGCCTGTCCACTCCCAAGATGGTGAGATCCCTCTCTTGGTGTTTCAGACCTCACTAACCTACCCCTGGGTTGTTGCTTCCTCAGGGCTAACATGGTTTGTAAACTTTTTAGCCCGCTCTGCTCCCTGTGCCAGTCTGTCTGCCTAAACAATGGGGAAGCCTTCATCCCTAGTGTTACACATCTGCCCTTCAAAGAGTGCTTCACCTTTGAGGCCTGCCTTTTGGGGCCAACACCAAGTGGCTTCCTGTAGGAGTGAAGTGACACCTTTCTGCCCTGCAATCCATCATTGTTCTCCTTCCTGAGAGTCGTTGGGACACCTCTCCAGGAGAGCAGAAAGGTGTCTCGTGGGACAGCCTCAAGGTGTGCCCGGGAAGGTACAGGCGTTTTAAGGCAACATAGTGGCAGCTTTGCTAAAGCTGCACGCTGCAACAAGTTACATTCATTTCAACTTGGGATACAAGCCAAACTTAATGTATCCAAAAAGTTGTTTGATACCTCGAAGTGGCCACTTTGGTCACACCATTCAGGAGTTGGCACAACTGAGGGGAAAGCGTGTAATCCTGTACTCCCCAACTGGGCGACCAACACTTTCCACAGTAAAAACAGCAGTTTTGCATGTCTTGCTGTCAGGACATGTAAAGTACATAACCTGCTTTTGTCATATGCCGCACCCTGCCTTAGGACTTAGTAGGTCTGCCAGAGGTGTAACTTACGCAGAAGTACAAGGAAGTGGTGGCTTTGCCACTGCTTTCAATGACTAAGTTGGGCTAGCAGTGCATAACTGCTCTACTGATCTGCCCTGAAGGACTGGAGGTCACGTTTTACTGGAGGTGCCTCCAGGGTGGCACAAACCTTGGAGTGCCAGGGAACCATATATCAGAGACTTACAGGTAAGTTAGCAATTTCCAATTAAGAACATCCAATTCAGCATACACTTTGGGGTCAGGCCTGGTTAGCAGTCAAGAAACTTGGAGGTGACCATACAAAAAGATCCATTTCCTTACAATCCAAAGGTGTCAGACTGGATCCGGAACATTTTGATGCGTACCACCGCGGGCCGGTATGTGATGTATGGCTCTGGTACTGACATGTGTGGTATGTATTGTTAGTTACTTTTGTGACTTGCCATGGCAAGAGCACGGAGCCATGATGAGAACTGACCACTTGTGTGGAAAAGATTAAGGCCGTGTGAAGAATGTCCCTGGTACTACAATCTGTTTGCAGATCAGAGGATGGGAGGGTCGGGTAAGGAATCTGCCGCTAGGATAGAGTCTCTACCAGATAAGGCCCTAACAAAGGTAAGTAACTTGTTCACCTGATAGAGACTTCTAAGTGCAGATTCCTTACCTTGGAATAGCTACCCAAGCAATGCCTTCCCTGAAGGTGGGTCTGTGAAGTCAATTCTAAATCAAAACTTTTAGTAGGACCGAACTGGCAAAGTGCCTTTATCGACAGACCTAACAATGCAAGTAATAGTGTTTGGTATATATGTGCAAGGATACCCACGTTGCTGCTTCATATTCAGGACAGGAACTCCATGGGCTAACGCAGCAGTCGTAGCCTTAGCCCTGGTGGACTGGGCATACAAATCCTCAGGGGAATGCTTCTAGGCCAATGCGTAGCAGATATTATGCTCATCAATATCCATCCAGAGATGTTCTCTTTTTGCACAGCCTTTCCCTTCTTAAATCCTACATACCCTATAAAGAGTTGATCATCCACTCTTAAGGTATTTATACGGTCTCGGAAGATCAACAATGACCTTTTTGGATTCAGACTTTGGAGTTTCCTCTTCTTTTGGGGGATGAGGCTGAGCAAAGATGGTAGGCAAAGGATGTTTTGGCCTAAATGGAAGGAAGTCACAACCTCTGGAAGGAAGGAGGCACGTGGCCCGACAACCAACTTGCCTGAGTAGAAGGTAGTGTATGGCGGATATGCCTTTGACTCTACTAGCCCATCTTATGGTCACCTGAAAGACAGTTTTGACAATCAAGAGTCTTAGAGGGCAATTGTGCAGAGGCTCAAATGGTGCACACAAAGAGAGAATCAGGTTCAGATCCCACTGGGACATAATGAATAGCCTTGGGGAAACGTGCTGCAAGCATTTAAGAATCCTAGCCACAACCGGTGACTTAGATAATAAAAGTTTTTTAAATTTATTTTTTAGCCATATCAACACATTTTTATTTATGATTTTCTGCAATACAGAATAGTATCATGCGATGCTCAGTGCTGAAAATCTTACTGTGACCAAAAGTACATAAGCATAATATTACTTCACAATTGACTGTACCTGTGATACATAGGTTATCTTCCATCAGGACCCTCCCCTTAGACTTTACCAGAAACAGTGAGATGCGTAACACCTTCCAGAGTCAACTTAAGCCCATCTTATGGCTACCATGCGCTTTGCAAATGGAAATCTCATTGCCACTAGTTTTCTGACCTCCTTTGTAACATCGTTATCATACACAAGGAGTGCCAGGAGAGGTGCGGCCACCAGCCGGACTCCAGTAATAACGCTCAGTTCCGCAAACACTTTCAACCAGAATCCCTGCACTCCAGGAAAGTGCCATGCCATGTGTAAGATGGCCGTCTCCCCCTCCCTACATCTTGGGCAATCATCTCTGAGATATAACCATATTTGTGTAGCCTCCGAGGTGTATAGTGTATCTGATTTATAAATTTAAAATGAGTGAGTCTGTGCCTTCTGCTTAGAGATACGGAGCGTGTCGCAGAGACGAAGTATTGCAACTGTGCATCTGTCAAGACTATACCCAAATCACTTTTCCAGTCCAATCTAGCTTTTATGACACTCCGTCTACATGCTTCTTGGGTGTGGGCATACAGCCTGGATACCAATTTACTGTGTGGTGTATCTTCTACAATAATAGAGAGTGCCTGCATGTCTGGTGGCTCTAGTAACACGTCCTCCAGTAGGTCATAAGCATGCCTCACTCTATGGTATTGATACCGTAAGAGTGGTGTGGGTGCCTCCAGTTTATCCGTGATAGATTCCCAGGGCCTCACCACCTCCTCCTCAAACAGTTCCCCAAGTTTATCTATGTGCATCTTCCTAAGTGCCAAAAGCGCTCTCCCCATCCCCACTCATGTGAAACCAGAAGCACCAATTAAGTTTCATACGAGGTGAGAACAGGAAAGGGAGAGCCTGTTTAGTCATAAGATGATGCCATGCATGTGTGGTAGTGTTCAATGACTATCACGCCGTGCGTTCGCCGAGAGGGCACAAATATCTGATAGGGCAGGGGATGGGGTGCCAACATGTCACGCACTATGTGCAAGTGAGGCAACACATTGGGTCCATGAATCCACATGTGAGCAAACATGGAATGCACTGCCCTGTAATAGGTCTCCAACTCTGGGAACCCTCCAATATCCTACAGGAGTGTCAAAACGTGCCTCTTTGCTGCTTACCCACCCATGTCAGTCAGATCAAAAGTGTCCATATCTTGAAAATAAATACTTAGGCAGCAGTATGGGGATATTCTGAAAATGGAACAAAAACCTAGGAAGCACTACCATTTTAATAATGGCAATGAGCCCCACCAATTAAAGCGGCAGTTTGATCCAACGATCCACGGCATCAGTTAATTTATGTATGGCTTTCCCATAGTTACCTCCTATGACTACAGGAGGATTCATGCGACTCTGTATCCCCAAATATCGCACTGAATCGGTTTCCCACTGGAGAGGGAAATTCATTGGTATTGGGACCGTAGCTTTGGTAAGGGGGAACACAACACTTATTCCAGTTAATGATTAGGCCAGACAAGCCACCAAAGCACACCACCTCCAGAAGCAAGGGCGTGAGGTTGCGGGCCAGGTCTCGAATATATAACAAAGTGTTGTCTGCATAAGACAAATAGACCAACCTGTAGCCCGGGAAGCAGACACCCCTATGGATATGGTATTCTCTCAGAGCATACGCCAATGGCTCTGCCACCAGCCCATACATCAACAGCAAAAGTGGCCATCCCTGCCTCATGCCTCTCGAAATCGTAATCAGGCTAGAGATTCCGCCGTTTACTCTCACCCTGGCCATAGGGGCGGTATATAATGTCTGCACTATCTGTATGAACACCTCACCCACCCCCATGCGGCGCAACACCTGAAAAATAAAGACCAACTCAGAGTCAAATGCTTTTTCCGCATCTAAGAAAACCGCCACCGCCTGTACCCCTGGGTCTATGTGTTGTATGGTACCGAAGAAAGTTCTACAATTCAATGTCAGACTGCGACCCGGTACACATCCCGCCTCTTCCGCCCCCACCATCGTCCGCAGGAGCGGCGCCAGTCTATTCGCTAGGATTGTGGCATAGATCTTTGTGTCTATGTTAATCAGAGAGAGAGGTCTGTATGAGGAGCATCGTTGCAGGGGCTTACCTGGCTTAAGCAGTGTTATCATTATCATCTTTCTCATAGAGGGTGGCATTTCTTTATCTCTAACCATCTCCTCGTATAGTGTCATCAGATGTGGTATCAGAAGGTCCTGGTATGCCTTGTAAAAAGCTACTGTAACCCCATCAGGGCCCGGAGCTTCCCCCGCTGCCATTTTTTAATGGCCGGACGAATCTCTCCTGGCTGCCAGGGGTGCCATCAAATGTTCTCTATCCACGTCAGTTAGCCAGGACTTAGCTATGTGTGCTAAATAATCTGATATAGAGGTGGGTCAGCAGACACTCTAGAAGTGTACAATGCAGTGTAGTACTCATGGAATCGATTGACAATATCGATTGGGACCTTCAGCAAATCGCCCCCTTCATTTTGCATCTCCAATATCACGTCATGAACCCTGTTAGGGCACAGGAGTCCCGACAGTGTAGCTCCCGGGAGATCCCCCTTCCCATATATACCAGCCATGGCATACTTCCCCATATGCTAAACCTCTGTGTGTGCGGACTCTCTAAATTCCACTAATTTTCCCTGTATAAGTCCCAGAAGCCGGCCTCCCCAGTGTCCAAGTGTTTCCGCTCCAGACATGTTATTTCCTCCGAGGGCCCTAGAGCTCTGTCCTGCAGGGCCCAAGCTCCTGGGGCTCAGTTCCCTCTGTAACTGGGGGACCTGATTTGGCATGTGTTTGGAAGCTAGTTTCCCAGATTTCTTGCCCTTTTTTCTTGGTAGGTTGGGCCATTATCCCAGACTCCACTTTAAACTCCACTTTTTCACCCTGGGCTTTGCTTTGAGCTCTGGTTTTGATGCACTCCCATTCAGGTATAGTCAGCATAGTTGCATGGGTCTTTTTGCGACCTCGGCTCATTCTGAGGACTCCAGATCACGGTCTAGAAGACATAGTACATGGATTGCAGGAGATACCACCACCCTCTTCTGGCCAGTAAGTCCTCCTCATTCTAAGGATACTATCACCATGGAATGTACCTTAGCCTGATTATCAACATTGAGGACTGTATATAATGTCTCACCAGTCAAGCATTAATCTGAGGCACTAGTTGCTCAGTCAATATGGTGACACTGGCACCAGTGTGTCTCAGTGCTTGAACCCGAATCGCATTAATGTGGCTGTTGTCTGTATCTCTCCAGGTTACTGGGCCAGACAGCCAGGGCAGCTACATCCACCCCACCCTCTGACACGAGAGTTGCCTCAGTAGGCTCACCAACAAGGTCAGGGCCTACCTGGAATCCCATATGGAGACTTACCACTGCATTTAGTTTCATGTCCAAGAGACTTGCAGTCATAGCACCAAGCCTTTTAGGAATCCCAATTTTTCCATTTGTACTTACCCTTGGATTGTGAAAAGTTCCAGGCCCACCCTCCTGTGCTGGTTTTTGAGGGCCTTTAGAAAATTATTTGCTTTTATCTTTGTTCAACCTTGTTGACCCAGTTGTCTCTGCCTTCTGCCACAATTTTTGAGGAGAAAGTGGACCTAGGATTAACAGGTACTAATGTAACTTCTCCTGAACACAATTACTTAATAGATGCTCCTTCATCAATAAATTGTAAAGCCTCTCATAATCATGCACATTGTTACCTTTTACCTAGCCGCCTAGCATCTTTATTGAAAAGTCTGCAAAATCTACCCAGGGATGACTCTAGGTTTTTTGAGTCTCCTTGAATTTGACTTTGTACTCCAAAGGAGAGTCCCAACGCCCTCAATCAGGGTGTCCTTCATGAGGTCATAGGATCTGGACTTTGCTTCATTCAGTGTCAGGAGCTTATCCCTGCACTTTTCTGAGAACATTTCCAAAAGAAGAGAGCCCAAATGCCACCTGCTAAGCTCTCTGAAAACAGAGGCCCTCTCAAAGGCAGTGAACCAGTTGGTAATATAACCATCCTCATATTTCAGGACAATCCCTTTGGGGGATTTTAGGGCCAGAGTGCCCTACTCTGTCCCTAGTTATAAAGTTGCTGCCACCATTCATGGGTGCTGGGATCCTGCTAACCAGGCCCCATATCTGCTCTTTCCCTTTCTATGGGCAGTATCCTGTCCTCCAAGGCAATTCTCTCTAAAACAATCTCATCTTCAGAAACTTCTTCCCTGGACCTTACAGGACCTGAGCCATCCTCACTAGAGGGAGGTGCTCTAGAAACCTGAAGTTGAATGTGGGGAGTAGGTTCCTCTCTTTCAAGTTGTGGAGGGTCCAGCTACCACTAATCACTCAATCTGCCCCGATTGTAGGAAGATGGCTCTACATATACTATTTTAAGAAGAGATATAGTGTGCACAGAGTCCTGGGGTTCTTCAGAGGTTAAAGTAGATAATACTAATGCTCTCTTTTGTGGTAGTATGGTCAAGCAGTTAAGACTTATCAGAGGGTAGTGAAAAGCATTTGTTCTACACACACAAGCAATCACCTGAAGCACACACTCAATGATTAACTCCAGGCCAATGGTCTTTTTCTCTCACAAAATACGTTTTTGTTACTTTATTTGTAGAAATACAAGATTCAAGTTGCAGGTAAGTACACTTGCAAGTAAGTATCCAACATATGTATCAATACCACTTCGCTTCAATTTAGCAAGTTATACGTTTTTTGAATAAATAGCAATATTCTTCTTTAAAATTTGACACTTCAATTTTCAGAAACAGTTCTGGGGGGATGAAAAGTTAGTACAATTTTGAGGTAAGTACAAGACTTACAGTTCCAGTCTCCAGGGGTTAGGATGTCCACAGGTTGGGATTCAAGTTAACCCCAAACCCTCACCACCAGCTACACGGGGCCGGCTGGGTGCAGAGGTCAAAGTTTAGGTAGTCAAGGCCAGGGGGCTGCAGGTGAAGGGGTACATTTTGGCATCTGGAATCTTCGTCCAGATCTGTCTCGGTCAGGGAGGTCCTCTGGATTCTGGCTGCAGGAGGCAGCGTGGTGGACAGGAGGGGTCAAGCCAGGATGGGCACTTGCTCAGAATCGCCTGGGGACCAGCTCTAGTTGGTTAGGCCACCTGCACACGGGCTATGGCACCAAGTGCAGAGTGGACAGGACTCTCGGATCCTGGGAGATTCTGGAGTCATTGGATGGAGTTTCTTGTTGGACAGAGCTGCTGTCCACTGGAGTTTTTGGTCTTCTGGGGTGCAGACAGTCCTCTGAAAGCTTTTCAGAGTTCACTAGTCTGTAGGATGTGTCACTTTCTTTTAGCAGGGCTTTAGAAGCTGGAGACAGGCTGGAAGGGCTGGGGCCAAGTCAGTTTGCTTCTTAAGTCTTCTCTGCTGGGGGTCAGCTTAGCAATCCTTCTTTCTTCTTGTGAGGTCTCCAGGAATCTGACGCGCTAGGTTCAGGGGAGCCCTTAAATCCTGGATTTAGGGGCGTTACAGGGTTCAGAGGGCAGTGGCCAATGGCTACTGTCCCTGAGGGAGGCTACACCCTTTCCGTTGTCCGCTCCTTTTGGGGAGGGGGACACAGACCTAACCCTATTGGTCTCTGTCCTCTAAACTAAGACTGACATTTTGCAAGGAGGGAGTCACCTCACCTCTGGACACCTTAGGGGTGGTCCCAGCTGATGTAGTCCCTGATTTTACTGCCGGACTTGCCACCAAAAGTGGCAGCTGCTGCCAAACCTCAGACAGGTGAGTGGTACAAAAACCTGTGAAGACGTTCGGCGGCATTTCGAGCAACCCCGTCAGATATATTTTCTCTCTGCTGATGACAGCCGAAAGCCAGAAACACGTGTCCAGAGATACAGCACTTGCTGCACCTACTTAAGGTGAAAGACTTTTTGAAAAATCTCTCTATCTTTAAATCAAATGACTGCATTTACCATGAGGCATTAGGGCTATTTTATTCTGGAGTGTGAGGCAGTGTGCTCCCTTTTTTGTGTGTCTAACAGACCTAACGCTATTGGTCTCTGTCCTCTAAACTAAGACTGAAATTTTGCAAGGAGGAAGTCACCTCACCTTTGGACACCTTAGGGGTGGTCCCAGCTGAGGTAGTCTCTGATTTTACTGCCGGACTTGCCACCAAAAGTGGGGCTTTTTTCCAGCGGGCAGGCATCTCCACTAGCTGGAAACATATCCCAATACTTTTGCCAGTATTAGAAGTATGATTCCACGCACTCTGGGGGCTCCTTAGAGGACCCCCCCAGCATTGCTCCTACCAGCCTACTGGGGTTTTCCGGGCAGCTGCTGCCAACCCTCAGACAGGTTTCTGTCCACCTGCTGCTTGATCAGCTCAATCCCAGGAAGGCGGAACAAAGGATTTCCTTTGGGAGAGGGGGGTAACACCCTCTACCTTTGGAAATAGGTGTTGCATGGCTTGGGAGGGGTAACCTCCCCAAGCCACTGGTATGTTCTGAAGGGCACATTTGGTGCCCTCCTTACATAAACCAGTCTGCACTGGTTCAGGGACCTCCAGACCCTGGCACGAAACTGGACAATGGAAAGGGGGCCACTCCCCTGTCCATCACCACCCTAAGGGTGGTGCCTAGAGCTACTCCAGAGGGTCCCTTGATTCTGCCATCTTGAATTCAAGGTGGGCAGGGGCCTCTGGGAGCATCTGAGTGGCCAGGTCAGGCAGGTGACGTCAGAGCCCCCTCCTGATAGGTGGTCACCTGGCTAGGTGACCAATCACCCTTTCAGGGCTATTTAGGGTCTCCCTGTTGGGTGGGTTCTCAGATTCGGCTTGCACAATTCCAGCAGGACTCCTCTACAACCTCTACTTCCACTTCTGGTCATTGAAACTGCGACTGGCCCATCCAGGAACCGACAATTTGCATCCACGACGAAGACTCTGCTTGCAACATTGTTTCCACAGCATCTTCCAGCTTCTGCAACATTTCCCCGGCTGTATAGCCTCTGAGGGCGGCAAGCCTTCAGCCTGCATGAGAAGGAAGAAGGAATCTCCCTTGGAGTGAAGGAGTCACTCCCCTGCATCTGCAAGCACCAACTGCAATGACGACCAGCTGTGTGGATCTCCTCTCATCCTGAGCTGCATGGATCCTGAAGTTGTCCCCTTGGTCCTCTCTACCAGCTGTGTAACTTTGGTGGAGGTAAGCCATTGCCTTCCCACACAGGACAGTACTCCGGTGCACCGTGCCTCTTGCAGCTACCAAGGCTTGTTGGCATCTCCTCCAAGGGACCTTTTGGCTCTGCGTGGCCCCAGCCCTAAGCATTCTTCCCTGTGATGCACAGCCCTCTGTGTGCTTCTCCTGCGAAGTGGAACCCTCCTTCAGTTGTGCTGCGTGGGCTCCTCTGCGACTCCTGGGTCTCCTGTGGGGGCTGCCTTTTCTTCTGTGGACTTTCTGCCTTGCTGAGGGTCTCCCCACAGCTCCCTCCCATAGGTTGAGTCCTCCTGGACCTTGCTGGTTCCCAGCAGTTTCACTTTTCGTCCATCATGACTTCTGCCTTTGCCAAGGCTTGTTTGTGGCTTTTCCACACCACAGGAAGACTACATTCTTCCATCCGGTGTGGAACGTCGACTGCATCCTCCAGGAACTCTTCATCGATTTCAGGGCTGCATTGCTGACCGTCTTCGTTCTACAGTTGGCCAACTCCTGCAACCACAGATGAGTGGGTAGTGGCTCCTGCCACCACCAGCCACTCCTGCGACTTCTGGACTTGGTCCCCTTCTTTTTCAGGTCTTCCTCTTCAGGAATCCACCCTGGTTTCTTGCAGTCTTGTCTGGATATTGCATTATCTTCTTTTTAGTCCTTCTGAGTGGTTTGGTGGAAAATCCAGTAACTTGTTCCTTTCTTCCTGGTCGCTGAGGGGAACTGTGGTACTTTCCTTTGGGGTTTCCTAGTTCCCCAGCTCCCCTTTACACATACTGCTTACCTAGGGTGGAGTCCTGCATTCGCATTCCATTTTTTTAGTTTATGGTTTGGGCTCCCCCTAGGGTCACTATTGTTTATTGCTATTTGCACTGTTTTCTATCACTTGTTATGCTATTACTGATGGTAGGAAAATGCCACTGTTGGCATGGTTACCCCCACCTTTTGCTTAGTGTTGATGCAAGCTTTGATTAAAAGTGTGCTGGGATCCTGCTAACCGGGTCCCAGCACCAATGTTCTTTCCTTAAAACTGTACCTTTGCTCCCACAATTGGCACACAGTTAAGTCCCTTGTAAAAGGTACCCATGGTATCAAGAGCCCTGTAGCCAGGGTGACCCCTTACTGAGCCCATGCACACTGCCTTGCAGCTTGTGTGTGCTAGTGGGGAGAAAAAGGCAAAGTCGACATGGCACCCCTCTCAGGTTGCCCTGCCCCCAAAATCACTGCCTGTGGCAAAGGTAAGTCACCCCTCTAGCAGGCCTTACAGCCCCACGGCAGGGTGCACTATATCACAGGCGAGGGCATAGCTGCATGAGCAATATGCCCCTACAGCAGAGGTCTTCAACCTTTTTGATGCCGGGACCCGCTCTCAAACCTTTTTAAGCATAAGGACCCCCCCTTCCTCACAAAAAGTTCTAGAACCTGGTACTCCTCATCATCGACAATCAAACATCCCCAATTCCCACTGCAAATCATTTTTACATTGAGGAAATAATATGAAACAGTATTTAGAAAACCAAAGGTCAGTGATTGTTGGGACGTGGTCAAGGGTGTGGCTAAAAACAAAGGTCCTCCTTTATGAGGAACTGGCGTGGGGCAGCGCCGCAAGTCTTCTTGCTACACTGCCCTATCCAAATATAAAAGGGCACAAATTCACTGTATTTATGAAATACAGTGCATTCCTGTCCGTACCCCCCTGTGCTGGCGCACAAATTGCATCCTTGCGCCAACCTAGGTAGGATTATTTTTGTGCTGGAAGGGGTACCTTCCTGTACAAAAACCATCCTGAGAGGTGTTTTCCTCTTTCCATGTTTGCAGCAGAGTGCAACACACATGGAAAGAGGAAAAAAGTAGGAGAAAGGAAGACATTTCTCCTTATTATGTCTGTGTAAGGTTTTGGCACTTCTCCAGTTTACGTAGTTTTGTAAAACCTGGACAGCATCAAAATCCATGGGTGTTGCATAAGAACTCCCACTGCAACGCCCATGGAACGCCTCCTTGACACAGAGTAAGGCAATGCAGCGGCTCGCGCTGCTTTGATTTACTCCATATCTATGCGGCCATGCAAAACCACTTAGGGTGGCAGTGCATCGCCTCATAGGTATGACTGAGAGGCTTGGTCTGACGGAGCGCCCATAAAAGTGATGCGCTGGTGGCGCAAGCCTCTCATAAATATGTCCTAAAATATTCTGTATGTTTTTTTTTTTAGGGCTTTCACCGTCAGGTACCTACATATAAAATAACACGCAGCTTAAAAGAAAAAATAAATAAAAGAAAGTGGTTACTCATTGGGAAATGCACTCTAGTGCATTATGAAACCTCTATTAGTTAATGCAGTGCAGAAGTCTGTGTATAACCAGAGAGCCACAGAATTAAATCTTGGTTGGTGCAGTGGAGAATAGTGACTTGGGCATTTTTAGTGCCACAAGGTCACAGCCTGTGACAGAAAGCACTGTAGGCCACTACAAAATGTACAAAAAAGGTTTGCAATAAAATAGTGTTTCCAAAATGTAGATTTAGGTAATACCACACCATATGTAATACATTTATTTAATAGCTGTCCCGTGAACACCCCTTCAGGGGTATTAAGTACTATGTATATACAATTACAATTAAAAGCACACACTTCACGGCCCAGTTGTTAACTCTTTGCACTATCACTCAAAAATAACAAATCTTGGTCATCACAAAGCTTTGAGTGATTGAATGATTTTATATATTTTACCATTTGCTGATCAACTTGTAGCTCACATTTGCATTTCATTCAGGAAGCAGGCGCCCTGGCAGAAAGGATTCTTTAGCTATCTGCGCAGCTTCATGTCACAGCACAGGAGACTCAATCAATAAAAGTTCAGTAGAAGCATTTTACGATCAGCTGGGGGAATGCACAATCCCCTTTCCAGGACTTCACGGGGGTCAACAGATTGAAGACCTCTGCCCTACAGTGTCTAAGTCCATTCTTAGACATTGTAAGTGCAGTGTGCCCATATAAAGTATATGGGCTGGGAGTTTATCATTACGAACTCCACAGCTCCATGATGGATACACTAAATGCTGGGAAGTTTGGTATCAAACTTCCCAGCACAATAAACCCACAATGGTGCCAGTGTGGGATTTATTGAAAAATGCACACAGAGGGCATCTTAGAGATGACCCCTGTACTTTATCAAAACTTCTAGTGCATGACTGACCAGTCTGTGCCAGCCTGCCATTTCCAGAACAGTTCCTGACCACATGGGGTGAGAGCCTTTGTGCTCTCTGTGCCAGAAACAAAGCCTGCACTGGGTGGAGGTGCTTTACACCTACCCCCTGGAGGAACCTGGTGATGAGCCTCAAAGGCTTTGTCTTTTGCTCCCCATCAGCACATACAAGCTGTAAAGGCATTGTGCATGTGCTTGGTGAGGGGTCCCCAGGTTGGCATAATACATGCTGCAGCCCTTGGGGGCCTTCTCTGGCTACAGGGCCAGTAGTACCATGGGTACCTTTTACAAGGGACTTAACTGTGCCAGGGGTGTGCCAATTATGAGAACAATGGAACAGTTTTGGGGAAGAACGCTGCTGCTGGGGCCTGGTAAGCAGGACCCCAGCACACTCTGTCAAGTCAGCATCAATATCAGGCAAAACGTGTGGGGGGTAACCATGCCAAATGGGGCACTTTCCTACAATATATTTTTGTCTGCGACCCAACATCATACTAAAAAGTCCTGTAGGACCAAACAATCAAACTAGTCGTCTCTGTGGACCGGACTGTCCAGGCTGTAATGTTTTGTGAATGTGTGCAGAGATGCCCACGTTGCTGCACGGCAGATGTCCAGTACAGGAACTCTGCGTGCCAACGCTGAGGTAGCAGCAGTTGCTCTGGTAAAATAAGCATGCAAGCCCTCAGGGTGTTGCTTCTTATCCAAAGCGTAGCACATTTTAATGCAGAGTAGTACCCATTGCGAGATGGTACGCTTCTGCACTATCTTCCCTTTCTTCGCTTCCACATATCCAAAAAGAGTTGATCATCTACTGGAAATCTTTAGTACGATTGAGGTAGAACGACAATGCTCTTTTTGGATCCAGACGGTGGAGTCTCTCTTCTTCACCAGGACTATGCCTTGATGTTCCAGCCACGTCCAGAGGCATAGAGCCTCTTGACAAGGAGTCCATGACCCCACTGCGTCCCGCTTGCTGCAGTACCACCTGACGGTAGTGTTGTCCGTGAACACCTGCACCAGTTTCCCTTTGAGAGAGGGAAGGAATTCTTTCAATGCAAGCCTGACTGCCTGGAGCATCAAAAGATTGGTATGGAGTCCGCACTGCGCTGTAGACAAGAGACCTCTGTCCGCCTCTCCCATGTGGCCCCCATCCCAGGAGCGATGCATCTGGCCTTACTGTAAGATCTGGCTGGGGAAAGGAGAGGTATCTGCCACTGCCCCAAT
This sequence comes from Pleurodeles waltl, assembly GCF_031143425.1. Lineage (NCBI taxonomy): Eukaryota > Metazoa > Chordata > Amphibia > Caudata > Salamandridae > Pleurodeles > Pleurodeles waltl. The sequence continues at coordinate 1,190,584,685 of NC_090446.1, forward strand.
AGTGATTGGAAAGCCACCACTTCAGGTCTTTTGCAGTGCCCACCGATATCTGGACCATGTCGGAGAGATTTCCCTGATGCTGCGCCTACTGGAACTTCAGGTCCCACTGCAGAGCCCACACAGCCATCTGGCATGCATCACAAGCAGAATGCTGGTGGCCTTGAGGCCCAGCAGTCTCAGTCATTTTCACCAAAATCCAGGATAGAGGCTGAAACATCGGAATCATAGCCTGAATATCCTGGACCCGCTTTTCGGGAGGATAGGCCCGAATCTGCACTGTGTCCAGAACTGCTCCGATAAAAGGGAGCATCTGACAAGGAGTTAGGTGTGACTTAGGCATGTTTATAGTGAACCCCAACGAGTGCAGAAGGTTCGCCGTAGTCTGAAGGTGGGATACGACTTTCTGGGGCATGTTCACCTTCAACAGCCAGTCGTCAGGGTAGGGGAAGACTGAAACCTCTAACCTGTGCATATGAGCTGCAACCACCGCCATCACTTTCGTGAACACCCGAGGGGCAATGGTAAGGCTGAAGGGGACCACAGTAAATTGAAAGTGCTCGTGACCTACCACAAATCGCCAAGTTGCGCTTGTGGGCAGACAAGACAGGTATATGGAAATAAGGGTCCTGCAAGTCCAATGCTACCATCCAGTCTCCTGGGTCCAAGGCAGACACGACCTGTGACAGAGTGAGCATTTTGAACTTCTTTTTGAAGAAGAGATTGAGGGCCCGAAGGTCTAGGATAAGGCGTAGGCCCTTGTGCTTTCTGGGCACCAGAAAGTAGCGGGAATAACAACCACCACCTACTCCTGGTGCAGGGACCCTCTCTATGGCTCCCTTGGCCAAGAGAGCGACGACTTTCTTGGCCTCAAAAAACTCTTTTAGTAAGGCAGGAGTGGCTCTGGCTCCCATAAACTCGGGGAGGCGTAGAGCGGACCCAGAAAGTAGGGTCTGCGGACAGAAGCCTCGAGCATTAACGATTTTCCAGCGTCTCATCAGCAGAGCGAAGGGATGAAGCAGAAGAATGTTTAGCTTTCTTCAACTTCTTTTCCTTGTGACCCGAAAGTCACGAAGGTTTTGAATGGGATGAAGAGGAATGGTGATGACTGCGCAAGCTGTCCTGAGACCTTTCTCTTGAGCGAGACTGGGAGTGACGCAGAGTCGAGCGCCAGGCCGCCATGAGCTTAAGGGACCACTCCCTCAAAGCCTTCAGGTTCATGGCCCGCGACTTGAAGTCGGGGTCGTGCTCCAGACACCATAAACATACCAGGTGCGGGTCCGTTACCAACTTCATTGGGTGACAGGCGTCGGTTTGAAGCCGGTCTTCTGAGACATCCCTTGACGCACCAAGAGAGTAAAAAAAAAAAAGACAACAAAAAGGTTGAATTTAGTAAAAAAATGACTAGGGTAGCTCTTCTCCGGATCTGCGCGTGGCATGGAAAGAAAAGAACTGACGTCAGCACACCGGGTGGCGCCTATGTACAACTGCATCACAGTGACCACAACACCAACGACGGACATGGAGTCGACCGACAGCACCTGAAGGCATGCAACGGTACTGCTTGAAGAAAAAAACTTCGGATCCAGTGTGACACCTATGGGAAATTCTAAGGTAAGGGATTCTAAGGTAAGTAATCTGCAACTAGAAGTCTCTATCAAATACTCAATTTATGGGTGTTACAGGGAGTGCCAGGTGGCTGCCATGGGTTGCCCACCTTTAGGGTGCCTACACCCTTTCTATGACCACTTCCATTGGGAAGTGGGCATAACCCTGACCCTAGTGGCCTAATTACTTCCAAACCAAGATAGAGGAATTAAAAAAGTGGTGTCCACTTCAGCTTCTCTGCCTTAGGGGTGGGACTGGCATGAAGTGGGCACACCTCCTAATCTGCCTAATTTTCCCACCTGTCTTGCCGCCAAAAGTGGGGTTAGGACATGGGGGTTGGTCATCTCTGCCATTTGGAAAGACCTGGGTCACATTACAAAGCAGCTAGGCCTTTGAAGATTCCCTCCCTGGAATGTCCATCCTGCCTGGGAAAGGTGTCAACACCCCTGCACAGAGCAGGCTTTTGTCTATGGACCCCGAGAGTGCTGGTTCTCGCCTTAGGGGGGTCAGAAAACTTGGCTAAAGTGGCTGAGCTGGTCAGGACAAGTCAGTTAACACACTACTAGCTGGTAGGTTTTTCAGTGGGGACCCCTAAGGTGCCCTTCTGGGTGCATGTATTGGTGAATACAACACTGGCATCAGTGTGGGCTACCAATATGAGATGGATGATACCAAGCATCCCTATCTTCAGTGAAGCCAACATGTAGCTGGGAAACTCGTAGTGACAGGTGACCAGCTCAATTATTTAAAATGGCTTCCCTGGTCATTTACTATCTCAGAGTCTATAAAGACATAGCAAGGGGCAAATCTGCTTGTGCAGATATGTCCTCACATGTAATATTATGCACCCTGCCTTAGGGCTGTAAGGTCTGCTAGAGGGGTGACTTACATATACTGCATGCAGTGTTAGGGGACATGGCACACAGGCTGTTTGCCATGTTTTTTCATTTTTGTCTGCACCAAGACACGCATCCTGCAATGACAGCCTGTAATGTGCTTGGTGAGGGGTCTCGGAGGGTGGCACAATTCGTGCTGTAGCCATTATAGACCCTCTTTACAACCCTGGCCTTAGGTACCAGAGGTACCATTTACTAGGGACTTAGAGGGTGCTAAAGGTATTGCCAATGGGGAAAACAACTGTGCAGTTTTATGGAAGGAGATTTGGCACCTGGGAAGCAGGAACCTGGTGCACTTTCAGTCGAAATTACATCAGATACCAGGCAAAAAGTAGGGGGGTAACCATACCAAAAAGGGGCACTTTGCTACAATGGGCTACATTATAAGGATGGACTAGTCATTGCTGCTCTTTGCCACGAAGAAGTGAAAGACCATACCTGAGAAACATGTGTTGGCTGTTTTAAATAATAAAGAAAAAAGAAAATAAGAGAAAGGTTTGTGTTGAAGGACACTTTTGAACTATACAAGACTGTCATTCAGAATAAGATCAAAGACTCAAAAAGACTGTTGCGATTTATAGACTGAAGGTTGTCTTGCAAAGCCTGTAGACTGAAATCTTTTATGAACTGTAAAAACGATGCACTGTGAAATGTTATAAAAAATAAGCAATTCCGAATTTTCGGAAATGCAAATAAACATCCCTCCCACTAACAAATATGTCTGTAAAATAGTTTTGTAATTGAAGGTCCACTTAAGAATGACTGCGATTATATAAGACAATATTAAAATACTACTCATTACTGTTCTCTATTAACCTAAGTTTTGACAGTTAGGGTTACGGTCTTGGTGGATTTGGGCAAGTGCAGGGACATTTGGTGTATCCCTCTTATATCACGAAAAATCAATTCAATAAATATATTCTCTCATTCTTAGCAATTGAGTTATTTCTCTATCTAGCTATGTTTAAGGTGCTATTCAAGAAACAAAATACGTATACAGGGGTCTAGAATGTACCCTAGCAAGGGTCTCACAGAATCCCCAAATTCGTAACAATTGAATCCCTTTCACCTTTGATGCCTGCATTGAATACAATGGCTAATGTGCAATGCTCCACATGAAACCAGCCATCTTCTTGCTATAGCATCACTGCTTAAGAGTTAGGTACTGGACTGTCTGAGGAGAGAGGGTCCATTAGTTGCACAAAAGAAACCTTCATGCAGTTTTCCACAGACCAAATGATTAATTAAGAACAGCCTCCAGGGCTCTACACTTTGCAAACCAGTTTACTTTCTTCTACAAATGGCTACAGTTTACAGACTCAGATGCTTCAGTTAGTGTTATGAGGCAGCTGGCACCCTGTTCATTAAATGAGGCTCATCTAATCTATACTTTCCAATCTTTAATAACAAGCAAGCCCGCAGTCTCACAAAAAACAAAAAAATTAAACCCAGAAAGCATCTCTGACCTGAAGTTTGTTGGTTTTCTCTGCAAGCTCCATTTTCAGACGGTCTGCCTCTGTGAGTTTTGCATGCAGCTCCTGCGTCTGGGCCTCCAGTTTCTTCCTCTTATGCTCAGATTCAGCTTTTACCTGTTGCAAGACCTTCACCTCACTGGCCAGCTCCTTGTTGTCTCCCTCCAGGCTCTGCTTGTTCTTCTCCAGGTTAATTTTAAACTGTTTGATGGAAGAGGCAAATCGAGGTTTTGGTAATGTGTGTTCCATGAGCATCCATAGATACAAAATTGTATGCAATAGCTACATCAGGACAATTTTTCTAGGAGGTTTGGGTGGTGGGTGGAGGGAGCAGGACTGCACTGTGGCAATTAATCAAAATGCAACATGTTTTTGCTATCAAAGCTTTAGATCTTTACAATAGTAAAACCTTAATCTCTTCAAATCTGGGAAACACATTTCTTTTTAATCATTCCTCCTTTCCCTCCTATCACTCAGCACATGTTTTCTTATATCACATCTGCTTGCTGTACCGTTGGGCACATTAGAAATGATGCATTTTATGGCATTTTGGATTAATCAAATTCTTACAATATTGGCGTGCTCGCAGACTTTGCTACTGCACATGACTGAACTGATTATTTTTGTTAGGTATATTTAATAATAATATAATATACTGCAATACCCCTAGCCTAGAATGGGATCAACTTGTTTCACTATTTCATTCACAAGACTACAGTAAGCTGTTCAGAAAAATCTTAGGACCACATATTCGCTGAATCTCCTATTTTTACAGTCCCTGGGCACCCCATCAGGAAAAGCAGTGTCACCAGCAAATCAATTCCACAGCATTCAACTTTAGTGCATCATACATACATTTGGATTATGAAGTCAATTAAAAAACTTACAAAAAGAATGAGCTCCAGTAGGCAAACTTGTTTGAATCAAACAGGACAGTAGAACTACCCCCTTTTACTACTGTTTTTAGCTTCCTAACATACCCTTTTGGCTTGCTCTAGCTGTTCAGCAAGCTCCTCCAATGCAGTAGCCTGCCGTTGTCTCATCTCTTGGATCTGGGCTTCGTGGTTCTTCGTTTCTTCTTCAATATTCTTTTTAAGCTCAGCAACTTCTTGTTCTCGTTTTGTCCTATGAAAGGATATAATCTCAATTTAGTCTTGATAATCAACACAATAGGACAGGAATTTCTCAGAATTTCCCCCTTTAAATATATTCAGAAAAATAAATAGTATGAGAGACTTTATTTAAAAGATATAGACTCAGCCGAAACTTTCATTTTGCCTTTTTGAGGCCTAGCGTCCTTCAAGTTGTAATATGATTACATATATAATCTCCTATGAGAATTGGACAAGAATCCCTTAAATGATTTCTAATCATTGTAAATCGAGCCAACCTAAAACTCCAATAGTGGTTAACCTAAGAAACTCTGCTTTCTTATGGGCAAATAAGGAGCAACATTAAAAGCGATGCTCCACAAATGCCCGGCCACTCGAGTCTGCACAAAAGAGGAAAATCTCACTTATCCTGTATCCATCTGTTTGCAGTGTGTAGTGTTACAGATTCACCTTCTTTCGAGACTCCAGCCTTCTACCGTTGGGACTGGACATTTGCAGCTTGTTTTCCTTCAAAGAACTTTCGAGTCATAAAAGATGTTGAGACTCTTCCATTAGTCCCTAATGACTTACCTTTGATAATGCTCTTTAGGGTAGATAATTTATCTTGCCATAACTTCCTCACCTTAGAATATTTCCCCAAGCACAAGCTTGGATCTGAGTAAAATTTGTAGCATGGCTCCATTGCACCCCTAGCTGGCACTGAGCAGCTGCATCCTGGTTTCATACCACCATGGAAGTGACGGGCCAGACCTGCATATAAACTCCACCTGGCATGTTTCTTGTCTCTTCCTTTTCTGCACCCTTAGACATGGATTGTGAAAAATTGTTAGCAACAGTATAGAGACTAATTACTTGGGACCTTCTCAGATGCCAAAAAGAGAACGCTTTACGGAATGGGGAGATGGAAGGGTCAATCTGTGGTAACCACATCCACAAGAAAGAGAACTACCGAACGTAAGTAACTTTCTCAGATGGTTATTTTTAACTACAGACTTTTCACCTTAGCACATACAACCAAAGCAGTAACTCCACAGTTAGGGAGGTTTTTAAGAGGACTCAAACCAAAGAGTCTTTCAGAATCAAGCAAGCAATGTGTCCTTCCCCTTGGACTATACTATAAAGGTAGTAATGCTTTGTGAACATATGCACTGATGCACACATGGCAGCCAGACAGATATCAACGACAGGCACCCCTCAGGTCGGTCCTTGACCATGGTGGAATGGGCCCTCAGACCTTTCAGGTGGTCCTCCTAAGCCAGTAGATAGCAGATCTTAATATAGAGGATTATCCACTTCAAGGGGGTCCTCTTCTGCACAGCCTTCCCTTTCTTTGCTCCAGAGTTCCCCACAAAAGCTGACTGGCCCCTCGACCTTGGTACGATCTATGTAAAAGCTTAAAACCCTTTAGAGTGCAACTGGCAGAGGCTCTTCTTCATGGGGCCACGGGAAGCAATGAATGCAGGTAGAATGCGACTGTCCACTGTGAAAAGTAGTTATGACTGCTTATGAGAAAGCTGCTCGAGTCCTTAGCCCCAGTTTGAATTGAAAAAACATGTAGGGTGGCTGCACTGATGGTACCTGCAAATCACTAATGTGACGAGCTGACGTAATCACAATAAGGAAGACAGACTTCAAGGTCAAGAGCCACCAAAGGCGGCTATATGCATAGGCTCGAAAGGCATACACATAAGAAATTTGAAGACCAAGTTAAGGTCCCACTATGGCTTGGGAGTAAACATGCATGTCAAACCTTTAAAACATCTCAACACCCCTGGTGATCTGAATAAAGACAATGTGGAAAAGCCAAAAGATTGACAAGTAAGCTTTTACAGTGACCAGAGCAAGGCATTAGTGGGCTACAGACCACATTAACAAAAGGAAGTCCAACAGCTTAACCGGTAAGAGTCAGTGTCCAGGCCACTACAACAGGTTATAAGCTTGTCCCACTGCCAGCATAGATGGATTTTATGGAGCGGTGTCTAGCAGCAAGAATGACATTACTACCCCTGGCGGCAGATTGAAAAAGTTAATTGCCACTGCTCAATCACATGGAAGGGTAAGTTGCATATATTTCAATGGCAGACCCAAACCCCCTGCTGAGATGGGAGAGCCTCCCAAAGTGGTAGCCTGGTCGGACAACAGGTGCTCACGCTCAGAAGTTCGATGTACCACATTCTCCTAGCCTAAATTGGAGTCGACAGGATTCCTTCGGCCCAGTCATTCTTGATCTTCGTCAGAACACGATGCAGTAGAGGCAGTGGCAAGCAAGCATCCCGTGTTCCATTCTATCCAGAATGTGTTTGTGGAATATCCAACAGGCAAAATAGTTGACAATGCGTGTTATTGACTGCGGTGAAAACATCTATCCAGAGTTCTACCCACTGGTGGAAGACTCCCTGTACCACATCAGGATGCAACCACCACTAGTGATCTGCCAGATGACACCTGCTCAGTTGTCCACTCTGGTATTCAGGGACCCTGTTAGGGGATTGGCGACCAGAAAGATAACCTGACACTAAAGCCACTTCCAGAGAAGCAAAGTCTTCTGGCACTGAACTCAGGATATCACTCCGCTCTGCTTTTTTCAGTACCAGATGGCAGTAGTGTTGTTAGTGAGAAGCTGCAGCAGTCTCCCCTTAATGAATGGCAGAAAGGCTTTCAGGGCCAGGCAAATGGTCCATAGTTCAAGTAAGCTGATGTAGAGCTGGTCCTTCATAGAAGACCGGAGTCCTCTGATGTCCACCTTCCCCGGTGAGCCCACCAACCCAGTAATGATGCTTCCCTCACCACTTCCAACAATGCGATAGGCCAGTTACAACTTCAGATCTTGAGCCATCTCTGAGACGTGGATGATTGCCGCCTTGATGTGCAGGCTACTGGGAACCCAAGATACACTGCAGGCCTTAAATATGCCACCTAGCACTGCTTGCAAGGACGATGCATAAAGTTAAGAAGCCAAAAAGCCACAGAACCAGCCTCACCTGGATCGAGCCGTAAAATATTAATGTCATAACCAGAATGTCCAGGAGTCAATGCTGTTGAGGAAAAGCCTTGAACACAACGAATGGAAGCCTCTGGGTGGAATCCAGTGGGACTTCAGCTCATTTAAAGTAAACCCCAAAGAGGTCAAGAGCTCCGCCGCCTTCTAGAAGTGGTTAATGACTGACTGTAGTAAGCCTGCCTTCAGCAGCTTCTCGTCATGGTATGGGAATACAGGAACTCCAGACCTCCGAAGATGTACAGCAAATAAAGCCATCACTTTTGTGAACACCAGAGGGGGGCCAAAGCAGAGCACAGCTAAATTAAAATGCTCCCAGTCCACCTTGCTGTGCTGGTAATGCCCTACATAAAAATACATGTCCTGCAAGTCCAAGGATGCCATCCAGTCTCCTGGAATAAGAACAAATAGGATATGCATTTGTCCTTCCAGAGGGTAGCGTTCAGGGGTCAGAAGTCAAAGACAGGACTGTGGCCCTTGTATTTATTGGCAACAAGGAAATGGTACGAACGACAACCTCCATCTTTCTCAGTTTGGTACCCTCTCTATGGCAAACGTTGGAGAGCAACATGCATACCTCCCATAGCAGCATAAACAGATGCTCTGCTAAAGGATACTGGGTGGACAAGTGAGGAAAGGTAGGGTACAGCCTGTCTGAACACCTTTGACATCCATTTCTTGGATGTCATATATCACACACCCAGGAGGAAGTTAAGGATCACACCCCTACACTCTCCACTAGTTGGGCAGGAGTCGCTAAATGCAAATTAAATAAGCTTATTTGACGTTCTTCCAGGAAAGCGGAGTTGGAGGACTGGTGCCCCTACTGATCCACACCTTGCTCACTAGATTTGCGGTTGCAGCCCTGAAAAAATTGGCCTGCATCACCAGCTGGGAAGGTGATCTCTGATTATAATCCAGACCTCGGGAATAGCCCCTAAATTTCCAGAACTGGTGCAGACTTTGGCATGGGCAACAGCTTCAAAGATTGCACAGTAGTTCTACTGTCTTTAAAGTGTTCTAAAGCAGAGGCTGCCTTATGTACTAAGAGGCAAGACCCATCAAAGTGCATGCCCATTAGCATAGCCTATAAATGACCAGACAACTTGGTGGACCTCATCCAGGAACGTATGCGAAGGACAACACTGGTATTGACCGCCCTGCAAATGCAGTCCGTGGTATCCAAACCGGCAGAGATAACAACCTTGGCGTCATCCTTCCCATGATGTATTGTCTGAGCCAGAGAAGGCCTACGACCATCTAGGACTGCCAGGAAGAAGACACTCTGGAGCAGGATGCTTGATTAGACAATACCATTACCAGGTGATAGACACTGATGTCTTGCCACTTGCTGGCTAACAGGTGGGTAAGAACATAGTGTAGGAAGCTGGGTCTGTATATACTATATCAAATTGAGATAGTGTGAACAGAGTCCAGGGGTTCCCCAGAGGCTTTACAGAGGCTAAAGTAGATAATTGTAAGGAAATGCCTCCTTGGCATGGTTATCCCCTGACTTTTTGCCTTTTGTTGATGCCAGTTATGATTGGAAGTGTGCTGGGACCCTGCTAACCAGGCCCCAGCACCAGTGTTCCTTCCCTAAATTGTACCTTTGTTCCCACAATTGGCACAGCCCTGGCACCCAGATAAGTCCCTTGTAACTGGTACCCCTGGTACCAAGGGCCCTGATGCCAGGGAAGGTCTCTAAGGGCTGCAGCATGTCTTATGCCACCCTGGGGACCCCTCACTCAGCACATAAACACTGCCTCACAGCTTGTGTGTGCTGGTGGGGAGAAAATGACAAAGTCCACATGGCACTCCCCTCAGAGTGCCATGCCCACCTCACACTGCCTGTGGCATAGGTAAGTCACCCCTCTAGAAGGCCTTACAGCCTTAAGGCAGGGTGCACTATACCACAAGTGAGGGCATATGTGCATGGGCACTATGCCCCTACAGTGTCTAAGCAAAACCTTAGACATTGTAAGTGCAGGGTAGCCATAAAGAGTATATGGTCTGGGAGTTTGTCAAATACGAACTCTACAGTTCCATAATGGCTACACTGAAATCTGGGAAGTTTGGTATCAAACTTCTCAGCACAATAAATGCACACTGATGCCAGTGTGGAATTTATTGTAACATGCACCCAGAGGGCATCTTAGAGATGCCCCCTGAATACCATTCCGACTCCTAGTGCTAGGCTGACTAGTTTCTGACAGCCTGCCACAACCAGACGAGTTGCTGGCCACATGGGTTCAGTGCCTTTGTCACTCTGTGGCAAGGAACAAAGCCTGTACTGGGTGAAGGTGCTTCTCACCTCTCACTGCAGGAACTGTAACACCTGGCAGTGAGCCTCAAAGGCTCATGCCTTTTGTTACAGCACCCCAGGGCATCCCAGCTAGTGCAGATGCCCGCCTCTCCGGCCACTGCCCCCACTTTTGGCGGCAAGGCTGGAGGAGATGATGAGAAAAACAAGGAGGAGTCACCCACCAGTTAGGACAGCCCTTAAGGTGTCCTGAGCTGAGGTGACCCCTGCCTTTAGAAATACTCCATCTTGAGATTGAAGGATTCCCCCAATAGGATTAGGGATGTGTCCCCCTCCCCTCAGGGAGGAGGCACAAAAAGGGTGTAGCCACCCTCCAGGACAGTAGCCATTGCCTACTGCCCTCCTCACCTAAACACCCCCCTAAATTCAGTATTTAGGAGCACCCCAGAACCCAGGAAATCAGATTCCTGCAACCTACACAAAGAAGAAGGATTCCTGACCTGAAAGCCATGCAGAGACAACAACTGCTTTGGCCCCAGCCCTACCGGCCTGTCTCCAGACTCACAGACAATTGCACAGCGACGCATTCGACAGGGACCAGCGACCTCTATGCCAACACCACACTCAAACTCAAACGCAAACTCCAAAGAATCCAGAACACAGCTGCGCGCCTTGTCCTTGGCCTCCCCCGCCACGAACGAATCTTACCACACCTCAAATCCCTTCAATGGCTCCCCATAGACAAGAGAATCACATTCAATATCCTCATCCACGCACACAAATCCCTCCACAACACCGGCCCAATCTACCTCAATGAAAGGGTACACTTCCACACTCCCACACGCAACCTCGGATCAGCTGACCTAGCCCTAGCCACAGTCCCCAGCATCCAGCACACCACCACAGGAGGCAGGTTTTTCTCCTACCTCGCCCCCAAAACCTGGAACTCGCTCCCCACCGACCTTCGCAAAACCAAAGACCTACTGGTCTTCAGAAAGAACCTCAAGAGTTGGCTGTTCAACCAGTGACCCTCCCTGCCCCCCGTACCCCCTCCTCCCCCCAGCGCCTCGAGACCCTCAAGGGTGAGTAGCGCGCTCTAGAAATTTCTTTGATTGATTGATTGACCTCTGAAGCCCTCAGAGGACTGCCCTGAAACACGAAGGACCAAAAAACTCCAGAGAACAGCAGCACTTATCACCCACAGCAACATTTTTGCAACAAAAAAGCAACTTTTAAGGAACTCACTCTTCCCACCGGAAGCGTGAGACTTCACCCTCTGCACCTGATGCCCCTGGCTCGAGCTCCAGTGAACCAACACTACCGGGAGGACTCCCAGGCGACTGCGACCTCGTGAGTAACCTGAGACGACCCCCTGGACCCCCACAGCGACGCATGCAGAGAGAATCTAGAGGCTCCCCCTGACCGCGACTGGCTGTAACAAGGAACCCCACGCCCGGACCAAGCACTACACCTGCAGCCCCCAGGACCAGAAGGAACCTCACCTCAGTGAAGGAGTGACCATCAGGCGACCCTCTGCCTAGCCCAGTTGGTGGCTGGCCCAGGAAGCCCCCCTGTGCCCTGCCTGCACCGCTAGAGTGACCCCCGGGTCTCTCCATTGATTTCTATTACAAACCCAACACCTGCTTTGAGCACTGCATCCGGCCGCCCCTGTGCTGCTGAGGGTGTGTTTTGTGTGCCTACTTGTGTCCCCCCGTGCTCTACAAAACTCCCTGGTCTGCATTCCGAAGACGCAGGTACTTGGCAGACTGGAGCCGGAGCACCCCTCTTCTTCATAGGCGCCTATGTGTTTTGGGCCCTCCTTTGACCTCTGCACCAGACCGTCCCTGTGTTGCTGGTGTGGTAACTTTGGGGTTGCCTTGAACCCCCAAAGGTGGGCTGCCTATGCCAGGAACTTGAACTTGTAAGTGCCTTACTTACCTGAAAAACTAACCATTACTTACCTCCCCCAGGAACTGTTGATTTTTGCATTGTGTCCACTTTTAAGATAGCTTATTGCCATTTTAACTAAAACTGTGCTTGTTACGGCTCTAATTCAAAGTTCCTAACTTACCTTTGTGTAGTACCTTGCATTTTATGTCTTTACTTCAAATCTTGACTCTTGTGGTTCTAAAATAAACTAAGAAAATATATTTTTCTATATAAAATCTATTGGCCTAGAGTTAAGTCTGAGTGTGTGGTCCTCATTTATTGCCCGTGTGTGTACAACAAATGCTTAACACTACCCTCTGGAAAGTCTAATGCTCGACCACACTACCACAAAATAGAGCATAAGAATTATTTAATTTGCCACTATCTTACCTCTAAGGGGAACCCTTGGACTCTGTGCACACTATCTCTTACTTTGAGACAGTTTTTACAGAGCCAACTTCCTATACTGGATGATCAGCGGTGGGGTCTAAGACTTTGCATTTGCTGGACTACTCAGCCAATACCTGACCACACAACTTAATTCCAAAAATTGTCATTAGAAACTGATTTTTGAAATTGAGCTATTTTTCTAATTTTTTAAAAGTCCTGCTAGGGCCTTGTGTAAGTCGCTGTTAGCATTTCTTTTAGAGTGTAAAAATTTGTAAAAGTTTGGATTTAAGTTATAGAAGTAGTTTTTAGATTCTTAAAAAGTAATCCCAACTTTTAGAGAAATAATGTCTAGCACAGATAAGATGGTGGTGGAACTCAAACTCACCCCTTACCTGCATCTAGGGATGTCAGAGTTAAGGACTCTCTGTAAGCTAAAAAAATATAAAGACTGGGTCCAACCCTACCAAAGTAAAGCTCCAGGAGCTTTTGGCAGAGTTTGCAAAGGACCACCCCTCTGAGGATAATCCTGCAGATGGGGAAGTTAGTGACCAGGAGGATGATTCCCTCTCTCCTGTCCTAACTAGGGAGAAGAGGGTGTCTCAAACCCTGACTCCACAAATAATAGTCAGAGAGACTGGTTCTCCCACAGGGGAGACCTGTAACTCTGGAAGCATTGAGGGCAGCCTCAATGAAGATGAACTCCTGTTAGCCAGGATAGCCAAAAGATTGGCTTTGGAGAGACAGCTCCTAGCCATAGAGAGGGAAAGACAAGAGATGGGTTTAGCTCCCATCTATGGTGGCAGCAATATAAATAGGGTCAGAGAAAATACTGACATCCTAAAAATCCCCAAAGGGATTGCAACAAAATATGAAGATGGCGATGGCATCACCAAATGGTTCACAGCTTTTGAGAGGGCTTGTGCAACCAGAAAAGTAAACAGATCTCACTGGGGTGCTCTCCTTTGGGAAATGTTCACTGGAAAGTGTAGGGACAGACTCCTCACACTCTCTGGTAAAGATGTAGAATCCTATGACCTCAGGAAGGCTACCCTGATTGAGGGCTTTGGATTCTCAACTAAGAAGTACAGGATTAGGTTCAGGGGGGCTAAAAAATCCTCAAGCCGGACCTGGGTTGATTTTGTTGACTTCTCAGTCAAAACATTAGATGGTTGGATAACTGGCAGTGGTGTAAATGATTATGATGGGCTGTATAACTTGTTTATGAAAGATCGTCTGTTAAGTAATTGTTTCAATGACAAACTGCATGAACATCCGGTAGACCTAGGCCTAATTTCTCCCCAAGAATTGGGAAAGAAGGCAGACCATTGGGTCAAGACGTCCACAGGGGGTGACCAAAGGAAAGGGGTCACAAAGCCTCCCCAGGGGAAGAGTGTTGAGACATCAGAGGGAAAAAGTAAAGAGTCTTCTACATGGCCCCAAAAACATGCTCAGGAGAGTGGGCCCAGAGCCTCTCCACAGTCCTCAAATGGGTATAAGGGTAAAAACTTTGATCCCAAGAAGGCCTGGTGTCGCATCTGTACTCCGCATGGAAACTAAACTGGAGACAAGGCCTGTCCCAAGAACAGTCCCACAACAAGTACTACTCCAGTTAGCAATGGAATAGCCAGTCTCCAGGTGGTATCAACAGTGTGCCCAGAGCAAATTAGGGTTCACAATGAAGCTACATTAGTCTCTGAGGGTGGGGTGGACCTAGCCACACTTGCTGCCTGGCTGCCTAACATGCAAAAATGGAGGCAGCAGCTCTTAATCAATGGGACTAGAGTAGAAGCCCTGAGGGATACAGGTGCCAGTGTCACTATGGTGACAGACTAACTGTTTTCCCCAGTACAGTACCTGGATGGACAGACATATCCAGTCACCAATGCTGACAATCAGACTAAAGTCCATCCCATGACAATGGTAAATTTAGAATGGGGAGAGGTCACTGGCCTGAAACAGTTGATGATCTCCTCTGCAATCCCAGTAGAATGTCTGCTAGGAAATGATCTGGAGTCCTCAGCATGGGCTGAGGTAGAGCTCAAGACCCATGCAGCCATGCTGGGTATCCCTGAACTGGTGTGTGTCAAGATAAGGGCACAGTACAGGGCTCAGGGTGAAAAGATAGTGTTGGAGTCTGGAATAATGGCCCAGCCTTCCAAGAGAAAAGGAAAGAAGACTGGGGAACCAGTTCAACACAGCAAAAGAAACAGAACCTTTCTTACCAGGAAGATGTTCTATCCCCTGAGGGAACGGAGTCCATGGACCTTGAGCCTTACCAGGTTGAGCTCTTGGGCCCAGGGGGACCCTCAAAGGAATAGCTGTGTAAGGGGCAAGAAACCTGTCCCTCTCTTGAAGGCCTAAGACAGCAAGCTGCTGAACATGAAAAAGGAATTGTCAGTGGAACTCACAGGGTCTATTGGGAAGATGGACTCCTTTACACTGAGGCAAGAGATCCCAAACCTGGTGCCACTAGGAGAGTGGTAGCGCCTCAGGAGTTTAGGGAGTTCATTCTGACCTTAGCCCATGACATTCCCCTTGCTAGGCATTTGGGACAAACCAAGACATGGGAGAGATTAGTCAACCATTTCTACTGGCCCAATATGTCCCAGAAGGTAAAGGAGTTTTGCACCTCCTGTGTCACCTGTCAAGCCAGTGGTAAGACAGGTGGCCATTCAAAGGTCCTCTCATTCCACTTCCAGTGGTGGGGGTCCCCTTTGAAAAAGTGGGAGTGGACATAGTGGGTCCACAGGAACCTCCCACAGCATCAGGGAACCAATATATCCCAGTAGTAGTGGATCATGCTACTAGGTACCTTGAGGCTATTCCCCTTAGGTCCGCTACTGCCCCTGCAGTAGCTAAAGCACTCATAGGTATTTTTACCAGAGTGGGATTTCCTAAGGAGGTGGTTTCTGACAGCGGTATCAACTTCATGTCAGCTTACCTGAAGCAGATGTGGAATGAGTGTGGGGTGACTTATAAATTCACCACACCATACCATCCACAAACCAATGGTCTTGTTAAGAGATTTAACAAGACATTGAAGGACATGATCATGGGGCTGCCTGAAAACTCAAAAGGAGATGGGATGCCCTCTTGTCATGCCTGCTTTTTGCCTACAAAGAGGTGCCACAGAAGGGAGTAGGGTTTCCCCCTTTGAGGTTCTGTTTGGCCATCCTGGTAGGGGACCACTAGCACTTGTAAAATAAGGCTGGGAGAGACCTCTCCATGAGCCTAAACAAGATGTGGTGGACTATGTACTAGGCCTACGTTCAAGGATGGCAGAGTACATGGAAAAGGCAAGCAAAAGCCTTGAGGCCAGCCAACAGCTCCAGAAGATGTGGTATGACCAAAAGGCTGCTATGGTTGAGTTTCAGCCAGGGCAGAAAGTCTGGGTTCTGGAGTCTGTGTCTCCAAGGGCACTTCAGGACAGATGGAGTGGCCCTTACCCAGTTCTTGAGAAAAATATTTTGTCACCTACCTGGTGGACCTAGGCTCTAGCAGGACCCCCAAGAGGGTGATCCATGTGAACTGCATCAAACTCTTTCATGATAGGGCAGATGTAAAGATGTTAATGGTTACAGATGAGGACAAGGAAGCTGAGAGTGAACCTCTCCCTGATCGCCTCTCCACTGACCCTAAAGATGGCTCAGTAGATGGAGTGATCTATTCAGACACCCTCTCTGGCCAACAGTAGGCTGACTCCAGGCAAGTCCTCCAGCAGTTTGATGAGCTCTTTTCTTTAACCTCTGGTCAGACACACCTGTGTACCCATGATGTGGACACAGGAGACAGTATGCCTGTCAAGAATAAAATACTCAGACTGTCTGATCAAGTTAAAGAAAGCATCAAGGTTGAAGTCTACAAGATGCTGGAGTTGGGAGTGATTGAGCATTTTAACAGTCCCTGGGCTAGCCCAGTGGTCTTGGTCCCCAAACCTCACACAAAAGATGTCAAGAAAGAGATGAGGTTTTGTGGGACTGCAGAGGGCTCAACTCTGTCACCAAGACAGATGCTCACCCCAAACCAAGGGCAGATGAGCTAATAGACAAATTAGGTGCTGCCAAATACTTAGGTATCTTTGACTTGACTTAGCAGGGTACTGGAAAATACAAATGGCACCTGGAGCAAAAGAGAAAACAGCATTCTCTACACCTGATGGGCACTACCAGTTTACTGTGATGCCCTCTGGCTTAAAGAATGCCCCTGCCACCTTCCGAAGGTTGGTGAATCAAGTCCTTGCTGGCTTGTAGTACTTTAGTGCAGCTTATCTTGATATTGCGGTCTTTAGCTCCAACTGGCAGGATCACCTGGTCCACATGAAGAAGGTTTTGCAGGCCCTGCAAACAGCAAGCCTCCCTATCAAGGCATTTAAATGTCAGAAAGGCCAGGGTACTGTGGTTTACTTGGGTCACCTTGTAGGTGGAGGCCAAGTTATGCCATTCCAACCCAAGATCCAGACTATTCTGGACTGGGTAGCTCCAAAAACCCAGACTCAAGTCAGGGCATTCCTTGGCTTGACTGGATACTATCGGAGGTTTGTGAAGGGATATGAATCAATAGTGACACCCCTCACAGAACTGACCTCCAAGAAAATGCCCAAGAAAGTGAACTGGACCGTGGACTGTCAAAAGGCCTTTGACACCCTGAAGCAGGCAATGTGTACAGCACCAGTTGTGAAAGCTCCAGATTACTCTAAGCAGTTCAATGTGCAGACAGATGCTTCTGAGCATGGGATAGGAGCAGTCCTGTCTCAGAAAATGGATGATGGCCTTGACCAGCCTGTTGCTTTTATTAGCAGGAGGTTACTCCCCAGGGAGCAGCATTGTAGTGCCATTGAGAGGGAGGCCTTTGCTGTGGTCTGGTCCCTGAAGAAGTTGAGACCATACGTTTTTGGTACTCACTTCATAGTTCAAACTGAACACAGACCTCTCAGATGGCTGATGCAAATGAAAGAAGAAAACCCTAAACAGTGGTCCATATCCCTACAGGGAATGGACTTTGTAGTGGAACACAGACCTGGGACTGCCCATGCCAATGCTGATGGCCTTTCCAGGTTCTTCCACTTAGAAAATGAAGACTCTCTTGGGAAATTTTAGTCTCATCCTCTTTCGTTTGGGGGGGGGGGGGGGGAAAGGGGTGGCATGGTTACCCCCTGACTTTTTGCCTTTTGTTGATGCCAGTTATGACTGGAAGTGTGTTGGGACCCTGCTAAACAGGCCCCAGCACCAGTGTTCTTTCCCTAAACTGTATCTTTGTTCCCACAATTGGCACAGCCCTGGCACCGAGGTAAGTCCCTCGTAAATGGTACCCCTAGTACCAAGGGCCCTGATGCCAAAGAAGGTGTCTAAGGGCTGCAGCATGTCTTATGCCACGCTGGGGACCCCTCACTCGGCACATGCACACTGCCTCACAGTGTGTGTGATAGTGGGGAGAAAATGACTAAGTCAACATGGCACTCCCCTCAGAGTGCCATGCCCAACTCACACTGCCTGTGGCATAGGTAAGTCACCCATCTAGAAGACCTTACAGCCCTTAGCCAGGGTGCACTATACCACAGGTGAGGGCATATGTTCACGAGCACTATGCCCCTACAGTGTCTAAGCAAAACCTTAGAAATAGTAAGTGCAGGGCAGCCATAAAGAGTATATGGTCTGGGAGTTTGTCAAATACCAACTCCACAGTTCCAGAATGGCTACACTGAAATCTGGGAAGTTTGGTATCAAACTTCTAAGCACAATAAATGCACACTGAGGCCAGTGTGGAATTTATTGTGACATGCACCCAGAGGGCATTTTAGAGATGCCCCCTGAATACCAGTCTGACTCTTAGTGCTAGGCTGACCAGTTTCTGCCAGCCTGCTGCAACCAGACGAGTTGCTGGCCACATGGGGAGAGTGCCTTTGTCACTCTGTGGCCAGGAACAAAGCCTGTACTGGGTGGAGGTGCTTCTCACCTCCCCCTGCAGGAACTAACACCTGGTGGTGGGCCTCAAAGGCTCATGCCTTTTGTTACAGCACCCTAGGGCATCCCAGCCAGTGGAGATGCCTGCCTCTCCGGCCACTGCCCCCACTTTTGCCGGTAAGGCTGGAGGAGATAATGAGAAAAACAAGGAGGAGTCACCCACCAGTCAGGACAGCGCCTAAGGTGTCCTGAGCGGAGGTAACCCCTGCCTTTAGAAATCCTCCATCTTGAGATTGGATGATTCCCCCAATAAGATCAGGGATGTGCCTCCCTCCCCTCAGGGAACAAAGAGGTGTAGCCACCCTCCAGGACAGTAGCCATTGCCTACCGCCCTCCTGACCTAAACACACTCCTAAATTCAGTATTTAGGGGTGCCCCATAACCCAGGAAATCATATTCCTGCAACCTACACCAAGAAGGACTGCTGACCTGAAAGCCCTGCAGGGACAGAGACGACAACTGCTTTGGCCCCAGCTCTACTGGCCTGTATCCAGACTCAAAGAAAACTGCACAGCGACGCACTCAACAGGGACCAGCGACCTCTGAAGCCTCAGTGGACTCCCCTGAAACCCGAAGGACCAAGAAACTCCCGAGAACGGCGGCACTGTTCACCCACAGCAACATTTATGCAACAAAGAAGCAAACTTTTAAGGATCTCGCTCTTCTCCGCCGGAAGCGTGAGACTTCACCCTCTGCACCCGACGCCCCCGGCTCGAGCTCCAGAGAAACAACACTACAGGGAGGACTCCAAGGCGACGGTGACCTTGTGAGCAAACCGAGACGACCCCCCTGTACTCCCACAGTGATGCATGCAGAGAGAATCCAGAGGCTCCCCCTGACCGAGACTGCCTGTAACAAGGAACCCGATGCCTGGACCAAGCACTGCACCCGCAGCCCCAGGACCAGACGGAACCGAACTTCAGTGCAGGAGTGAACATCAGGCGACCCTCTGCCTAGCCCAGTCGGTGGCTGGCCCGAGAAGCCCGCATGCCCTGCCTGCACCGCTAGAGTGACCCCCGGGTCCCTCCATTGATTTCTATTACAAACCCGACACCTGCTTTGCACACTGCACCCGGCCGCCCCTGTGCCGCTGAGGGTGTGTTTAGTGTGCCTACTTGTGTGCCCCCCAGTGCTCTACAAAACCCCCCCTGGTCTGCCTGCCGAAGATGCAGGTACTTACCTGTTGGAACCGGAGCACCCCTGTTATTCATAGGCGCCTATGTGTTTTGGGCCCTCCTTTGACCTCTGCACCTGACCGTCCCTGTGTTGCTGATGCGGTAACTTTGGGGTTGCCTTGAACCCCCAACGGTGGGCTGCCTATGCCCAGGAACTTGAGCTTGTAAGTGCCTTACTTACCTGAAAGACTAACCATTACTTACCTCCCCCAGGAACTGTTGATTTTTGCACTGTGTCCACTTTTAAAATAGCTTATTGCCATTTTAACTAAAACTATGTATGTTACTGCTCTAATTCAAAGTTCCAAACTTAACTGTGTGGATTGCCTTGCATTTTATGTATTTACTTCATATCTTGAATCTTGTGGTTCTAAAATAAAGAAAATAGATTTTTCTATATAAAAACTATTGGCCTGGAGTTAAGTCTTGCGTGTGTGTTCCTCATTTATTGCCTGTGTGTGTGTGTACAACAAATGCTTAACACTACCCTCTGATAAGCCTACTGCTCGACCCACTACCACAAAATAGAGCATTAGAATTATCTAATTTTGCCACTATCTTACCTCTAAGGGGAACCCTTGGACTCTGTGCACACTATCTCTTACTTTGAGATAGTATATACAAAGCCAACTTCCTACAATAATACTAATGCTCTCTTTTTTTTGGTAGTGTGGTCGAGCAACTGGGCTTATCAGAGGGTAGTGCAAAGCATTTGTGCACACACAGACAATAGAAGTACACACTCAATGACTTAACTCCAGACCAATGGTTTTTATATAGCAAAAATATATTTTCTTAATTTATTTCTAGAACCACAAGATTCAAGTTGCAGGTAAGTACTTCAATAGTCGTATTTCACACATCTATCAATAATACTTTGTTTGAAATCAATAAGTTATATAGTCTTTGAAACATTGACAATTATCTGTTTTAAAAGCTGACAGTGCAATTTTCAGAAACAGTTCTGGGGGGGGGGGGGGGCGGGGGTTGAGAGTTAGTACAGTTTACAGGTAGGTATTTGACTTACAGTACCAGTCTCATGGGGGTAGGAAGTCTACAGGTTGGGGTTCAAGTTAACCCCAAACACCCAACACCCAACACCAGCAACACGGGGCCGGCCATAGAGGTCAAAGTTGAGGCAAATTTAACATGGGCTCCTATGGAGACTGCGGGCACACTGTTTCTGACCTGCTGGCAGGCACGTACCAACATAGTTCGAGGGCAGATCTGAGGGGTTTAGGGGAGCACCATAGATGGGGCCACAAGTAGGCACAAAACAAACACCCTCAGCTGCACAGGGGTGGCCGGGTGCAGGGTGCAAACAGAGCGTCGGGCTCCCAATGCTTTCCTATGAGGGGATCCTGGTGGACACAGATGCTGCAGGCCAGGTCCAGGGGGTTGGTTCAGGAAAAACGAAGGCTGGACCAGTAGGCCACCTACTAAACGTTACTGCACCGGTGGTTGTGTTTTCCAAGGCCTGGGGGCTGCATTTGCAGTTTACCTTTAGGCGTCAGATATCTTCGTCCGGACCTTTTCCAGTTGGGGGAAGGGGGCCTTTCCTGTGGATTCACACTGCAGGCATCGTCATGAGGGGCAGGAGAGGTCAACCCAGGGTGGGCACTTGCTCGAAATCGCCTGGGGATCCTCTCTAGCCGGTTGGGCAACCTGGACACAGGCCGTGGGCATCAGGTGCAGAGTGGTCAGGACTTGCGGATCCAGGGATGCTTTGGATTCCTTTGGCAAAAAGTCGGGAGGTAACTGGAACAAGGACCAGTTTCCTACACATAGTTTTGACCAGGGAACCATCAGAATATCTGTGAAGGCATCATTTAAATGGGAGCAAGTGTTCAGATGCTGTCAGCCCAGGATGCAGAATTTCCATCAGAACATTTAATTTTGTGTCAATGGACGGCAGCTGTAATTCCAGTACATTGGATACCCTCCAAATCTCCACTGCAAATTAAGAACTATCTTCCATTTGGGTCCTAAGCTCTGTCTCAGGGGAAGCATCAAGCCAACAGGTGTAATTCAAGGTATAAAGCATCAAAGTGCTGATTGAGAAGATCCAGCCTCAGCTGCAGATTCTCATGTGGGCTGGTCAACAACTCCAGGAGCACAGAATACCATGGATGCCCGACCCCCCCCCACCCGCCGTGCCACCAGGTTGAGAGTCACAGACACTTGCCTCGTTTTCATCACCACATGTGAAATGGGAGGGAGAGAAAGAAAAAGTGTAAGCAAATGTACCGGACCCCTCTGCCGTTTGAGAGAGTAGTACATGGCCGTCATGTTGTCAGTTTTTATCAGAACTATATTGCCACAGATAAGCTTGAAGAAAGCAGTTGTGGTTGGATGAATGGCCAAAAGATCCAGGTAGATGATGTGGTATGTCTGGAATTCTGGAGTCAGTGCCTTGAACAGTTAGGTGGTTGACGTGAGCACCACACCCTGAGAGTGAGGCAACCAAGGTACCTAAAGAAGAGAGTTGAAGACAGTCCTGCAGAGCAATAGATTACTGCTATTCCACCATGGAAGAGCACGCTGAGTCTCAGCCTTCCCCAATACTAGATCCTTCCACTGACCCTCTTCTGGAGACCACTGACTCACAAAGCACTCAAAGCGGGTGTATGCACAGCCTGGCACATGACTATGGCAATTAAGGAAGCCATCACCCACAACCTCATTACCTTTCTTACAGTAATAGGACACCTCTGCTGAAAAAGGTGCAGCAGCTTCTGAAATCTCATCACCCTCTCTTAGATGGGGTATGCTTTCCCAGTGAGTTTAAGGAGTATCTTAGGAAGGCACTCCTGCGGTGGGGCTTTCTAGCATTGATAGGGATTTTTTTGTGTGGAGTAAAGGTACCACTAGTTGACTGTGTGCTAGGAAATGTTGTCTGCTGCTGTTCATGATCAGCCAGTTGGCTAGATGTGGAAAGATGCAAACTATGTTCCTGCACAGACAAGTGGCCACCAATGATCAACACTTTGTGAACACCCTTGGCGTTGCAGTGACCCCAAAGGGCAGAATTTTCAACTGCCAGTGTTGAACAACTTATCTTCATAAAGCTCTTTCTGGCAGAGACTATGAAGCTGCAGATTCCTTACCTTTAGGTATCTGACTGGGTCCAGAAACCTTTGAGCAGTGCCTCTGTAGACCAGTATTTGGTGCAGTACAGCTCATCACAGATGTTGTTCTGCCCTGGAAATGAAGTGGAGAGCATATGAAAGCACCACATCTGCGTGCTGTAAGTTGGTTTTGAGACTGTCCATTTTCCAGACACAGTGCTCCATAAGCAACTTGGTGTGACCAGTGTGAAGATTGCTAGTCTTGGGATCTTATTAATGGATAGAGGCCAACCACAGAATTTTGAGGACGGGGAAGTCAGTGAGGAATCTGTAGCTAGAGTCTGTACCAGAAACAGTGTTACCAAAGGTAAGTAACATGTTCCTCTGATGGAGATTTCTAGCCACAGATTCCTCCCCATCTGAACAGATACCAAAGCAGTACAGATATGGGGGGGGGGGGGGCAGGGGGTGGATTGGGGGGGGGGGGGGTTCTGTGAATTAAACCAGAAAGTCCTACTGGATCAAGCAGGCAAAATATCACACACGGTTAACCTGACTGTCAAGACAGTAGTGCTTCATGAACGTATGGTGGGACACCCACTTAGCCTGGAAAATGTCTAGGACAGGGAGTCTGAGTGCTAACACAGTGAGCGCAGCTTTGGCCCTGATAGAACGAGCACCTAGTCCTTCTCGAAACTACTTTTTATCCAATGTGCAACAGATCTCATTTCAGTCCACTAGTTAACAGGAGATGGTACTCTTCTGCGCAGCCTTGCCTTTCTAACACCGAAAACAGCTGATCGTACACCCAGCGTTCTTTGGAGCAATCCATCTAAAAGCTTAGCGCTCTTTTAGGGTCCAAGTGATGGAGTCTTATCTACTCCTTAGACAGGTGAGGTGGAGAATAGAACAAAGACAACGTGATATTTTGACTAACATGGAACGGTGTCACGACTTTAGGCAAGAACGATGTCCACCTCTGCAAAACCAGTTTGTTTACAAAGAAGGTGCTGTATCGTGCGTTGACACAAATAGACTGAAGCTCACCCACACACTGAGCCAATGTCATGTTGACGAGGAACACTGTCTTGAGAGTGAGGAGCCGCAAGGAACAGCTGTGCGGTGGCTCAAATGGAGTACATATATGAAGAGCAAGTTAAGATCCCACAGTGGCATGGCAAAGGGAGTTGGAGGAAACACATTTTGTAAACCTTTTAAAAACTGTGTAACAACCTGAGTCTTAAACAAAAGAGGGCGCAAAAAAGCCAAAAGGGTTCAAGTACTTTTGACTGTGCCCAGAGCAGGGCTAGGAATAAAATAAGCATTAAAACGTCAGATAAGCTTGCCTGGATAGGGTCTATCTGCCGACAGCTACACCAAGTCAAAAAATCGGTCCCAACGACAGGTGTATACAGTTTTTGTCTGGCTGCCAAGATCAAACGCCTCCAGAGGAAGGTCGAAGGTCTTCAGCTGTTGACACTCAATCTCCAAGCATGAAGGTGGAGATCGCGAAGCCTTGGTGCAGAAACCTGTCACACTGCTGCAGCAATAGACCTTTTTCAAAGGGCAGTGTAAGGAAGTGCCTCTTTTTGTATGGTCACCCCCAAAGCTTTGGACTGATGCTGCTAGTTTTTCAACTCAGAGTGCTCGGAGGCCTGCTAACCAGACCTCAGTGCCAGTGTCCTAACCCTTAAATGTGTATGTTTGATTGGCCTATACAGACTGGCATAAGCTAACTTACTTCTGAGTCCTTAGTATGTCGTACCTGGGATACACAAGGCCAGCAAGTTAGAGTGTCCCCTCAGGCACTTGCAACACCTATTGTGCCACCATAAGTGGGACAAGGTAAACGTCACCACCATCCACGACAGCTTCATCACCGGTCCACCGCTAGACCCCACCCCCGACGTCTCCTCCCGCGACTGCCGCCTCACCGCCTGGACCCACGTGGACGAGGCAGAAACCATAGCAACCATGAACACCATCCACTCAGGCTCCCCCACGGACCCCTGCCCCCATCATGTTTTCAACTCAGCCAACGCCACCATCGCCCCCGAACTCCGCAAGATCATCAACCTCTCCTTCACTTCTGCCACCTTCCCGGACAGCTGGAAACACGCAGAAATCCAACCCCTCCTCAAAAAACCCAAGGCTGACCCCAACGACCTCAAAAACTTCCGTCCGATCTCTCTCCTCCCTTTTCCAGCGAAAGTCATCGAGAAGATCGTCAACACTCAGCTCACCCACTTCCTCGAAGACAATTCCATCCTGGACCCCTCACAATCCGGATTCAGACGAAACCACAGCACTGAGACCGCCCTCCTCGCCGCCACAGATGACATCAGACATCAAATGGACAACGGCGAAACCTCAGCCCTCATCCTCCTCGACCTATCAGCCGCTTTTGACACCGTCTGCCACCGCACCCTACTGACCCGCCTCCAGGAAGCCGGCATCCAAGATAAAGCCCTCCACTGGATCTCATCCTTCCTCTCCGACAGAACGCAGAGAGTCCGTCTCTCCCCTTTCCGCTCCAAAGCCACCAACCTCATCTGCGGCGTCCCCCAAGGATCCTCCCTCAGCCCCACGTTGTTCAACGTCTACATGGCCCCCCTCGCTCAACTGGCCCGCCAACATCATCTCAGCATCATCTCCTACGCCGACGATACCCAGCTCGTCCTCTCCCTGACCAAAGACCCGCTCACCGCCAAAACAAACCTCCACGAGGGACTAAAATCCATCGCCGATTGGATGAACAACAGTCGCCTGAAACTCAACTCCGACAAGACGGAAGTCCTCATCCTCGGACGCACTCCCTCGGCCTGGAACGACTCATGGTGGCCCTCCGTCCTCGGACCCCCACCCACCCCTGCCAGCCACGCAAGAAACCTCGGCTTCATCCTGGACTCCGCCCTCACCATGTCCAAACAGGTCAGCGCCGTCTCCTCCTCCTGTTTCAACACCCTCCGAATGCTCTGCAGAATCTTCAAGTGGATTCCAACAGAAACCAGAAAGACGGTGACCCAGGCCCTCGTCAGCAGCAGACTTGACTACGGCAACGCACTCTACACTGGCATCCCAACCAAAGACATCAAACGCCTCCAACGTATCCAAAATGCCTCCGCCCGACTGATCCTCAACATACCCCGCCGAAGTCACATCTCCCCTCACCTAAAGGAACTCCACTGGCTCCCGGTAGACAAGAGGATCACCTTCAAACTCCTGACCCACGCTCACAAGGCACTTCACAACACCGGACCCTCCTACCTCAACACCAGACTCCACTTCTACACCCCAACACGTCAACTCCGATCCGCCAACCTCGCCCTCGCCATCGTACCCCGAATCCAGCCCAAGACATCCGGCGGCAGATCCTTCTCCTTCCTCGCCGCCAAGACCTGGAACTCTCTCCCCACATCCCTTCGCCAGACCCAGGACCTCCTCGCATTCAGAAGGCTCCTCAAGACCTGGCTCTTCGACCGCTAAACCAGCAGCGCTCCCCCCCCTCAGCGCCTCGAAACCCTGACGGGTACATAGCGCGCTTTATAAATACTATGATTGATTGATTGATTGATTGACCTCCAGCCTGCCATTGCAGACCAGCAGAGCAGTTTAAAACTGCTAATTCGACTTTGGCATTTTATGCAATGGCAAAGTCCAAACTTCCTTTTTCAAATATGTAAGTCGCCTCCTACAGCAGCCCTATTGAGTCCTAAGACAGGGTACAGCATATTAAAAAAGTAGAACAAAACGCTTTACATTTTTTGACAGTAAAAACCTGCAACTGTCATTTTTACTGCGAGATTAACTGGTAGTCACACTGGCAACTACAGAGTTACATGCTGACAACTCGGCTGTGCTAACTTCTGAATGGGACTACCAAAGTTGTTACTTCAAGGTATCAAACTACTCATTACATCAGGCCTGACTTGATGCCCAAGTCGAAATGAATTTAACTTGTTGCCATATGCAACATTTAGAAAGTTGCCACTCTGTTGCTCAGTTTTCCAGAGGCCACTTAAGGAGACTGGCCAAGAGACAGTCTTTTGCCTGCCTGGGGAAACGTGGCAAGGTGTTACCTCTTCCTGGCAGGAAGCCACACCGGGTGTTGGCCCAAAAAGGTGAGCTTCATAGGGGAAGCCGCCTTTGAAGGGCAAACGGTAATCACACTTGAAAGAGCTGCTCTTTTGTTTGGGTAGACAAGATGACGTTGGGAACAGAGAGGGGAAACACTGGCAAACTAGTTTTTCCTTAGGTGTATAAGTCCCCAGGTACCACACTTCTAAGATGGGCTACAGAGCTCCACACACCATTAAAGTGGTCCCGACATCTTGTAAGTGAGCAGATTAGACCACTATGAGATTGCTAGATGCCACACTTCACAGGAAGCTATCAGGTACAGGGAAGCTAGTAGCCCATTGGCTAGTGACAGCACCCGCCCCTGAGGGCACATTCTGAGCATAAAAGGGGCACCACTGGCACCCAGAACTCAGATCTTGCAAGCACTGGAGAAAAGGATCCAAGAAGGACTGTCCATACTGACCCTGGAACTGACAAAGAAGAGGATGCACCAAAGTTGGACTTCACCCCCCCCACCCCCCCCCCCCCCCAAAGCCCCAGTCAGAAGGAGAGACTTCACAAGTCAGTTAGCTGACTTCCTGTCTGCAACACAGGGCCACAAAAGCTGAAGACGTCTGCCTGGGCGAGTTGGTAGGCCAAATCGCTGGACTGCACTCCTTGCCACAGTGCAGCCCAGGAGACTGAGACCCAATGCTCAAACGTTTCACCCGAGTCTGCGCTCGAGCTGGGAGAGTCATTGCAGTGCAGTTTGGTCGCTCAGAAGGATAGTTATCACCAAAAGAAGGAAACCAGAAAGTTTGCTGTGACCAGTAGTCCTTTGGCGACTGGAATTTTGCTGGACCAAACAGGACTTCGAGGGATAATGACTAGTGAAGGCCCTAGGGGGAGACCAAATCATATACTAAGTAAGTGTAGTGTGAATGGCAGTCTCCCACCCAAGGAAGTGGAATCAGTAGAAGGGAGCTGGAGGAACTAGGAACCCCAAAAGGTAAGTACCAGGGTGCCTCCCAGCGACCATGAAAGAAAAGTTAAGTACCTGTTTTTTCCCCAAACCCAAGGTGGACATTGGAAAAGGACTGTGCAAGATCCAGACAAGACTGGAAGAAATCAAAGGTGGAGCCTGACAGAAGAGGACCTGCAAAAGAAGGTGACCAAGTCCAGTTCGAGTTGGCGTGTCCGGCTGTGGCAGGAGCCACTACCCACCTTTCTGTGGATGCAGGAGCAGGTCAACGGTGGATGAAGAAGGTCAGCAGTGCAGCACAGGAGCAGAAGAGGAATTCAAAAAGTGATGCAAGCGATGTCCCACCTCAGCAGTCATGATGCAGTCAGTCAGTGGTGTTGGAAAACCGCCAACAAGCCTTGGCAAATGCAAGAGTCAGAGAAGGTTTTTCAAGGCTCATGAGGACCAGCAAGGGCCAGGGTACTTGACCAAAGGAAGGGAGTCCGAGATGACCCTCAGCAGCTGTGAGAGTCACAAGAAGAGGGAGCAGCCCCCACAGGCATCAAGCACAGGAGTTGCAGTGAGGCCTACTCAGTACACCTGAAGAGGAGTCTCACGTCACTGGAGCATCAGGAAGGAGACACTGCTTTGAAGGGAGGAGTGCTGGAGGCTGGGACTACACGAAGCCTGAAGATCCCTTGGAGGAGGAACAAACAAGCCTTGGTAGTTGCAAGTGTCGTAGTGCACAGGGGTACTGCCCTGCAAGGAGAGGCAAGGGCTTACTGTCTCCCAAGTTGGACAGTTGGTAGAGAGGACCAAGGGGACCACTCCAGACCACCACCTATGATGCAGGATCCACGCAGTTCCTGAGAAGAGAGGATACACGCAGCCGGTCATCGTTGCAGTTGGTGCCTGCGGATGCAGGGGAGTGACTCCTTCACTCTAAGGGAGACTTCTTGTGCAGGCTGAAGACTTGACGCAGTTGCTGGAAGGAGCCGGAGAAACAATGTTGGAGAGCGGAGTCGTTGCTGGAGTTGCAGATTGTCAGTTCCTGGAGGGTCCAAGTAGCAGTCCCGGTGGCCAGAAGATGAAGTAAATGATGCAGAGAAGTCCTGCTGGAATCTTGCACATCGAATCTGAGGACCCACCTGAGAGGGAGACCCTAAATAGCCCAGGAAGGGGGATTGGTCCCCCAGCAGGGTGACCACCTATCAGGAGAGGGCTGTGACATCACCTGCCTGACTTGGCCACTCAATGCTCCCAGGGGCATCTTCCCATCTTGGATTCAATATGGCAGAATCAAGTGGCCACCTGGAGGATCTCTGAGCACCACACCTAGGGTGGTGATAGACAGGGGAACAGTCACTCCCCTTTCCATTGTCCAGTTTCGCGCCAGAGCAGGGACCGGGGGTCACTGGACTGGTGCAAACCGGTTTATACACAGAGAGCGCCAAATGTGCCCTACAAAGCATACCAGTGGCTTGGGAAGGCTAACCCTCCCAAGCCATGTAACACCTATTTCCAAGGGAGAGGGTGTTACTACCTCACCCACAGGCAATCCTTTGTTATGCCTCCCTCTGTCTGAGCTGGTCAAGCAGCAGGAGATGAGAAACCTTTCTGAGGGGTGGCAGCAGCGCAGACTGCCTGGAAAACCGCAGAAAAGTAGTAGAAGGAATGCTGGTGGTCCTCTAAGGAGCCCCCAGAGTGCTTGGAAATATGCAACCAATACTAGCAACAGTACTGGGGGATGATTTCGACATAATTTGATACCAAAAATGCCCTGGTTCACAGTTACCATTATGTAGCTGGACACAGGGACCTGTGTCTAGTACACGTGTAAAATGGCTTCCCCGCACTTACGAAGTCCAGTTAAATGGGGCTGGAGTTCATAGGGGCACCTCTGCTCATGCAGGGGTGCCCTCACACACAGCTGCCTGCACCCTGCCCTCTGAGCTAGGAGGGCCTGCCATAGGTGTGACGTACAGTGACCTGATGCAAAGACATGTAGTGAAAAGGGTGCATGCACCTTTTCACGCAGGCTGCAATGGCAGGCCTGCAGACATTTTGCATGGGCCCCCATGGGTGGCACAATACATGCTCCAGCCCATGGAGAACCCCTGGTGCCCCAATGCCATAGGAATCCAAGTACCATATACTAGGGACTTGAATGGGGGTGCCAGTATGCCAATTGTGGGGAGTGCTAAGTCCTAAGCAACCAAATTTAGAGGGAGAGAGCACAGTCACTGTGGTCCTGGTTAGCAGGATCCTAGTGAACACAGTCCAAATTCACTGACCGCAAAAAGTGGGGGTAACCATGCCAAAAAGAGGCCATTTTCCTATATAACCCCCACCCAAACAAAGGATAATAAGAATAACATTGCTCAGTTGAGTCTTCACTGTATAAGAAGAAATATCTGGAGAGTCCATCTGCATTGGAGTGGTTACTCCCAGGCCTATGTTCCACTGTATAGGCCATTCCCTGTAGGGATATGGACCACCTCAAAAGTTTGGGATTTTCACCTTTCATATGTTTTAACCATAGGAGAGGCTAATGGTCTGTTTGAACAAAAGTGAGTGCCAAATCAGTATGGCCTCAGCTTCTTCAAAGCCCAGACCACAGCAAAGGTCTCGCTCTCTATGGCTGACCAAGGCTTTTCCCTGGGGGTCAACCTCCTGCTAATGAAGGATACAGATTGATCCTGGCCCTCTTCATTCATCTAACATAGTACTGCCCCATCCCTACCTCAGAAGCATCTATCTCCACAATAAATTGCTTGGAGTAGTCAGGGCTTCTTCATATAGGAGCAGAGCACGTGGCCTGTTTTAAGGTCATCAACAGCTTTTTGGCAGCTAGCTGATCACCAAACTTTCTTGGGCATCCTTTAATAGGTGAGGTCTTTTAGAGGGGCTGCAATGGAGTCACAGTTCTTAATGAAACTCATGTAGTACTCTGTCAGGCCTATGAAGGCTCTGACTTGGGTTTGTGTGGTGGGGCTGTCCAAACCACAATGGTCTAGATTTTGCCCTGTAGTGGTTGGATCTGGCTTCCACCTACCAGGTGACCCAGATAAACCATTTTTCCCTGCCCTATTTGGCACTCTGAGACATTGATAGTGAGGCCTGCTTTCTGCAGGGCCTTCCATAAATTCCCAAGGTGGACCAGGTGGTCCTCCCAAATGGAACTAAAGACAGCTATATTATCAAGATACGCTGCACTGAACTTTGTTCACCAACATCTGGAATGTGGCAGGTGCATTATTCCTTCTAAAGGGCATCACTGTGAAGTGATAGTGTCCACTAGGAGTGGAGAATGCAGTTTTTGGTTTAGTATCTTCTGACAACTTGATATGCCAATAGCCAGCAGTCAGGTCAAAAGTGTTCAGATACTTGGCAGACACAATCTGTCCTGGGTGGTAAACAGTCAGCACAGCCTTATTGTCATGGCATTGTTTTTGCAGCTCTTGGCTGGCCTGAAGATTTTTGGAAGCCCTCTTCATGTACTCGGCCATCCCAGATCTGAGGCCCAGTACATAGTCCACATTGTCTTGTTTTGGAGGCTTGAGAGGTTGCTCCCAGCCTTCTGTCACAAGAGCAAGGAGACCCCTAACAGGGTGCCCAAACAGAAGTCTCTTCTGAGGAACCTCCCTATAGGCGAAGAGGAGGAAAGCTAACAGGACATCCCACCTCCTTCTGAGTTTCTCAGAGAGTCCCTTTATCATGCCTTTGAGAGTTTTATTAAATCTTCCAACTAGTTCATTTGTACCCTCATTTTTAAGTTACACCAAACTCCTTCCTCATGTCGAATAAAGTGAACTGATTTGAAGGTAAGCAGACATGAAGTTTGCACTCCTGGTCGCTGGGGGTCACTCTGGTACTGACCTCTTGGGGTCTCCAGTTCCTCCAGTTCTATTCTACAGATGCCACTGCCTTGGGTTGGGGAATGCCTTTCACATTCCACTTTTTTAGTATATGGTTTGCCCTCCAGTAGGGTCCTCATTATTTACTATTGCTTTTACCAATATCTATTGCTTTCTCTGCTATTTACTGATTGCTAATGTATATATAATAGTATGTTTACTTACCTCCGGTTGGGGGATTGCCTATTCAATATTCTACTAATTGTGTTACCATAATAAAGTACTTTTATTTTTTTAACACTGTGAGGTTCTTTCATGTGTACAAGTGCTGTGTGACAATAGAGGTATTGTACAAGCTTTGCATGTCAGAATGCACATAATACATGATCTGGTCTTGCAATATACTGCACCCTTCCTCAGGGCTTGTTAGGCCTACCACAGGGGTGACTTGCACATATTGCAGAGAGGGGTTTTGCTTTGCCTTGGCTTCAATGGAAAAGTCAGGCTATCAGTTTATAACTGCTCTTTCAGTCTGCAGAGGTGGACTGGGCGATATGTTTTACTTGTATCACACCCAGGGTGGAAAACACAGTGCTGCAATCCCTGCAATTTATATGCCCTGGGTACCATATACCAGGGACTTCCAAGTAAGGAAACATAGGTCAATTGAGTATAAGCTAATTCAATATACATATTCTAGGGTCAGGGCACTGGCACTGAGGTCTGGATAGCAGGCCTCAGTACACTCAGAGAAAAAAAAAAAAAAACTGTATCATTCCAAAGACCTTGGGGATGACGATACAAAGAGGCATTTCCTTACACTCCGCGTCTGCACAGCCTTTCCCTTTGTTGGACCTGGCCATTTTTTGCATAGCTGGGCATTTTTGCATGGTTATCCCCAAACATTTTGCCTTCTTCCTGACCGGTCTTTGTTGGCTTTTGGATTCTAGGCACTTTACCACTGCTAACCAGTGCTAATGTGCATATGCTCTCTGTCAAAAATTTATTGGTGATTGCTTTCTCTAAGATTGGAATAACTGATTTACTAATAAGTCCCTAGTACAGTGCACGGTGTGTGTCCAGGGCCTATAAATCAAATGCTACTAGTGGGCCTCAAGCACTGATTGTGCCACTCAAATGAATAGCCCTGTAAACATCTCAGGCCTGCCATTGCAGTGCCTGTGTGCGCAGTTTTAAACTACCATATTGACCTGCCAATTACACCCACTTGCCAGGCCCAAACCTTACCCTTTATTACATGTAAGTTACCCCTAACGTAGGTCCAAGGAAGCACCTCGGGCAGAGTACAGGGTATTTAAAAGTAAGGACATGTAATGGTGTGTTTTACATGTCCTGATACTGCTAATTTCAGTTTTCACTATTGCAAGGCCCATCTCTCCCACAGGATAACATAGGGATTGCCCTGAAATATATTTTAAGTGTAATTTGCCATTGGGAGCAAATAGAGATGTGGAGTTTGGGGCTCTCTGAACTCACAAGTTGGTTTCTGAATTGCGAGTTTGAAAATGCCACTTTTAGAAAGGGGGCATTTTCTTGCTTAACCATCCTGTGCCCCTGCATGTCTGCTGAATACATGTCTGGGTCAGGTTGACAGTTGGGCTGTTTGCGCCTTCACTCTAGGCAGGCACACAAAGGGAGCTGAGGTGTGCTCTGCATATTCTGTTGGCCCATCACCTGTCTTTCTGAGGTAGAGTGGTGGGAGGAGCGGACACTTCCTACTTCAAAGACAGAAATGGGTACAAGTACTGGACATTTGACACTACACAGTTAGCATCCTACGGGACTGAGGAATTTCTGCCAAGAAGAAAAGCTGGATGCTGTAGGAGGGGCTGCCACTCTGCCTGTTGCTCTGTTGTGCTGTCCTGCTGCTTCCGTCCCAGGAGTAAAAGGACTGGACTTGGCTTTCTACATCCTGCTTCATAAGGTTCTTCAAGGGCTTGGACTGAGCGTTCCTCCGGTTATGAAGTCTCAGGGACATTGAAGACTTCATCTGTCAGTGCCTGGGATCTTCTGTTGAGACTCCTAACTTGTCAAGAGGTGCCAACTCCAGTCCCTGGGCCCTTTGAAGTCAAAGATGGTGATCTGAAGGAGAAAATCTACACATCAATGTGCACCATGGAAAAATCAACACAGCACCTGCTGCGTGGCTGCAGAATCATTGCACCGCCTGTTTCATCGCAGTCCGATTAACATAGTGCATCTAGATTTTCCATGCATTGTCCCTGGACACCAATTTTTCCATTGACCCAGCATCGCAGTAAGGAACCGAGACTACAAGCCCAGAAATTGACGTGTTGCTTTTCCTGCGACAAAAGAATCGACCCATCATCTCCCCTGCCAGAAGGGAACTGATGCACCGGTTTGCTTTTCTGGCACCTCGCATCCCCTTTTTTTGACGCACCCCAGGTACTTTTTGTTAAAGAGATACATCCATTGATTCCTATGGATAAAGACTTGCCTAAACTTTAAAAAATAGATATTTTGACTTGTGTATGTTGGATTTTTGTGGTTTTGGTCTTGTTTATTTCAAGTAAATATTGGCTATTTTACTAAATAGGTATGGAGTCCTTTTGTAATGTTGTCACTGTGTTACTCTCTGTATGTGTACAAATACTGTACACATTGCCTCTGAGATAAGCCTAACCTCTTGAGCCAAGCTGCCAAGGGGGTGAGCAGGGGTTAACTTACCTGTGTGACTCAATTACCTTGACTAGAGTGAGCGTCCTTACTTGGAAAGGGTGCAAACCACTGCCAACTAGAGACCCCCGTGCTAACACATTTCTTCACTCCAAAGAATCCTACATAGTGCTAGTCATTCAAGACGATGGTCTTTCAAGCACTAAATAAAAACGCTAAGCACCCTTTTAGGGTGAAGTCCCCAAAGTCTTTCCCCTTTTGAGGCGTGAGGTGCAGAGAAAATGACTGGCAGAATAATGGACTTTTGGTAAAAAAGGCCATCCGGGACCTCAGCTCCAATATGTCTAGGGAAAAAAGTAAAATGGGGAGGCTGCACCCAAAGCACCCACAGTTCACTCATGCAGCACACCAAAGAGATATCAATGAGGAAGATAGTTCTGAGACTCATAATTACAATAAGCAGCTGTGCATCAGCTCAAAGGGCATGCACATGAGAAATGTTAAGGTAAGATTTAAATCACATTCTGGCATGACAAATGGCTTCGGGAGACACATGTGACTCAGACATTTTATAAAAAAATAATCACAAACCGTGACCTGAATACAGAGGATTGGTTAGGTCAACACAAAAAGGCCAATAAATAGGATTTTACTGTGCCCACTCTAAGACGGTGCTGGGCCAAAATAAGATCCAACAGTGGCATAACCGAAAACTTGGTCATCTGCAGGCTCGTCAAGCACCTCACCAAGCAACACATTTCTCCCTGTGTAGATGGTTTTATAGCATGTTGTCTAGCAGCAAAGGTATCAATTTCCCTGGTCAGCAAATCAAATGGTCAATGTCCACACACAGAAGTGTAGGTTGGGGAGGATTAGGTACAGGACCCTCCCCAGTTGTTGAGAAAGGAGTTCATCCTGGCGTGGTAGCCTGATTGCCTGGTAAATGCATATGCTTACAAGTTCTGGGAAAACTACTCTCCTGGTCCAGTTTTGAATAGTCGGATGGGTTGGCCCAGCTCATCCTGATTTTCCTCAGCTCGAAGCAGGAGAGGTAGTGTAGGAAACACATACAGGAGCCCTGTGTCCCATTTTAGAGGAATGAGTGTCCTACGCAGGAAGGAAACTCTGGAGGAATCTCCAATGCACAAAGGTTTGGTTACTGGACGATCCTGATGGTGGCACATATGGAAAATGTCACTTACCCAGTGTACATCTGTTCGTGGCATTAGTCTCTGCAGATTCACATGCTGTGCACAGTCCGCCGTCTGGTGTTGGGTCGGAGTGTTACAAGTTGTTTTTCTTCGAAGAAGTCTTTTCGAGTCACAAGACCGAGGGACTCCTCCTACTTTGGTTCCATTGCGCATGGGCGTCGACTCCATGTTAGATTGTTTTCCCCGCAGAGGGTGAGGTAGGAGTTGTGTATGTTAGTAATAGTGCCCATGCAATGGAATGAATAAGTATGTACAAAATGAAGGTTAAAGTAATATTATTTACAAATGTACAAATGTTGAAGATTACTTCCAAACGGCTACAGGCTCCCGGGGAGGCGGGTGGGCGCATGTGAATCTGCAGCGACTAATGCCACGAACAGATGTACACTGGGTAAGTGACATTTTCCGTTCGGTGGCATGTGTAGCTGCAGATACACATGCTGTGCATAGACTAGTAAGCAGTTATCTCCCCAAAAGCGGTGGTTCAGCCTGTAGGAGTGGAAGTAGTTTGAAATAAAGTTCTTAGTACAGCTTGACCTACTGTGGCTTGTTGTGCAGATAACACATCTACACAGTAGTGTTTAGTAAATGTATGAGGCGTAGACCATGTTGCTGCCTTACATATTTCGGTCATTGGAATATTTCCTAGAAAGGCCATAGTAGCACCTTTCTTTCTGGTTGAGTGTGCCTTTGGTGTAATAGGCAGTTCTCTCTTTGCTTTAAGATAGCAGGTTTGGATGCACTTTACTATCCATCTGGCGATACCTTGTTTTGAAATTGGATTTCCTGTATGAGGTTTTTGGAAGGCAATAAATAGTTGTTTTGTTTTCCTAATTTCTTTTGTCCTGTCAATGTAGTACATTAGCGCTCTCTTGATGTCTAATGTATGTAGTGCTCTTTCAGCTATTGAATCTGGCTGTGGGAAGAACACTGGTAATTCCACTGTTTGGTTTAAGTGGAAAGGTGAGATAACCTTTGGTAAGAATTTTGGATTTGTTCTTAGAACGACCTTATTTTTGTGTATTTGAATAAATGGTTCTTGTATGGTAAATGCCTGTATTTCACTTACTCTTCTTAGAGATGTGATGGCAATGAGAAATGCAACTTTCCACGTTAAGTATTGCATTTCACA
Organism: Pleurodeles waltl; assembly: GCF_031143425.1. Classification (NCBI taxonomy): domain Eukaryota; kingdom Metazoa; phylum Chordata; class Amphibia; order Caudata; family Salamandridae; genus Pleurodeles; species Pleurodeles waltl. The sequence goes on from NC_090446.1 coordinate 1,190,621,428, forward strand.
AGAATGCATGGGTTCGAAAGGTGGACCCATGAGCCTTGTCAAGACAATGTTGAGGTTCCATGAAGGAACAGGTGGTGTCCTTGGTGGTATTATTCTCTTTAGGCCCTCCATAAACGCTTTAATGACAGGTATTCTAAATAGGGAAGTTGAATGAGTAATCTGCAGGTAAGCAGATATTGCTGCGAGATGTATTTTTATGGAAGAGAAAGCTAGATTTGATTTTTGTAGATGTAGTAAATATCCTACTACATCTTTTGGAGATGCATGCAATGGTTGGACTTGATTATTATGGCAGCTTTTCCATTTTTTTACTTGCCTAGCAGTGTCTAGTGGATGGCCTTCTAGCTTGTTTTATGACCTCCATACATTCTTGTGTGAGGTTCAAGTGTCCAAATTCTAGGATTTCAGGAGCCAAATTGCTAGATTCAGCGATGCTGGATTTGGATGCCTGATCTGTTGTTTGTGTTGTGTTGTGTTAACAGATCTGGCCTGTTGGGAAGTTTGACATGAGGTACTACTGACAGGTCTAGTAGTGTGGTATACCAAGGTTGTCTTGCCCATGTTGGTGCTATTAGTATGAGTTTGAGTTTGTTTTGACTCAATCTGTTTACTAGATATGGAAGGAGAGGGAGAGGGGGAAAAGCGTACGCAAATATCCCTGACCAATTCATCCATAGAGCATTGCCTTGAGATTGCCAGTGTGGGTACCTGGATGCGAAGTTTTGGCATTTTGCGTTTTCTTTTGTTGCAAATAGATCTATTTGAGGTGTTCCCCAAATTTGGAAGTAAGTGTTCAGGATTTGGGGGTGAATTTCCCATTCGTGGACCTGTTGGTGATCCCGAGAGAGATTGTCTGCTAGCTGGTTCTGGATCCCTGGAATAAACTGTGCTATTAGGCGAATGTAGTTGTGAATTGCCCAATGCCATATTTTTTGTGTGAGGAGACACAACTGTGTCGAGTGTGTTCCCCCCTGTTTGTTTAAATATTACATTGTCGTCATGTTGTCTGTTTTGACAAGAATGTATTTGTGGGTTATCATTGGTTGGAATGCTTTCAACGCTAGAAATACTGCTAACAATTCTAGGTGATTTATATGAAACTTTCTTTGATGTACGTCCCATTGTCCTTGGATGCTGTGTTGATTGAGGTGTGCTCCCCACCCTGTCATGGAAGCATCTGTTGTTATCACGTATTGTGGCACTGGGTCTTGGAAAGGCCGCCCTTTGTTTAAATTTGTACTGTTCCACCATAGAAGCGAGATGTATGTTTGGCGGTCTATCAACACCAGATCTAGAAGGTGACCCTGTGCATGTGACCATTGTGATGCTAGGCACTGTTGTAAGGGCCGCATGTGCAATCTTGCGTTTGGGACAATGGCTATGCATTAGGACATCATGCCTAGGAGTTTTAAGACCATCTTTGCGTGTATCTTTTGTGTTGGATACATAGCTTGTATCACCTTGTGAAAATTTTGAACCCTTTGTGGACTTGGAGTGGCTATCCCTTTTGTTGTGTTGATTGTCGCTCCTAAGTATTGCTGTGTTTGACACGGCAAAAGGTGTGACTTTGCATAGTTGATGGAGAAACCCAGTTTGTAAAGGGTTTGTATAACATAATCTGTGTGGTGTAAACACTTTGTTAGCGAGTTGGTTTTGATTAACCAATCGTCTAGGTACGGGAACACGTGTATTTGCTGCCTCCTGATATGTGCAGTTACTACTGCTAGACATTTTGTAAAGACTCTTGGTGCTGTCGTTATTCCGAATGGCAACACTTTGAATTGGTAATGTATTCCTTCGAATACGAACCTTAGGTATTTCCTGTGCGAGGGATGTATCGGTATATGGAAATACGCATCTTTTAGATCTAACGTTGTCATGTAGTCTTGCTGTTTCAGTAGTGGTATTACGTCTTGTAACGTGACCATGTGAAAGTGGTCTGATTTGATGTAGGTGTTTAGTGTTCTGAGATCCAATATTGGTCTCAGACTTTTGTCCTTTTTCGGTATTAGAAAGTACAGTGAGTAAACTCCTGTGTTCTTTTGTGTTTTTGGTACTAATTCTATTGCGTCTTTTTGCAGTAATGCTTGAACTTCTAGTCCTAGAAGGTCTAAATGCTGTTTTGACATATTTTGTGTTTTCGGTGGGACGTTTGGAGGGAGTTGGAGAAATTCTATGCAATAACCATGTTGGATAATTGCTAAGACCCAAGTGTCTGTTGTTACCTCCTCCCAAGATTTGTAGAACTGGCTTAGTCTTCCCCCCTCTGGTGTTGTGTGAAGGGGTTGAGTGACTTGTGAGTCACTGCTTGTTTTGAGGGGTTTTGGGCCCTTGAAATTTCCCCCGGTTTCTTGGGAATTGGCCCCCTCTGTATTGGCCCCGAAAGCCTCCCCTTTGATACTGTCCCTGGCAGGTAGACGGTGTTGTTTGTGAGGTGCTGGCTTGTGTGGCTTGACCTCGAAACCCTCCTCTGAAAGTAGTTTTGCGAAATGTGCCAAATGTGCCTCTGCCCTGCGGGGAATAGAGTGCGCCCATGGCTTTAGCTGTGTCAGTGTCTTTCTTTAATTTTTCAATTGCAGTGTCCACTTCTGGTCCAAACAATTGTTGTTCATTGAACGGCATATTGAGCACTGCCTGTTGTATCTCAGGTTTGAAACCGGATGTGCGCAGCCATGCGTGCCTCCTTATCGTTACAGCAGTATTTATAGTTCTTGCAGCTGTATCTGCTGCATCCATAGAAGAACGGATTTGGTTGTTGGATATTTTTTGTCCCTCTTCAACCACCTGTTTTGCCCGTTTTTGGAATTCTTTGGGGAGGTGCTCGATGAGATGCTGCATCTCGTCCCAATGGGCTCTGTCATATCGCGCTAGGAGTGCCTGCGAGTTGGCGATGCGCCACTGATTTGCAGCTTGTACTGCAACCCTTTTCCCGGCTGCATCAAACTTTCGGCTCTCCTTGTCAGGAGGTGGTGCGTCGCCTGATGTGTGCGAGTTGGCTCTTTTACGAGCTGCTCCTACGACAACTGAATCTGGTGTCAGTTGTGATGTAATAAAAGCAGGGTCTGTGGGTGGTGCCTTGTATTTCTTCTCCACCCTTGGGGTTATTGCTCTGCTTTTAACTGGCTCCTTAAAGATTTGTTTAGCGTGCCTTAGCATTCCCGGGAGCATAGGAAGGCTTTGATAATTGCTATGGGTGGAGGACAGGGTGTTAAAAAGGAAGTCATCCTCGATAGTCTCTGAATGTAGCGATACGTTATGAAACTCTGCTGCCCTAGCTACCACCTGAGCATACGCTGTACTGTCCTCAGGTGGTGAGGGCTTAGTGGGGTACGACTCAGGGCTATTGTCCGATACTGGGGCGTCATAGAGATCCCATGCGTCCTGGTCATCTTGGCTCATGGTGGTATGAGCTGGTGATTGTGACGGAGTCTGTGCCGGTGATATATGAGTTGCCGGTGGTGGAGAGGGTGGTGGAGTTACCTTCTTCACCACTTTTGCTTGTGGTGTTTTTTCTTGTTGTTGGAAATCTAGTTTCCTTTTTCTTCTGATTGGGGGAAGGGTGCTGATCTTCCCTGTACCACTTTGTATAAAGATCCGCTTTTGCGTGTGATCTACAGCTGTTGTTTGTAATTCCTCCTCAAATCTGTGTTTTTGAAGTTGGGAGGACAGTGATAGTTCCTCTGAGTAGGAACTGGCTTTCGGTTCGGTTGCTGGGCGTTTTGGCACCGAAACCGCGTCTTTTGTTGTTTTCGGCTCCGAAGAGATTTTCCTCTTTTTCGGTGTCGTACCTTCTTGGCGTCGACCATCTTCGGTGCCGCTATCTCTGTGCCGAGCAGCTTCGGTGCCGCTGTCTCGGTGACGACCCTTTTCTGCGGCAGTTTCTCGGTCCGGAGATTGCTGCATGCCTGTGTCTCGACCTGAGTCGGACGATCTCGGCACCAGCTCGCCCTTTTTCGGTGCCGATGGACGGTCACCTACTTTATGGGTGGAGCCATGGCCTGTCGGCAGTGGCGTTCCCTGGGCTTTGTCTGTTTTTCTGTGTGATGCTTGTTTCGACGTCTTACTCATGGTTTCTTCGACGTCGAATTCTTCGGAATCCGATTTGTGGATGGAGAATGTTTCTTCTTCTCCCTCTTCCTCGAACCGTTGTTGTCCTTTCGGCGTGGACGCCATCTGCAACCTTCTGGCTCTTCGGTCTCGGAGCGTTTTTCTCGACCGAAACGCTCGACAGGCCTCACACGTTTCTTCTTTGTGCTCGGGTGACAGGCACAAGTTACAGACCAAATGTTGGTCTGTATAGGGATATTTACTGTGGCATTTAGGACAGAATCGGAACGGGGTCCGTTCCATCAGTCTTGATGTTGCACGCGGTCGGGCCGACCAGGCCCCGACCGGGGATCGAAATTACCCCGAAGGGCTACCGGAGCTCTTCAAGATTTGGTGTCGATTCTAATCTAACCCGATACCGAACGAAACAATACCGACAAATTTTCTGTTGATTCTGACTAACTTTTCGACCCGAAACACGGAGCGAAAAGGAACACGTCCGAACCCGATGGCGGAAAAAAAACAATCTAACATGGAGTCGACGCCCATGCGCAATGGAACCAAAGTAGGAGGAGTCCCTCGGTCTCGTGACTCGAAAAGACTTCTTCGAAGAAAAACAACTTGTAACACTCCGACCCAACACCAGACGGCGGACTGTGCACAGCATGTGTATCTGCAGCTACACATGCCACCGAACATTCAGTTAGGGTATATCACATTGATGGAAGGCTCTCTGTGCCACTTTTGCCACTAGTGGTACCACTAGTGGTCTGCCCGGCAAGGCCTGTTCAGTTCATCCGCTCTAGCGTTCAGGCATCGCACCAGGTGCTAAGCCACAAGGAAGGTCTTCCTTCTAGTATATCAGTTCCAGAGGCATAACACGTCATAAATAGGATTCAAGAACTAACTCTACCCTGCTTGTAGCAGCACCACATGGTGGTTGTGTTGTATGTGAAATCCTGCACCTGCCTCCACTGTGAGGGATCACAGGAAGGACCTTGCTCAAAGCTCCAGAAGATTAATATACTGACTCTCTGGTGTAGATCTGAGGCCTCTGAACTGCACCTCTCCTGGATGTCCCACCACTACCCACCCGAACCAGGCAGTGATGAGTCTGTCACAGCTGTGAACTTTGGATAGGGTCGAGAGAGTGGCCTGCCGCAGGTCAGGTTGGTACCTACCAGTCGCCACTACAATCCTGCTGAGTTTTTTTTAGGGATCTGATTGATTTGGAGATGGAGCCCTAAGGCTGGGCTCGGAAATCTAAAATAAGACTAATGCCTCTGCACTGCCTTATGCAATACCCCTGGAAAGGCCTTGAAAGGGGCAAAATTGTTGGGGATACTACCTCATGGGCGTGGAGAGGTCGCGTAAGCATGATGTGGCTTTGTTTTCTTTGAAGCACTCAAGTGCGAAATCAGCCTTCTTGACAAACAGGCGAAAACCGCCAGAAGCCATAAACCAAGAGTGGCATCTGAACATAACCAGGGAAGTCCATGGATGTCATCCAAGCTTGGCGTGTGACACTAGTCCAAACTGGTCTGCCTAAGAACTCAGTAGTGTTCAGTCCTGAAGTACAAGTTACTTACCTTCAGTAACAAAATATCTGGTAGAGACATATTCTGGTTGTAGATTCCTTACCATAGAATTTCCCCCAGGCATCAGACTGGATCCGGAGATTTTTCTTCGAGCAATACCCTTCGCATCAGTAAGTGGCGTCGGTCAACTCCATGGGCGTCGTGGTCGCCATGATGACGTCGGGAGGAGTATATAGACGCCGCCCTCGTGCAGTGACGTCAGTTTCTTTTAACGACTTTGCACGCCAAAGCGCAGAGCCGCTAAGAACACTGAGATTGGTGAGCCGGAGCTAAGGACCTGAAAGGGGAATCGCTGTCCCTAGAAATCAGTTTGCAAGCAGGCAGGATAGGTTGGCGGTAAGGAATCAGCAACTAGAATATGTCTCTACCAGATATTTTGTTACCGAAGGTAAGTAACTTGTACATCTGACTTCTATTTGCAGATTCCTTTCCTTAGAATAGATACCCAAGCAATGCCATCCTCTGCGGTGGTCTGCGAACCAAGATCATACTAGAAGACCTGCAGGACTGAACGACCAAAGTAGCCGTCCCGATGGACCTGACACTGTCCAGACAGTAGTGCTCAGCAAACGTGTGCAGGGATGCCCATGTAGCTGCCTGGCAGATGTCCAGACAGGAACTCCGCGTGCTAACGCAGTGGAAGCAGAAGCTGCTCTGGTGGAATGAGCACGCAAGCCCTCAGGGGGTTGCTTTTTGGGCAAAGCGTAGCACATTTTAATGCAAAGAAGCACCCATTGAGAGATGGTACGCTTTTGCACAGCCTTCCCTTTTTTTGCACCCACATACCCAACGAAGAGTTGATCGTCCACCCGGAAACTTTTAGTATGATTGAGGTAGAACGCCAACGCTCTTTTTTGGGTCCAGATGGTGGAGTCTCTCCTTCTCATGGGAAAGATGTGGGGTTGCTTAGGAAGTAGGCAGAGTGATGGACTGGCCTACATGAAAAAGTGTGACCACCTTAGGAAGGAAGGAAGCCTTAGTGCTAAACAGGGCCTTAGTGCTCAACAATACCTTGTCAGGGTTCAAAGACAAACATGGAGGTTTTGAGGAAAGGGCCTGAAGCTCACTCACCCTGCGAGCAGAGGGGACAGCAACAAGAAAGACAGTTTTGAAGGTGCAGAGCTGCAAGGGACAATTATGCACTGGCTCAAAGGGAGTACACATCAAATAAGTAAGAACAAGATTAAGGTCCCACTGAGGTATGATAAATGGAGTAGGAGGAAATAAATGGGTGAGTCCCTATAGAAATCTACTCACAATAGGAGATTTAAAGAGTGAGGGCTGATTAGGTGGCCTAAGAAAGGCCAAAATAGCAGACAAATACCCTTTCAGGGTGCACAAAGCAGAGCCCTGCTGGGCCAAAGAAAGAATGAACAGAAGAACCTCAGATAGAGGGTCAGAAAGGGAATCAACAGATTTGTTGGTACACCATGCCACAAATGTATTCCAATGACAGGCATATACAGTTTTGGTTGATGGACGCCTGGCTGACAAGATAACATTGCAGACTTCGGGTGGAAGTGCAAAAGCAGTCAACTGTTGCCGCTCAATCTCCATGCATGAAGGCAGAGGATGGACAGGTTCGGGGGAGGAACCGTCCCATGTTGCTGCAACAGAAGATCCACCGGAAGAAGCAGTCTGAGTGGAGGATCGATGGACATGCTCAAGAGCTCTGGATACCATACGCTCCGTGCCCAGTCAGGAGCCACCAAGAAGACTTGGGCCCGGTCGTTACTGATTTTCTTGAGAACTCTGGGCAGAAGAGGGATAGGCGGAAAGGAGGCCAGAGTTCAACTCGAGACGAAAAGCATCTGCGAACGAGTGCTTTCAATGCAAGCCTGATCACCCGGAGCTCCAGAAGATTGATATGAAGCCCAGACTCCACCGGAGACCAGTCCTCTGATCTCCTCCTCTCCCATGTGGCCGCCCCAACCCAGAAGTAATGCATCTGTCACTATAGAGAGATCTGGTTGGGGAAGGGAGAAGGATCTGCCGAGAACCCAATGTGGATTCGAAAGCCACCACTGCAGGTCTTTCGCAGTCCCCTTCGAGATCTGGACCATGTCGGAGAGACTCCCCTGATGCTGCGCCCACTGGAACTTCAGGTCCCACTGCAGAGCCCGCATATGCCATCTGGCATGTGTTACTGGCAGGATGCAGGAGGCCATGGGGCCCACCAGCCTCAGACTCAGTTTCACCGAAACCCAAGACTGAGGCTGAAAGATCGGAATCATACCCTGAATGTCTTGGACTCGCTTTGGACAGAGGCCTTGTGCGTGGACGCTCCTCCCGTGTCGTGTCGGGTGAGCGAGCGACGGGACGAAGTCGGAGAGCGATGGGATCTCTTCAACTTCTTCTTCTTACCTTAACTCGAGGATTTGGAAGATGAGTGGTGATGGCTCCGCGACCGGTCTCAAGACCTTCCTCTCGAGCGAGACCAGGACCTACATGGAGTCGAGTGCCAGACCACCATGAGCTTTAGGAACTGCTCCCTCAAAGCCTTCGAGTGCATGGCCCAGCACTCGGAGCACGACTTCAGGTCGTGGTCGCCCTCAAGACACCACAGAGAAACCCGATGATGATCCGTCACCAACATCGTACGATGACAGTCCTCGCACGGTTTGAAACCGGTCTTTGGGGACATCCACAACGCACCAAATTTAACACAAAAACTTGACAAAACGGTCGAAGTCGGTCAAAAATAGACCAGGGTAGCTCTTCTCCGGATCAGCGTGTGGCGTGGAAAGAAAAGAATGGACGTCACTGCAGGAGGGTGGCGTCTAAATATACTCCCTACGTCATCATGGCGACCATGACGCCGACGCCGCCCGCGGAGTCGACTGAGGCCACAAGAGTAGTGCTCGAAGAAAAATCTCCAGATCCAGTCTGACGCCTGGGGGAAATTCTAAGGTAAGGAATCTGCAACTAGAGGTCTCTATCAGAAATTATTATTTGGCTGCGCCCTGGCCATCCTGAATACTTTGTGTCAGGATGACACTGAATTCATCTGAGACTGCCGGCAATATCTAAATGATCATGATGGCTTCAGCGAGGATAGCAGCACACCTTTCATTCTTTCTCTGGGTGGCAGGCTGCTCGCATTTTTGATATGTTACTAGGCTGCATTTTTAGGCCGCATGGAGGGAGATGGAGTATTGATTACTTGGGAGTGAGCTGATCACCCTGGAATGTTTTAAGTAAGTGTGGAGGACAGCCACAATAGCCAAGGTAGCACAGCAGGAGTGTGGACGCCGTTTTCTCACTAGTTTAATTGCAGAACAGCCAGCCCCTCGACCCCTGTAGCGAGCTGCCCAACAGTCAGGGGGTTGGATCCTGTTACCCTGTCTGTCACATACGGAGAATTGGTGAACCCATGACCTGCGGAGAGCTTCCTTGATGATGTTTAATTAATCGTCAATTAATTTAGACATTAATAATTGCAATCCATAGCACCCCCCGTATGTGGCAGGCACCTTCCTGTTCCTTTGAGTTAATTGACCATCTTCTTCCACCTAGGAGGCCACTTTCTTCTTGTTACGTGGACACAGGCTGCGCAAGGGCCGGTACCATGGATATTGAACAAAGAGATGGCTGTAGCCTGTTAAGACTCAAGTGAATGTTTGTCCCTTACACAGATTGCACATGGGCCCCATCATGTTTGAAGAACACTGCACACAATCAGCTGGCGCTCGCTTGGTGGTGGGGAGAGGGAGCGGATTACCTGACATGAGTCGTGCTTCCTGCCTCAAGGAGTATCTTCACTGCTACTGTCTCAGGGAGCCAGTCCAGTATTAGATATGAGACCCATTGCTTCCTCCTGAGTGGCCTATTCCCTCAGATGTTGTAGCTAGTACTGTTTACCTGTTGCAACTCACACCCATACCATAAACGTCTTGAAGCCCTGCTTTCCTACTCTTATGAAAGAGTTGAAGAAGTCTCCAGGGTTTATCCCTTTTAAACACAGCGCTGAAGTTCAGAACAGCCTTCCGTTGGTGGGGTCATCCTCTTCACTTGGATGTCATATGTCACAATCTAAGCAAGCATGCCTTCTCTAAATCCCAGAAGCCATGACAGTGAGGTGAGAACCCTAAAATTGTGAGGTGGTCCATATCCCTACAGGGGTGTGGGTTGTGTAGGAAAGTGACCTTGTTGGCATAGTTACCTCCCACTTTTTGTCTGATATTGATGCCAACTTTGAAAGTGTGCTGGGATCCTGCTAACCAGGCCCCAGCACCAGTGTTCTTTCCCAAAATCTGTACCTTTGTTTCCACAATTGGCACAACCCAGGCACACAGTTAAGTCCCTTGAAAAGGGTACACATGGTATCAAGGGCCCGTGGCCAGGGAAGGTCCTTAAGGGCTGCAGCATGTATTATGCCACCCTAAGGGAAGTCTCACCAAACACATGTAACACTGCCTTGAAGCTTGTGTGTGCTGGTGGGGAGAAAAAGGCAAAGTCGACATGGCACCCCTCTCAGGGTGCCATGCCCATAAACCACTTCCTGTGGCATAGGTAAGTCACCCCTCTAGCAGGCCTTTCAGCCCTAAGGCAGGGTGCACTATACCCTAGGTGAGGGCACAGCTGCATTAGCAATATGCCTCTACAGTGTGTAAGTCCATTCTTAGATATTGTAAGTGGAGTGTGGCCATATTGAGTATATGGTCTGGGAGTATGTCATTACTAACTCCACGGCTCTATAATGGCTTCACTGAAACTGGGAAGTTTGGTATGATACTTCTCAGCACAATATACGCACACTGATACCAGTATGAGATTTATTGAAAAATGCACACAAAGGGCATCTTAGAGATGCCCCCTGTATCTCAGCCAAACTGCTACTGCAGGACTGACCTGTCTGTACCAGCCTACCACTTTCAGTCAAGTTTCTGACCACATGGGGTGAGAGCCTGTGTGCGCTCTGTGGTCAAAAATAAAGCCTGTCCTGGGTGGAGGTGCTTCCCCCCTACAGGAACTGTAACACCTGGCGGTGAGCCTCAAAGGCTCAAGCCTCGGATTACAGTGCCCCGGGGCACTCCAGCTAGTGAAACTGCCTGCCCCCCCCCCCCCCCCCCCCACAGGCAAAGCCCCACTTTTGGCGGCAAGTCCGGCAGGAAAATTAGGGAAAACAGGGAGGAGTGACCACCCCTAAGGTGTTCAGAGTTGAGGTGACCCTCTCCCTACAGAATCCTCCATCTTGGTTTGGAGGACAGGGACCAGTAGGACTAGGTCTGTGCCCCCCTCCCCAAAGGGAGTGGGAGGAACGCGGATATAGCCACCCTCAGGGACAGTATCTATTGGCTGCTGCCCTCTGACTCTTAAAACGCCCCTAAATCTAGGATTTAACGGCCTCCCTGAACCCAGCTCACCAGATTCCTGGCAACCTACAAGAAGGAGGTCTGCTTAGATGAAACCACCAGCAGGAAAGAAGGAAGACGACAACTGCTTTGGTCCCAGCCCTACCGGTCGCCTGCTTCAAAGAACCTACAAAAGACCAGCGACTCAACCAGCGGGACCAGCGACCTCGGCCCAACTCCAGAGGACTGCCCTGCACACCCAAAAGGACCAAGAACTCCAAGGACAGTGGCTCGGTCTAAGAAAACCTACAATCTAGGACTACCACCTCACTCTGGATGCGTGAGTCCTAACCCCCTGTACACCCAACACCCACGGCCCGTATCCAGGTGGTCCACCCAGCAAAAAAGGGTCCCCAGGTGATTGTGAAAAAGTACCCACACTGGATTGACCTTTCTATGACGAAACCTGCAGAGGGAATCCCGAGGACTTCCCTGACCAGAATGCCCCGGGCGAAGATATCTGACGCCTAAAGACACACTGCACCCGCAGCCCCTTGGCCTTGGAGATACGACACCTTGTGCATTCACGTTCAACAGGCAGCCCTCCTCCCTGTCGGACCAGTGGTGTGCCCGAAACACCCCCCCTGGACCTCGTCTGCAGCCTTTGAGTGACCCCCGGGGTCTCCTCATAGACCAGCATTGGAAATCAGACATCCTGTTTGAACCCTGCACCCGGCCGCCCCTGTGCGGCTGAGTGAGTGTGAGTGTATGTGTGTGTGTGTGTGTTTGGTGCCTACTTGTGGCCCCTCCAGTGCTCCTTCAATCCCCCCTGTCTCCATAGGAGCCCACGTTAAATGTGCTCATATTTGACCCCTGCATCCGTCCGGCCCCGTGTTGCTGGGTGTTTGGGGTTAACTTGAACCACAACCAGTAGACTTCCTAAAACCCAGAGACAAACTGTAAGTGTTGTACCTACCTGCAAACAGATTTAAAACTTTTCTTCCCCCCAGGAACAGTTTCAGAAAATTGCAGCGTCTATTTTTAAAACAGATTTTTGCCAGTATTTCAAGAACTGTATTACTTATCGATTTACCAAAGTACTGATGATACCTGTGTGAAATACAAATCTTTTAAGGTACTCACCTACAAGTTAAATCTTGTGGTTCTAAAAATAAACTTAGAAAAATATATTTTTGTTATATAAAAACCGTTGGTCTGGAGTTCAGTAATTGAGTATGTGCAGCTTCTATTGTCTGTGTGTGTACAACAAATGCTTTGCACTACCCTTTGATAATCCTAACTGCTCGACCTCACTACCACAAAAGAGAGCATTAATATTATCTACTTTAGCCTTTTTTAAGCCTCTTGGGAACACCTGGACTCTGTGCACACTATATCACTTTGATATAGCATATAAGGAGCCAGCTTCCTACTGGTGTTGGTGCAGGAATTCCACCAACAAGCCTTGGCAAAAGGAAACTCGCAGCTTGTGTAAAAACGGTGCTGCAAGGGACCAGCAATGCCCAGGACGACTGAATCCAGGAGGGGTAGTCACAAGGGACCCTCAGCATCACAGAGTCCACAGGAGCAGAGGCAGCACCCGCAGGACTCCCACAGGATGGGGACACAGGAGTCGCAGAAGGAGCACACGCAGCACTACAAAAGAACCCACTCTGCCGGAGAACCACACAGCAGGCTGTGCTTTGCAGGGAGGAGTGCTGGGGGCTGGAACTACACATCGCCTGAAGATCCCTTGAAGGAGATGCAAACAAGCCTTGGCAGCTGCAAGAGACATGATACCCTGGTTGGGAAGGCAAAGGCTTACCTCCACCAAAGTTGGATAGCTGGCAGAGAGGACCAAGATGACTACTCCAGACTACCACCCATGATGCTGGATCCACGCAGCTTAAGATGGGGAAGATCCACGCAGCTGACGTTGCTTGCTGTAGGTGCCTGCGGTTGCAGAGGAGTGACTCATTCTCTCCAGGGGAGATTCCTTCTTCTTCTTGTGCAGGCTGAAGAGTTGCTGTCTTCTGAGGATGCACAGCTGGGAAAATGGTGCAAAGCTGGAAGGAGCCGTGGAAACAAATTTGCAGAAGTCTCTTCTTCGTTGATTGCAGCGTTGTCGGTTCCTGGAGGGTCCAGTCACAGTTCCAGTGGCCAGAAGTCAAAGTAGAGGTTGCAGAGGAATCCTGCTGGAGTCTTGCAAGCCGAATCGGAGGACCCACCCAAGAGAGGGACTCTAAATATCCCTGAAAGGGGTATTGGTCACCTAACCAGGTAAGCACCTATCAGGAGGGGGCTCTGACACCACCTGCCTGGCCACTCAGATGCTCCCAAAGTTCCCTGCCAATCTTGGAAACAAAATGGCAAAACCCATGGACCCTCTGAAGGAGCTCTGAGCACCACCCCTGGGGTGGTAATGGACAGGAAGTAGTCACTTCCCTTTCCATTGTCCAGTTTTGCGCCAGAGCAGGGACTGAGGGTCCATGAACTGGTGTGGACTGGTTTATGCATGAAGGGCACCAAATGTGCTCTTCAAAACAAACCAGTGGCTTGGGGAGGCTACCCCTCCCAAGCCACACACCTATTTTCCAAAGGGAGAGGGTGTTACCTCCCTCTCCCCAAGGAAACCCTTTGTTATGCTTTCCTGAGCTTGATCAAATCAACTAGCAGGAGGGCAGCACCTTGGGCTGCCTGGAAACCCCGTAAGACAGATGGTAGCAATGTTGGGGGTGCTCTAAGGAGACCCCAGAGTGCATGGAATCATGCTTCCAATACTTACAACAGTATTTGGGTATGATTCTGGCATGTTTGATACCAAACATACCTAGGTTCTGGGTTCCCCTTATGTAGCTTGTAAGGAAATGCCTCCTTGGCATGGTTACCCCCTGAATTTTTGCCTTTGCTGATGCCAAGTTATGATTTGAAAGTGTGCTGAGGCCTGCCAACCAGGCCCCAGCACCAGTGTTCTTTTCCTAAAACTGTACCTTTGTCTCCACAATTGGCACACCCTGGCATCCAGGTAAGTCCCTTGTAACTGGTGCCTCTGGTACCAAGGGCCCTGATGCCAGGGAAGGTCTCTAAGGGCTGCAGCATGTCTTATGCCACCCTAGGGACCCCTCACTCAGCACAGACACACTGCTTGCCAGCTTGTGTGTGCTGGTGGGGAGAAAACTACTAAGTCGACATGGCACTCCCCTCAGGGTGCCATGCCAACCTCACACTGCCTATGGCATAGATAAGTCACCCCTCTAGCAGGCCTTACAGCCCTAAGGCAGGGTGCACTATACCATAGATGAGGGCATAGGAGCATGAGCCCTATGCACTTACAGTGTCTAAGCAAAACCTTAGACACTGTAAGTGCAGGGTAGTCATAAGAGTATATGGTCTGGGAGTCTGTCAAACACAAACTCTACAGCACCATAATGGCTACACTGAAAACTTTGAAGTTTGGTATCAAACTTCTCAGCACAATAAATGCACACTGATGCCAGTGTACATTTTATTGTGAAATACACCCCAGAGGGCATCTTAGAGATGCCCCCTGAAAACATACCCGACTTTCAGTGTGGGCTGACTAGTTTTGCCAGCCTGCCACACACCAGACATGTTGCTGGCCACATGGGGAGAGTGCCTTTGTCACTCTGTGGCTAGTAACAAAGCCTATACTGGGTGGAGGTGCTTCTCACCTCCCCCTGCAGGAACTGTAACACCTGGCGGTGAGCCTCACCCCCTTTGTTAAGGCGCCACAGGGCATCCCAGCTAGTGGAGATGCCCGCCCCCTCCGGCCACGGCCCCACTTTTGGCGGCAAGGCCGGAGGAGATAATGAGAAAAACAAGGAGGAGTCACTGGCCAGTCAGGATAACCCCTAAGGTGTCCTGAGCTGAGGTGACTGACTTTTAGAAATCCTCCATCTTGCAGATGGAGGATTCCCCCAATAGGATTAGGGATGTGCCCCCTCCCCTCAGGGAGGAGGCACAAAGAGGGTGTAGCCACCCTCAGGGCTAGTAGCCATTGGCTACTAACCTCCCAGACCTAAACACACCCCTAAATTGAGTATTTAGGGGCCCCCAGAACCTAGGAAAATAGATTCCTGCAACCTGAAGACAAAGGAGGACTGCTGACCTGAAGCCCTGCAGAGAAGACGGAGAGCCCAACTGCTTTGGCCCCAGCCCTACCGGCCTGTCTCCCCACTTCAAGAAAAACTGCAACAGCGATGCGTCCCCCAGGGTCCAGCGGCCTCTGAACCCTCAGAGGACTACCCTGCATCTAAAAGGACGAAGAACTCCAGAGGACAGCGGCCCTGTTCCACAAAGACTGAAACTTGCAACAAAGAAACAACTTTTAAAGGACTCCACGTTTCCCGCCGGAAGCGCAAGACTTTCCACTCTGCACCCGACGCCCCCGGCTCGACCTGCAGAGAAACAACACTACAGGGAGGACTCCCCGGCGACTGCGAGCTCGTGAGTAGCCAGAGTTGAACCCCCTGAGCCCACACAGCGACGCCTGCAGAGAGAATCCAGAGGCTCCCCCTGACCGCGACTGCCTGCTTCAAAGAACCCGACGCCTGGTAAAGACACTGCACCCACAGCCCCGTGGACCTGAAGGATCCGACCTCCAGTGCAGAAGCGACCCCCAGGTGGCCCTCTCTCTTGCCCAGGTGGTGGCTACCCCGAGGACCCCCCCCCCTTGCCTGCCTGCTTCGCTGAAGAGACCCCGGGGTCTCCCATTGAAACCAATCGCAAACCCGACGCCTGTTTGCACTCTGCACCTGGCCGCCCCTGTGCCGCTGAGGGTGTACTTTTTGTGCTGACTTGTGTCCCCCACCAGTGCCCTATAAAACCCCCCTGGTATGCCCTCCAAAGTCGCAGGTACTTACCTGCTGGCAGACTGGAACCAGGGCACCCCCTTCTCCACTGAAGTCTATGCGATTTGGGCACCACTTTGACCTCTGCACCTGACCGTCCCTGAGCTGCTGGTGTGGTAACTTTGGGGTTGTCCTGAACCTCCAACGGTGGGCTACCTTGGACCCAACTTTGAACCCTGTAGGTGGTTTACTTACCTGCAAAACTAACCAATACTTACTTCCCCCAGGAACTGTTGAAAATTGCACAAAGTGTCTAGTTTTAAAATAGCTTATTGCCATTTTTACTAAAACTGTAAATAATATTGTGTTGATTCAAAGTTCCTAAGATACTTGAGTGAAATACCTTTCATTTAAAGTACTGTTTGTAAATCTTGAACCTGTGGTCCTTAAAATAAACTAAGAAAATATATTTTTCTATGTAAAAAAACCTATTGGCCTGGAATTGTCTGAGTGTGTGTTCCTCATTTATTGCTTGTGTGTGTACAACAAATGCTTAACACTACCCTCTGATAAGCCTACTGCTCGACCACACTACCACAAAATAGAGCATTAGAATTATCTATTTTTGCCACTATCTTACCTCTAAGGGGAACCCTTGGACTCTGTGCATGCTATTCTTACTTTGAAATAGTACATACAGAGCCAACTTCCTACATAGCTGGACATAGGAATTGACGTATGTCCAGTAGAAGGATAAAATGGAGTTCCCGCACTCACGAAGTCCAGGGAAATTGAACTGGAGTTTGTGGTGGCACCGCTGCTAGTGCAGGGGTACCCTCACACTGTAGTACTTGCACCCTGCCCTCTGGGCTAGGAGAGCCTACCATAGGTGTGACTTACATTGACCTGGTAGTGAAAGGGTGCATGCACCCATTTGAGAAGGCTACAACGGCAGGCCTGTAGAACACTTTGCATGGGCTCCCTATGGGTGCCATAATACATGATGCAGCCCATAGGCGTCCCCTGGTACCCCAATGCCCTGGGCACCTAGGTACCATATACTAGGGACTTACATGGGGCACTAGTATTCCAAATATGGGGTGAAAAAGGATCCAGCAACCATGTTTAAAAGGAGAGAGCATAATCACTAGGGTCCTGGTTAGCAGGATCCCAGTGCACAGTCTAACACACTGACAAACAGGCAAAAAGTGGGGGTAACCATGCAAGAAAGAGGCTACTTTCCTACAACCATACTACCACAAAAGAGAGCATTAGTATTATCTACTTTATCCTCAAGTCTCTGGGGAACCCCTGGACTCTGTACACATCATACCTCATTTTGGTATACTACATACAGTGCCAGCTTCCTACAAAATAGACCAAAATATGGAGAAAGTGGAATGACTATCGGGGTGGACTCTATGGCCCTATCGTAAGTGCTGGACTTGATTCTTTGTGTTTGGAGTGCCCAGCCTCTGGAACTGTTCTGTGAACTGTTGTGTGGATAGAGGGACGAGGGATTTCATAAAACTGATGGCATTTCACAACTTTTTGGGCCGTGTCATGGTGCTACTGTGTTTCACGCTTATTGTCACTGTCTGTTTGTTTTACTTGCAATAAAAAGATTTCTACAAAAGAAAATGACAGTGTACCTTGTCGCTATAACATTGCTGCAGCGTGAGATTCTTCCCAGACAAGCTGGTTTTCCGGATGCGGCTTCTTTCTCGACAAAAGTTGTGACACTATTCCACGTCTGTTAGAACATCGCCTCTCTGACGTGCTATGTTCTGCCTCACCTCTTGAGGTAGGAAGAGAGGCTCCATCGCTTGTACTCCAAGAGAACACTGAGCTTTCACACAGACTGTAGCAAAAAACACTGGATGGACAATCAGCTCTCTTTTTGGGTTTTCTACAGCAAAACCAGACAAGGATGTGCAGACGAGAGCCATCTCCCACTGGATCGTGCTCTCCATCAAGAACTGCTATACACTGGTTAAAATGTAGCCTTCGTATGGATCGCATGTTCAATCAGCCACGGTCAGAGCTGCTACCACTGTGTTGTTATGCAATGTCCATGTCTTGGCCATTTGCCAGGTGAGACCATGGGCGTTCCACCATACGTTCACGAAGTACTACTGTTCAGACATTTGGGTATGCTGGGAGGTGCACTTTGCTCTTTAAGTCTTGCAGGACTTATTTAGAGTCCATCCACACATCCACCTCCAAATAGGTACTATTTTAATGTGTTTTGAAAAGGTGAGGAATCTGCAAGTAGAAATCTCTATCACAAGAACAATTACTTACCATAGATAATGTGCTTTTTGGTAGAGACTCTACCCGCAGATTCCTTACTCACCTTTTCATCCTCTCAATATTTTGTGGTTGGAGTCTATCCAATAATATCTCAATTCTAGGTCGCTGTACACTGGTCACACAAGTTTGTGTTTGGGGGTTCTGCGTCAGGGTTTGTGGACACTCGAGAGCAACTGATATAAGCGCGTGTGAGTGGCTAATATATAGACTCCACATGTCATTTCCGAAATGAAGCAGTGTCAGTGCAGAGCTGCACAGTTCCACCTACCGGTGCACAAAGTACTGCTGAAACGTTTCTAGATCCAGTCCGTCCCCTAAGGAATATTCAAAAGGAGAGGTTTCACAGTTAGGGAGGTAAGGCCTTCTAGAGGGGTGACCTACCTATGCCACAGGCAGTGTGAGGTGGGCATGGCACTCTGAGGGGAGTGCCATGTCGA
Organism: Pleurodeles waltl; assembly: GCF_031143425.1. Taxonomy (NCBI): domain Eukaryota; kingdom Metazoa; phylum Chordata; class Amphibia; order Caudata; family Salamandridae; genus Pleurodeles; species Pleurodeles waltl. Next base: position 1,190,639,928 of record NC_090446.1, read on the forward strand.
CTTAGTCATTTTCTCCCCACCAGCACACACAAGCTGTGAGGCAGTGTGCATGTGCTGAGTGAGGGGTCCCCAGGGTGGTATAAGACATGCTGCAGCCCTTAGAGACCTTCCCTGGCAACAGGGCCCTTGGTACCAGGGGTACCAGTTACAAGGGACTGTGTGGAGTACCTTGTATTTTATGTATTCACTTCAAATCTTGAACTTGTGGTTCTGAAAATAAAGAAAATATATTTTTCTATATAAAAACTATTGGCCTGGAGTTAAGTCTTTGGGTGTGTGTTCCTCATTTATTGCCTTGTGTGTACAACAAATGCTTAACACTACCCTCTGATAAGCCTACTGCTTGACCACACTACCACAAAATAGAGCATTAGAATTATCTAATTTTGTCACTATCTTACCTCTAAGGGGAACCCTTGGACTCTATGCACACCATTTCTTACTTTGAAATAGTATATACAGAGCCAACTTCCTACACCAGATTTCTCTTCTGCCATCCCCACCGGTTTACAAGATCATCAAACAGGATCATCACATCAACACAGATCCAGATGCGGAATGACCATTTTCAAGGATACCATCAGCTGCAGCACCAACTCAGAAACAAGAAACAACTACATGGAACACCTCGACTTCAAACTATAAGTCACTTCCAACATCACCCTGGGCGGAACTCTGGTCTGCTGAGTGCCCCCCCACCCCCCACGGTTGCTGAGCCCAGGTATACCAGCAACATCTTACAATTTGTTGCCCCATTAGCCATTGACTACTGTGCCTTTATCCTGTTAGGAGACCTTAGTTTTCACCTAGAAGACCTGACTGACCCCAACTTCTCGAACTTCAGGCTCACCCAACATTTCTCAACCCCCACTTAGGAGACTGGACACAAAGTCAACCCTTTTTTTTTTTTACCTCATTCAACGACATCCTGATCAACACACGTATTTCCTTCACCTTGACCCACCACACCATTGTTATCTTCTCAATCAACATTCTCCACTATAGAAATACCACAACATTCTCAGATTGTCAACATAGGAATAACTTATCAGGAGGATTGGGTTTACACCCTCCACAGGTGACGTGTAGCTCCAGACCGCAGCACTCCTTCCTGCAACGCACAGCCCTCTGTGTGGTTCTCCTGCAGCGTGAGATCCCTTCCTGTAGTGCTGTGTGGGCTCCTTCTACAACTTTTGTGTCCCTATCCTGTGGGACTCTTGTGGGTGCTGCCTCTTCTTCTGTGGTTCCTCTGTGTTGCTGACGGTCCCCTGTGACTCCCTCTCCTGGGCTGAGCCCTCCTAGACCATGCTGGTCCCAGCAGCACCACTCCAGCATGGGACATCTGCATTCATCAGGAACTCGTCTCTGACTCCATGGCTGCAGTGCTGACCTGTTCTTTTTCACCGTCGACCAACTCCTGCAAGTACAGCTGGGTGGATAGTAGCTCAGACTCCTCCTGGACTCCACTGTGACTTTTGGACTTGGTCCCCTCTCTCCACAGGTCTTCTCCAAGAATCCACTGCTGGCTTCTTGCAGTCTTGTCTGGGGGTATTCTTTTCGTGTTTTCATTCCTTTTGGGTGGTCTGGGGAAATTCCAGTGATTTACTCCTGCTTTCCTGGTCGCTGGGGGGTACTGTGTGATCTCTGTGGTTTTCTATAACACCCAACTCCCCTCTATACATTTTACTCACCTAGGTGAGGGTACCTTATTTGTATTCCATTTTTTAGTATATGGTTTGGCCTCCCCCTAGGGTCACTAATGGTTATTGCTATTTCCACTGTTTTCTAACCTTTACTATGCCTATTTCTGATTACTAGTGTATATATTTAGTGTATTACATACCTCCTATTGGTGGGTTACCCTTCTAGTATTTTGTGGTGATTTGTACCTTTATTTTTGTACAACCAAGTGTTTTCTTTCATGTGTGTAAGTGCTGTGTCGCTGCAGTGGTATTGCATGAGCTTTGCATGTCTCCTACCTAAGCCTTGGCTACTCATCCACAGCTACCTCAAGAGAACCTGGCTTCTGGACACTGCCTACACTTTACTAAGAAGGGATACCTGGACCTGTTATAAGGTGTAAGTACCATAGGTACCCACCACACATTAGGCCAGCTTCCTACATTGGTGGTGCGGTGGTGGGATAAACACTTGATATGGCCTTACCACACTTGGTACTTTACACGGGAAAGATTATTTACTAGCTGGGGATCTACACTATACCTAATTTCAGGAAACAGTCTCTTGGGTTTGGGTAAAAGAAGGGTTTAGGCATAATCCTTACTCAAAACTTCTTTTAGGGGACTTAGTCGGAGCAGTTAGAGATCCTACACCACTCTAGCTAGCTGACATGTCTTCAGCAGAGCACACAACTCAGGTCATGAAGTCTCCTTATGAGGAAATGACATTCCAAGAGCTTAAGGAGTTGTGTGCAGAAAGGAAGATGAAGGCTGGGAGAAATCCCAACAAGACTCTACTTCTAGGCCTGTTCCTCCAGGATGACCAGGAACATGCTGGTGGCCAGGAGGAGGAGGCAGATAAAGTAGATTCTGACCCCCCAGTGCTAAAGAGAATTTAGCCACTGAGGTGGGTCAGGACATACCCAGGGATGATCAGGCAAAGCCTAGGTGCACCCACAGTCCGACTAGGAGCACTATCAGAAGTGTAAAGGGGGGTCATAACAGTAGGTCCACCTTTGTCCCTAGAAGGTTGGTTTAGATGGTGAGCCAGAATAGGAATAGATCCTCCTCTGCCCACTCTCGTATCTCCTCAGTTTCTGAGGGGACCCACTGCCCAACTCCAGGGGAGGATTCTCTAGATGGGGAACTCAGGCAACTGAGACTTGAGGAGGCCAGGCTGAGGCTGCAGCAGCAAAAGCTAGCCCTAGACAAGGAGGCCTTGGCAGTGGAGAGAGAGACAGAGAGGGGCAGAGGTTGGGGTTAGCACTCCATGGTGGCAGCAACTTTGATTTCAGGGAGTCTAGGGTCAGGGAGGACTCTTGATTCCAGAAACCTTAGTAAAGTTGTTCCCCCCTACAAGGTTGGGGATGACATCCGCAAGTGGTTCGCTGCTCTGGAGAGGGCCTGTAAAGTACAGAGGGTCCCCCAGAGACAGTGGGCTGCTATCCTCTGGCTTTCCTTCTCTGACAAGGGTAGGAATAGACTCCTTACTGTCAGATGATGATGCTGATAATTACACTGTGTTCAAGTCTGCTCTTTTGGATGGCTTTGGTTCAGGGAACCAGGAAAGAGTCCTCCCATGATTGGGTTGATTTTGTGGATTGCTCTGTGAAGTCTTTTGAAGGCTGGTTACATGGTAGCAAGGTCACTAATTATGAGGGCTCATACAATCTTATTCTCAGCGAGCATATCTTAATTGTGTGTCTGATTTGTTGCACCAATACTTGGTAGACTCTGATCTGACCTCTCCACAAGAATTGAGAAAGAAGGCAGACAAATGGGTCAGAACAAGGGTGAGCAGAAAAACTCACACAGGGGTTGGCAAAGGCAAGAAAAAGGAAGCAGGTAAGCCTCAAGACAAGGGTGGGGAAAAAAACAAAACTAAAGAATCTTCACCAGGCCCACAAAATTCCTCTGGGGTGGGTCCAAAACCTCTGCCTCCTCTTCTCATAACAAGAGGCCTTGGTGTTGTGTTTGTAGAAACAAAGGCCATAGGCCAGGAGACCGCTCCTGTCCTAAGAAAAGCACCAAGCCAGCCACCACTACAACCCCCACCTCTACCACTAGTGCCCCTAGTAACAGTGGTAGGGCAGGTAACAATAGCCAATCCAAGGGTGTAGCTGGGCTCACTTTAGGAAGTGTGGTGGGGGCTGGTTTAGTTAGGAAAACTACAGAGGCTGTTTTAGGGGGCACTGATCTTGCCACCCTTGCTGCCTGTTTCCTAAACATGGATAAGTACAGGCACCTGCCCTTGATAAATGGTGTTCAGGCAGAGGCTTACAGGGACACAGGTGCCAGTATCACTATGGTGAATGGAAAACTGGTGTCCCTTGAGCAACACCTACTTGGTCATCAGTATCAAGTGACTGACACCCACAACAACACTGTTTGCTGCCCCATGTCAGTTGTTGATTTCAGCTAGAGGGTGGGGGGTTACTGGCACTAAGAAAGTTGTAGTGTCCACAGATCTACCTTTAGAGTGTCTACTGGAGAATGACTTGGAGACTTCAGCTTTGGCTGAAGTGGAGTTGGAGGCCTATGCAGCAATGCTGGGCATCCCAGGGCATATTTTTGCTTTAACTAGGGCACAGGCCAAAAAGCAAAAATAAAAGGAAATCTTGGGGTCTGGAATAATTGTCCAAGAGGCTCCCAAAGCCAAAGATAGAAAGGGCAAAAAGTTGCCCCCTACCCCACCCTCCAGTGAAGATTTCCCCTTTGAGCAGGAGGAATCCATTCCCTTGGCAGAACCTACACATCTAGAGTTGAAAACTGACACAGCTGAGCTCTTAGGTGCAGGGGGGCCTGCCAGGGAAGAATTCAGTATGGCACAGAAAACCTATTCCACACTGGAAGCTGTCCTTCAGGAAGCAGGGGATATCTGATAGACAACTAGCCGCAGATTCCTTATCTTAGAATTCTTCCCCAGGCGTCAGACTGGATCCGGAAATCTTTCCTCAGCAGTACCTCTGCGAGTCGGTAGAGAGCGTTGAGCGACTCCGCAGAGATGTCATCCCTGGACATGAAGTCTGTGGAATTCCCTCCTCCGACACGCTGATGTCAATTTCTTCTTTTCCGTGCAGCAACGCAGATCTGGTATCTCAAGTTCCTCTGGGCTGTTTGGCCTTTTCTACTCGACGTCTGGTATTTTGTGTCCTTTCTTCACACAATAGTGTATATACCTTCTGGCTTTAAGCCCTGTGGATCCTGTTCCCGGCAGATGTCGGCCACGGATCCTCATTCCGTCTGTTTATGGTGTCTGGGGTCTCATCATGAAGCCGACAACTGCGACTCCTGCCATTGTTTGAAGCTAAAGTCTTTGAGAGAGCATTGCATGAAGCTCCTTGCGGCGCTGGCAGACAAGTCTTCTTCGCGCCGATGTCGCAGTCCGTCTTCACCTTCACAGTCCCGGGAGCGCTCCAGGAGTCATCCTCGGATGGTTCCATTGACCTCGGTTGTACCCTCGACATCTCCAGTTAGGTCTACCACGGCGCCTGCATGCTCTTAAGCGTCTCTGTCTATATGTTCTCGTCCATTGGAGTCTGCCTCGTGTCGACCCCATCTCTTGTGTCGTAACCCGGTACGGGGGCGACTATTGACCAAATGCAACGTTATTACACGTGCCTTAGGGCCCTATGGAGGTGGTGAGTGTTTTGGTAGGGTCTTCACCGGCGGTTTCCACCTCAGTGCCTGCTTACACTCTTGAATCCGACTCTGGAGTCGGATCGGCGTTGGTGCATGGCCTTGTACGACCTCTGTTGCCTGATCCTCTTGTCCCGACGCCCCTCACGCCCCCGTTGGAACAGTTGACTTCGCTTGACGTGCTTATCTTGAGCTCTCTGTAGTCAGACAACACTGCTTCCGAGGCAGCTTCCCTCACTCGAGGTCGGCCAACCTCACCACCAACACCAGAGACTTTGCATAAGGATTCTGTGCTTCCGCTTTCTGAACCTCTTGCACATCCTCTTACTCCCCTTATGGGGCCCATTCCTGGTTCATGCCTGGATTGGGTACTTGATTTGGGGAGTGCTAGTGGTCTAGACTCCTCCTCAGGGTCTAGCCTGCTCTTGTCCCCTGACTTAGCGACGGAAACCAGCACTGCCTTCATAGATGTATTGAGGCGGGTGTCTGCCGTTTTGGGCTTGCATCTTCCTGCGTTGCAATTGTCTATTGATCCGTTGTTATCTTTTACTCCTGATCAATCTGACACCGAACCAGTTCTGCCTTTTGGTGAGGCTCTCTTCGACATCCTTCTCGGTGCTGGACCAATCCTGTCTCTGGTCCTTCGGTGGATTGTTCTGTTTCTCACATTCATCAGCCGGCAGACATACCCCTTGTGTCTTTGCCACCACCCTCCTCCTCAATGGCTTGTTACTCACACTGCTTTAGGGATGCCTGCTCTTGAGCAGGTTCCACCTTCTCCACTGCACAGAGATTCTAGACAACTGGATCCTCCCGGCAGGCGTATTTTCACCTCTTCCAGTGCCGCTCTTCATTCCACCAACACTTCCTGTGTGTTGGGCTGCTTTTCCCATGCTCTTTGGGATTCTGTGGGGCATTTATTACCATATCTTTCCGACGAGGTTCGCCCTGCTCTGACATCTTTGCTCAGAGATGGGTATCAAGCTGCTCGACTTGCAATTTGGTCCGGTATGGATTCTACCGATTCCATTGGGCGAATCATGGCGGCTTGTTGCCATTCGTTGCAGGGCTTGGTTGGCAGCTTCCAACTTCTCACCTCCAGTGTCAGATGCTCTTCTCGATATGCCATTTGATGGCAGGTAGCTTTTTGGGGCACACGCAGATTCTGCTAGCATTGTTTCCGTGATTCCCATGGTGAGGAATAGAATTCTTCTTCTCCTAGCACACGTCTTCGCCTACTGCGACTATATGTGGACTGTCAAGTTACTCTCTGGGGTGGGCATCCTCAACCCTCCTTTTTTGTTATGGGGTCAGATGGGTCGCTTCAGAATTGTATTCTTGGTTGCGCTCTTGTTATCCACGTTGGATCTTTTTTGCGCTTCCTTTGGTGCGCACAGCGCTTTTTCTATACTGCTGCTGTCAGAGGTGCAGTGCTTCCGGAGCATATCTTGTGCCTCAGCTGCAGCAACCTCTTCTGTACAGGGGTTTACTTCCACAGCCGTAACAGTATGGTTCACCATAATGTTCAGGGTGAGTTTCTTCTCTTCCTTTCGTTTCTGTTTGGTGAGACTTCGCTGTGCTTGGCAGTATCTATGCTTTGAGATGGGCAGGGTGCCCTGTTCTCGTTTGACCTGCTTCCTGGTGGAATGCTTGTCTTTTCCTACTGCGGTTTGTTTTTTTCTTTCTGTTGTACCTTACTGCCAACATGCCTCTTCTTGTTTTGCCCTTAGCATTTTGCAGTTCATCGCTGTTGATAAGAGATTCGGTTGGACATTCGGACAGCTGTTTGAGATTTTGGTGCTGGATGCTGTTTTATGCATCTTTCTTGTTGGTCCCCCATGGAGATATATTGTTGTACTCCTTCGGGAGCCACTTCTTGCCTACTTTTGGTAGGTTTCTTCACCTCTGGTGTTCCGTTATAGGAAGGTTTATTTTCCCATTTCTCCAATGGGTTCTCCATTTCCTGCTTTTCCTCTGCTACTGGTTCAATTTTATGCTTGTTGCAGGTTCCACTCCCTGTCCTTTAGGATCAACGAGCTATGGCTCAGTGACAATTTCTTCTGCCTCTGGCGGTACAAGTTCCCCAGGACAAGGGTTCACATCCTGCAACTGCTATCAGAGGCTGCAACTCTTTAGTCGCTCTCGTACCCACTGTTGCTCACGCTTCTTCCAGAGCCATTACTGCCTAGCTCAATGGTTCTACCTTCTACCTTTCGAGGAACAGGCTTCCCCGTTCTAGGGACTCCATGCTTCTTTTTATATATAACATATAATTTTTTTTTAAAAACAACAGTATTGTTATACTGCAGTACTGTCTTGGTACTGTACATTTCACTATGGGGTACTTTCCTCTAATTCACATTGTTTTCTTGCCAGCTCCTTTCTACTCATTCCTGGGCTGGTTCCTCCCCGTGTTGTTGTTCACAGGGTCTTGCTTTCTTTTCCACAGAATGTTGTGGATTCTTTTCCCGTACTCCCTCTTCTTAACAGGCAGTGCGGTTTCTCTTTTTGGCCTTTATGGAGGTTTCCTTTATTCTTGGATTTACTGCCTGGCACCACTTTCTACTGTTCTCCCCCACTTAATTGGTGGGGCATGGTGCTAATTCCAATACTGGCTTCTGCAAGATTTTACTAATAGCTTGGTGCCCTTTTTGCCCCTTGCCCTCTTTGTTCATGGAGATGGCCTGGGAGGTGTACTATCTTTTGTTTCCTGCTGTGGTACTCTTTCCGTTGCTTTGGTATTTTGCTGTTGACATATGATTTGGTCCCCTTCTGGACATGCCTCTGGGGTCCCTTCCCTAGTGTTCCTATCTGCTTAATCATTGTTACTTAACATTGATTATGTCGGATCCCTCCCGGACCCACTATCCTTGCGCCTCCGGGGTGGCTATATATTTTTTCTTCCAGCTGGTGTTGCCGACACATTCCATATTTGCTATCTTTCTTCCTTGGCATGTGCCATACTTGTCTTTCAACATCTTTTTACGTCTTTCGGGAAATCCTCACTCTTTCAGTCTTACTGTTTTTTTTACGCGTCTCAGATTCTATGTTCTTTCTCCCCTCATATTCCTTACAGGGTGCCATGTTTGGTTTCTTTGCAGGTCAAGGAACTGTAGCTTGGTGGCTAGGTCCACTGTCTTTGGTGCAGCAGGGGTTCATATATTGCCAATGCTCTTACATATTAGCAGGCTCCTTTGTTATCTTTGCTTTCTGTTGCACACTTATTTGGCCGCCTTGGTCTACGTATGATAAGCCTGCTTCCAGTTCCCCTGTCAGCTTATTTTCTGGCATTCATTTTTGCTCTGTGCTCTCACAGGGACGTCTACTCCTTTTCCCTTGTCGTTCCAGTTCTCCTTCAGTGCTTTCTCTTTTTCCCCTCTATCATTCCATGCCTAGTGTATATCTATACACTTTGCACTTGTGCAAGACCTTACTGGTCTTTCCCATTTTGTTGTTCCTTCTGAGCCTGGAGCTGTTTCTCCGCTCCTTCTGAGACTAGCATCCAGTCTCTATATGTGCTCTTTCAGTTTCTTCATTGCTTCTCCGATTGGAGTACTCGCTCATTCTACCTGTACGAATGCTGGTCTTTCGCCTTTGCCTCTTTTACACATTTTATATCATGTGTGTGTCTTTTTTCAAGTGCCCTTTTAAAGGGTTCCATTTCCTAATCCTGCTGTTTTTTTCACAGATTTCCCTCCCCTATGGGGGTGGTTGCTGCCTAGTCTACGGTGGAGGCTTTTCCTTACCAGCCATGTCTTCGCCTTTTCCCAGTGGAATTGCAGTTTATTTTCTCGTATGAGCCACTTATATTTTTCTCTAGCACAAACTGTCTCGAGCCCGGTTATTCCTCTGTGCTTCCGGGTTGTTGTTTTTGCAAGACTGGTGTAGTCCCAGGGACGACATCAGAGGTACTGCTGAGGAAGAATTTTAAAATAAGGAATCTGCGGCTAGTTTGTCTCTCTACCAGATAAGGCGTTATCCAAAGTAAGTAACTTGTTCGTCAGTGGTACCCACAAGTTGTATTGGGAAGACAACCTCTTATACTCGGAACCAAGGGAACCCAAACCTGGTGCCACCAGGAGGTTGGTAGTACCTCTGTAGTATAGAGAATTGCGGTTGACCCTTGCCCATGACATACCCCTTGCAGGTCACCTGGGGCAAAGCAAAACCTGGGACAGACTTGTCCCACACTTCCACTGGTCCCATATGTCTGAAGATATAAAGGTGTTTTGTCGCTCCTGTGTCACCTGTGAAGCCAGTGGAAAGACAGGTGGCACCTCAAAGGCCCCCTTAATCCCACTGCCAGTGGTTGGGGTTCCCTTTGAGAGAGTTGGGGGCGATATTGTTGGCCCCCTAGACCCACTCACTGCCTCTGGAAACAGATTTATACTGGTGGACCATGGCACCAGGTATCCAGAGGCTATACCTCTAAGGACCAATACAGCTCCTGCACTGACAAAAGCCCTCCTGGGAAAAGAGGTGGTATCGGACAGAGGTATACAAATTGTCTGCATACCTTAAGGCCATATGGAAGGAATGTGGTGTAACCTATAAGTTCACCACCCCTTACAATCCTCAAAAAATGATTTGGAAGAGAGGTTTAATAAAACTCACAAGGGCATGATCATAGGACTCTCTGAAAAACTCAGGAGATTAAATGTCCTACTTCCATGCCTCCTTTTTGCCTACAGGGTGGTAGTGTGCTACAGCCCCTTGGAACTTCTGTTTCGACACCCTGTTAGGGATCCACTGGCTCTTTTAAGGAAGGGCTATCAAGCCCCCTAAACAAGACTTTGTGGATTATATACGTGGCCTCAGATCCAGGATGGCTGAGTCCCTGAAAAAGGCCACTAAAAACCTTCAGGCCAGCCAAGAACTGCGGAAGAAGTGGCATGACCAGAAGGCTGTCCTAACTGTGTATCAGCCGGGATAGACAGTGTGGGTCCTGGAGCCTGTGGCTCCCAGGGCACTCCAAGACAAGTGGAGTGGACCCCACACTATAGTGGAAAGGAAGGGTGAGGTCGCCTACATGGTAGACCTTGGCACTCTCAGAAGCCCCCTCAGGGTGCTTCATGTAAACCGCCTTAAGCCCTACTATGACAGGGCCGACATGACCCTGCTCATGGCCACTGATGAGGGAAAGGAAGAATAGTGACCATCTCCCTGACCTCTTCTCCACCCCTGCAGCTGATGGATCAGTGTATGGGGTTGTCCTAGCAGACTGTCTTTCTGAGTCTCAGAAAGAAGACTGCAGGAACCTCCCAGGGCAGTTCTCAGAACTAAATGTTTTCTCTGACACGTAGTCAGACAACATTGTGTGAACAAACCATTGATACAGGGGACAGTTTGCCTATCAAAAGTAAAATTTACAGGCAACCTGACCATGTCAGACTGCATCAAAGCAGAGGTGCAAATGATGCTAGACATAGGAGTCACTGAGCACTCCGACAGCACCTGGGCTAGCCCTGTGGTGCTGGTTCCAAAACCTCACTCCCAAAATGGTAAAAGGGAGATGAGATTCTGGGTTGATTACAGAAGGCTCAACACTGTCACAACAACTGATGCTCACCCTATTCCTAGGGCAGATGAGCGCATAGATACACTGGCATCTACCAAGTATCTTAGCACCCTTGATCGAACTGCAGGCTATTGGCAGATCAAGTTATCAGAGGATGCCAAAGCAAAAACTGCATTCTCAACTATTGGAGGGCATTTTCACTTCACAGTGATGCTCTATGGTTTGAAGAATGCACCCGCCACTTTGCAGAGGCTGGTGAATACAGTCCTCCAAGGTTTGGAAGCCTATAGTGCAGCTTATCTAGATGATTTAGCTGTCTTTAGCTCCACCTGGTATGACCACCTGGTCTACCTCTGGAATGTTTTGGAGGCTCTGCAAAAAGCAGGCCTCACTATCAAGGCCTCCAAATGCCTGGTAGGGCAAGGGAAGGTTGTGTATCTGTGCCACCTGTTAGGTGGAGGCCAGATTAAACCACTGCAGGGAAAGATCCAAACTATTTGGATTGGACTACCCCCAACTACACAGACCCAGATAAGAGCCTTAGGTCTCAGTGGGTACTACAGGAGGTTTATTAAGAATGATGGCTCCATTGTAGACCCCCCTAATTACCTCACATCTAAAAGGATGCCTAAAAACGTTTTATGGAAGTTAGCTGGCAAAAAGCTTTTGAGGACCTCAAACAGGCCATGTGCTCTGCACCCATCTTAAAAAGCCCCGACTACTCCAAGAAATTCATAGTTTAGACTGATGTTTCAGAGGTAGAGGTTGGAACAGTTCTTTCACAACTTAACGCTGAGGGCCACGTTCAACCAGTTGCTTTCATAAGCAGAAGGTCGGCCCCCAGAGAGAGGCGTTGGTCAGCTATAAAAAAGGAGGCCTTTGCTGTGGTCTGGGCCTTGAAGAAGCTGAGGCCATACCTGTTTGGCACTCACTTCATTGTTCAAACAGACTACAAGCCCCTTCTATGGCACAAACAGGTGAAAGGAGAACACCCCAAATTGTTGAGGTGGTCCATATCCCTACAGGGAATGGACTATACAGTGGAACATAGACCTGCAGATGGACTCTCCAACTATTTCAATTTAGACAACTAAAACTCATCTGGGCAAGGTTAGCCTTCTTGTCCTTTGTTTTTGGGAGGGGGGAGGGGAGGAGTATGTGTAGTAAAGTGCCCTCTTTCTAGGCATGGTTACCTCCATTTTCTGCCTGTTGTCAGTGTGTTTGACTGTGTTCACTGGGATCCTGCTAACCAGGGACCCAGTGATTACGCTCGCTCCCTTCTAACTTGATAGCTGTAACTTTTTCTTCCCACAATTGACATACTGGTCCCCCCCATGTAAATCCCTAGTATATGGTACCTAAGTGTAGGAAGCTGGCTCTGTATGTACTATATCAAAATGATATATAGCTTGCACAGAGTCCAGAGGTTCCTCAGAGGCTTGACAGAGGCAATAATAGAGGGGGGGGGGGGAGGGGGTCTTGGGAACACAAAGGGTCGGACAGGTAAGAGGACCGCCTGCTGGTTGATGCTGCACCGGGGATCAGATTCTCCAAGGTCTGGGGGCTGCAGGTGCAGTGCGTCATTTAGTCGTCAGATATCTTCAAAGGGGGTCCTCTGGATTCTCTCTGCAGGCGGCGTCGTGGGGGTTTGGAGGGGTCAACCCAGGATGGGTTCTTGCTCACAATCGCCTGGGGACCTTTTCTTGCTGGGTGGACAACCTGAACACAGGCTGTGGGAGTCCGGTGCACAAGGGTCAGGACTCGCGCATCCGGAGTGAGGTGGGAGTCCTTGGTTGAAAGTTTCTTTTGGACAGGGCCGCTGTACTCAGGAGTTTTTGGTCCTTTGAGGTGCAGGGCAGTCTTCTGGAGTTGTCAGAGGTCGCAGGGTCTGCTGGATGCGTTGCTGTTCTTCTTGTAGGTTCTTTGAAGCAGGAGACAGGCCGGTAGGGCTGGGGCAAAGCAGTTGTCGTCTTCCTTCTTCTTTGCTGGGGTTTTCAGCTTAGCAGTCCTTCTCTTTATAGGTCGCCAGGAATCTGGTGAGCTGGGTTCAGGGAGGCCCTTCATTCCTAGATTTAGGTGCTTGTTAGGGGTCAGAGGGCAGTAGCCAATGGCTACTGTCCCTGAGGGTGGCTACACCCTCCTTGTGCCCACTCCCTTTAGGGAGGGTGGCACATTCCTATTCCTACTGGTCCCTGTCCTCCAAAACAAGATGGAGGATACTGCAGGGAGGGGGTCACCTCATCTGTGGACACCTTAAGGGTGGTCCTGGCTGGGGTGGTCACTCCTCCCTGTTTTCCCTAATTGTTCCGCCAGACGTCCCGCCAAAAGTGGGGCTTTGTCTGGGGTCGGGCATCTCCACTACCTGGAGTGCCCTGGGGCACTGTAACAAGAGGGTTGAGCCTTTGAGGCTCACCGCCAGTGTTGCAGTTCCTGCAGGGGAAGGTGTGAAGCACCTCCACCAAGGACAGGCTTTGTTTTTGATCAGAGTGCACAAAGGCACTCACCCCATGTTGTCAGAAACTCGTCTGAAAGTGGCAGGCTGGCACAGTCCTACACTAGCAGTTGGGTTTACACACAGGGGGCATCTCTAAGACGCCCTCTCTGTGCATGTTTCACTAAATCTGGGTTTATTATTCTGAGAAGTTTAATACCATACTTCCCAGTATTCAGTGAAGCCATTATGGTGCTGTGTAGTTCGTAATGACAAACTCCCAGGCCATATACTTAATATGGCTACACTGCACTTACAATGCTTAAAAATGTACTTACACTGTAGGAGCATATTGGTCATGCAGCTATGCACTCACCTGTGGTATAGTGCACCCTGCCTTAGGGCTGTAAGGCCTGCTAGAGGGGTGACTTGCCTACACCACAGGTAGTGGTTTGTGGGCATGGCACCCGAGAAGGATGCCATGTCGACTTTGTTTTTTCTCCCCACTGGCACACACAAGCTACAAGGCAGTGTGCATAGGCTGATTGAGGAGTCCCCCAGGGTAGCATAATACATGCTACAGCCCGTAGAGACCTTCCCAGGCCACAAGGCCCTTGGTACCAAGGGTACCTTTTACAAGGGAATTAACTATGTGCCAGGGCTGTGCCAATTGTGGAAACAAAGGTACAGCTTCAGGGAAAGAACACTGGTGCAAGGGCCTAGTTAGCAGGGTCCCAGCACACTTTCAATCAAAGTTGGCATCAACATAAGGCAAAAAGTGGCGGGGTAACCATGCCAACAGTGGCACTTTCCTACACTAGGTACCCAGGGCATTGGAGTACCAAGGGATCCCTATGGGCTGCAACAGTTAGTCTGCCACCCATAGGGAGCCCATGCAAAGGGTTCTGCTGGCCTGCCGTTGCAGTCTGCGTGAAACGGGTGTATGCACCCATTTTTACTACAGGTCACTGCACTAGGTCACTATAAGTCAACTCTGTGTGGTTCTCCTGTGGCGTGGGAGCCCTTCACGTAGTGCTGCGTGGGCTCCTACGACTTCTGTGTCCCCGCCCTGTGGGACTCCTGTGGGTGCTGCCTCCACTTCTGTGGGTCCTCTGTCGCGGAGGGCCCCCAGTGACTACCCCTTCTGGTTTGTGTTCTCCTGTGCCTTGCTGGTCCCCAGCAGCACCACGTTTCCACTAACTGCGAGTTTGCCTCTGCCAACGATTGTTGATGGAATTCCTGCATAGACACCACACTCTTCACTCCAGCGTGGGACATCTTCTGCATCCATCAGGAACGCTGCTCCCGGCTCCAGGGCTGCAGTGCTGACCTGTTGCTTAGGTACCCCACCACACACCAAGCAAGCTTCCTACAAGTAGTGATTCTGCAGTGGCACCGGAAAAGCAGTAATCAAATTAGTGTAGTGTATAGACCAATTATGACCCCACCAGAGTCCATCCACATGCAGATATGAGTGATGGGTGATATAGGTAGGTCAATTTGTTCATTCACTAGAATATCAGTGTGGGATGTTGAATATATCACCAATATGGGGAGCTAGGGAAGCCATACTCCCGGCAAAGATCGATAAATGGTATAAAGCAGCCAATAGAGAGTAGTTCGACAATATAGTAAATGCCATGTGTTTTCTATAAAGACCAGCGGATGCCCCCCGATTGTAATGGCTGCACTGCACCACAGTGATGCTTTGGAGTGCACTCTGTTTTTGACGTTTATCATAATATTCCCCTCCCCCCACCCTTTCCCTCCAGGTATATTGGAAAGGGTGGATGATGGGATTAGAGAGCAAGGTAAGAGATGGTCTTGAAGTGTAGTATGTGGCAAGATCGCCAGAGGTCTGTAAAATATGGTGCTCCAATGAGACTCAAATGAGTGCTGCTAGGAATATGGACAGCACATACAGTGGTCGCAGCCCCAGGTTAAGACGTAAGTCTGAGGCCATGGTCCGCAACCCAGCAGGGAATTATGGATGCATCAGTCAATTGTTGAAGCAAAAGAGAAGTGAAGAGAAAATAATTTGGGGGCAGATGCTGTGTTAGCAGGAGGTGAAAGTGTAGTTCCTCGTCTGAGGGTGCAACCGTTTCCAGGGCTCTTGCAGGGTATGGCTGTTCACCAGGTCGACATCACATGTCTGTTTCAATTGTGGGGAATGTCAGATTTATCAAAACGATCAAGGTAGGATCCAGTGTCACATTCCAGTCCCCTTCAATCACCACCCGAGTAAAACTAAAGGAGATAAGAAGCCTACTGAGTTGAGAAAAGAAAGCATTCTTGGCCTGCACTGTAGCTTATACAGACCCACGATCAAATATGTCCTTTGTATAAAAAAATGTATAAACACATAACAGCCTGCGATGTCCATCCAAGTATAGAGCAGTTTGTTTAGAAGGCATTTATGAATGAGGAAAGCGACTTCCCGTTTCCCAGGGGAGTGCACAGCTCCCAATTAGCTCTGCAGTTGAGGTAGGGTACAGGCATGTATGACCTAGCCCACCCAGTGTCTCTGTAATTTGGTGTTTTCTAATGCAGAAAGATGGGTCTCCTGCAAGAGGGCTACATCAGGTTTACTCGGGCCAAGAAAAGTGAGAATTTTCTTTTGTTTAACGTAATGTGTCAGGTTATTAATATTGAGAGATACACCATTCAAGGTCCTCTGGAGTGGCTGTGCCATTTTGGCGCTGGGTAAAGAAGAGCTCTGTTGGCTCGCTAGAAGGGAGGCGTTGTGGTAAGATCCAGGTGCTCCAATAGATGTTGATCATGTGAGACCCTGTAGGAAGCTGCTCTATATATGGTGCACTAAAAGGAAGTGCACCAAACAGAGTCCAGTGGATCCCCAGTTGGTTTGCAGAGGCAAAAGTAGATAGGACTAATTCTCTATTTTTGTGGTAGTTTTGGCGAGCAGTTAGGTTGATTATCAGAGGGTAGTGCTAAGCTTTTGTTATACTCAGAGGGAATAAATAAGACACACAGAAGATTGGTCCTAGTGGAAAGAGGCTGCAGGCTAGGACTGGCGGTTCTGTTCGGGTAAACCACCAAGTTGGGCTCAGGTCATGGACAGCTCAGGGATGTAGGGCCGCCAGTGATCCTCCTCTCCTTGGTGTGGGGCGTCCGGGTGCAGAGGGTTCTTAGACCGACGGGTTTCCGTCACCGGTGGTGGTTGCGGGGTGGGGACCTACAGAACAGGCTGCAGGCAGATCAACAAGTGGGTTCAAGTCTCATGAGCCTGGCGGATGCAGTGACACCAGTGGTCCTCCTTTTCCTGGTCCTGGGTGTCTGGGTGCAGTGGACCGTAAGGGTTACTGTCACCAGTGGCGGAAGAGAGGGTCCTGCACAAAGAGGCTGCAGCCATCTGTGTGAAGGTCGCAGTGGGGAAACCCACAATGGACTTTGCTGCTGGATGGGCTGGGCATGCGGTTGGCACAGTTGCTCTCTTCAACAAGGAGCAAAAAGGCTTGGTGCAGTGGTGCCGTCAGCTGTGGTTTTGGTGGTCCAGAGTTCTCTTCAGCGGTTCCGGGGTGCCTGCACGGATGCAGATGAGCAGCTCTGCTGCTCCAATGGAGTTCCTGGTGCTGGGGTGAATGCTGGCAATCTTCCTGGGCTTTTGGAAGGTCCATCAGCTGGAGGACGAGGTGCCTTTCTCACCAGGCAGGCTGGGAGGGTTGGTGCCGAGACACTCACAGAACTTCAGCTCTTGCCGTTTTCATCTATGGAGGGTCCTTTTTCTTAAGGTCAGCAGGGATCTGAGTTCTAGGGTACAGGAGTGCCACCTAAATACTCAATTTAGGGGCATTACAGGGAGTGCCAAGTGGTAGCCAATGAGCTGCCCACTTTTAGGATGAGTACGCACTTTCTATGACCACTTCCACTGGGAATTGGGCATAACCCTTATTCATGTGGCCTAATTACTTCCAAAGAAATACGGAGGAATTTAAAAAGTGGTGTCCACTTCAGCTCGTCCATCGTAGGGGCCAGACTAGCATGAAGTGGGCTAACCTAGTCTAATTTCCCCACCTGTTCTGCTGCAAAAGTGCGGTTAGGACAGGGAGTGGGCCATCTCTGCCATCTGGAGACCTTGGTCGCATTACAAAGGCGGCCAGACCTTTGAAGCTTCACGTCCTGAAATGTCCACCCTGCCTGGGTGAGGTGCTAACACCCTCACCCAGTGCAGGCTTCTGACTCTGTCCCTCGAGAGTGCTGGCTCGCACCTTGGTTGGGGTCAGATATTGGCTAGGGTGGCGGAACTGGTCAGGACCAGTCAGTAAACACACCAATAGCTGGTACGTTTTCAGGGGACACATCTAAGGTGCCATCTGTGTGCAGTTATTAATAAATCCCTCCCTGACATCAGAAATGGTTTATTAATCTGAGATGTTTGATACCAAACATCCCTATGTTAAGAAAAGCCATCATGTAGATGGGAAACTCGTAGTGACCAGTGTCCAGCAAATGCACTTAAAATGGCTTCCCTGGTCACTTACTATGTCTGAGGATCGACAGACATAGAGGCATATCTGCTTATGTAAATATGCCCTTATGTAATATAATACACCCTGCCTTAGGGCTGTAAGGCCTGCTAGAGGGGTGACTTACATATTTTGCACGAGGTGTTAGGGACATAGCAGCCAGGTTGTGCGCTATGTTGTGGTTTTCATTCTTGTCTGCACCAAGACATGCAGCCTGCAATAGCAGCCCATCATGTACTTGGTGAAAGGTCCCTTAGTGTTCCACAATTCGTGCTGCAGCCCTTAGGGACCCTGTAGGAAGCTGGCCTGGTGTGTGGTGAGCACCTATGGTGTTATCACCGTATACAGGGGCCAGGTAATCCCTCTTAGTGAAGTGTAGGCAGTGTCCTTCAAGCATTCCAGTGGCTTAGGGAGGCTCCAAAGGGAGATGGTGTAGCCTCCCTCTCCCAAAGGAAATCTTTTGTTCTGTCTTCCTCTGCTTGAACGGGCTAAACAGCAGGAGGGCAGAAACAAGTCTGTGGTGCGGCAGCAGCACTGGCTGCCCGGAAACCCCCAGAAAACTGGTAGGAGCAATGCTGGGGGTCCTCTAAGGTGCCCCCAGAGTGCATGGAAACATACAACCAACAGTGGCAACAGTATTGGGGTATGATTCTGACATATTTGATACCAGATCAGGTTCAGAGTTACCATTATGTAGTTTGACACAGGTAGTGACTTGTGTCCAGTACACCAATAAAATGGCTTCCCCGCACTCATGAAGTCCAGGCAAATGGAGCTGGAGTTCATAGGGGCACCTCTGATCATGCAGGGGTGCCCTCACACACAGGTACTTACACCCTGCCCTCTGGCATAATACATGCTGCAGCATATGGGGAACCCCTGGTGCCCCAATGTCCTGGGTACCTAGGTACCATGTACTAGGGACTTGTATGGGGGCACCAGTATGACAATTATGGGGAGTGCTAAGTCCTAAGCAACCAAATTTAAAGGGAGGCAGCACATTCACTGGGGTCCTGGTTAGCAGGATCTCAGTCAAAACACACTGACAGCAGGCAAAAAGTAGCTGTAACCATGCCAAAAAGAGGGTATTTTCCTACACACTCCCTTTAGTACCCCAGGCCCTAGGTACCAGGGGTACCGTTTACTAGGGACTTAGAGGAAAGAGATCTGGCACTAGGGATCTAGTTAGAAGGAACCTAGTGCACTTTCAGTCAAAATTACACCAGAAACCAGGCAAAACAAAGTGTGTGAAAGAGAGAGAGAGAGAGAGAGAGAGAGAGAGAAGGGAAAAGGAGATGAGTGAGCATAGAACTGGTGAGAAGCAGAAGAGTCCATGGAATGGGGACCAGGCAGACTGAACTGTAGGGGAGTAAATGTCTCTGGGCCAAATCTAAGTCTCCACTAGACCTAGAGACAACCACCAGGGTCTGGGAACGAGAGAGGCATCACCTAGAAGGTATGGGCAACTCACCAGTGCATATAATGGAAACATAATTTGACCAAAGGACAGGCTATCAAACCCTGGGGGTTAGAAACACTGCATGGAGGAAGAATTTGGCCATATGGACAAATATACGCGAGTCAAACCCTGGAAAAGACAGTAGATGAGATAGAGCCAATAGAGTATGGAAGCTTTAATACAACAACATTCTGATCTATCTCACATCTCTCTCTCCCATCTCCAAACATTTCAAATAATCATCTGCATAGTGCACAAAACACAAAGGGTGGGAGTGGGAGGAGAGGAAGAGTCATGTATACGTTACGGGTAATATGCAGGTAGATAACACAGGAGAGCAAACGACTGAAGGTTTGAGGGGTGATCAAGATTTATCCCTAGGCTGAGAACCCTTCCCAGACCTTGGTCAGTCTAGCAGGGACTATGTTTGTGTAACTGAGTGTAGTAAAGTGCCCGTGCTGGCATGGTTACCCACCCACTGGATCTGTAAGTCAAGTACTTACCTGTAAGTTGTAATAGCTTTTCTTCCCCCCAGGAACTGTTTCTGAAAATTGCACTGTCAACTTTTAAAACAGATTGCCATTTATTCTTAAACTGTACAATTTACCGATTCCAAACAAAGTAATATTGATTCATATGTGAAATACATATATATTGATGTACTTACCTGCAACTTGAATCTTGGGGTTCTAGAAATAAATTAAGAAAAGATATGTTTGCTATATAGAAACCATTGGTCTGGAGTTGTCATTGAGAGTTTGCTTCTTCTTTTGTCTGTGGTGTGCAACAAATGCTTTGCACTACCCTCTGATAAGCCTAACTGCTTGACCACACTACCACAAAAGAGAGCATTAGTGCTTCACACCTCCACCCTACAGGAACTGTAACGCTTGGCAGTGAGCCTCAAAGGCCGAAGCCTCAGATTACAGTGCCCCAGGGTACTCCAGCTAGTGGAGCTGCCCTCCCCTTGGACAAAGCCCCACTTTTGGCAGCACATCCGGCAGGAAAGTTAGGGTAAACAGAGAGGAGTGACCACCCCAGCCAGGACCACCCCTAAGGTGTTCAGAGTGGAGGTAACCCCCTTCCTGCAGAATCCTCCATCTTGGTTTTTAGGACAGGGAACAATAAGATTAGGTTTGTGCCCCCCTCCCCAAAGGGAGTGGGCACAAGGAGGGTGTAGCCACCCTCAGGGACAGTGGCCATTGGCTACTGCCTTCTGACCCCTAAAACGCACCTAAATCTAGGATTTAAGGGCCTCCCTGAACCCAGGTCACCAGACTCCTAGTGAGCTACAAGAAGAAGTACTGCTTAGCTTAGCAGAGAAGAAGGAAGACAACTGCTTTGACCGCAGCCCTACCGGCCCGTCTCCGGCTTTAAAGATCCTGCAAAAGACCAGTGACGTATCCAGCAGGACCAGCGACCTCTGCCCAACTCCAGAGGACTGCCCTGCACCCAAAAGGACCAAGAACTCCAGAGGAAAGCGGCTGTGTCTAAGAAAACCTACAACCAAGGACTCCTACCTCACTCTGGATGTCTGAGTCCTGACCCCTGTGCACCAGACGCCCACGGCCCTACTCCCTTCTGTGGCACCTCTCTGTAAGCGAACAGCAGGCATGGCAGGAGGACATACCATCTCCTTTTGAGTTTTTCATGGAGCCCCATGATCATGGCCTTCAATGTCTTGTTGAACCTTTCAACAAGTCAGTTGGTTTGTGGATTATGGTGTGGTGAATTTGTAAGTCAACCCACACTCATTCCACATGTGTTTCAGCTAAGCTGACATGAAGTTTGTACCTCTGTCAGACACCACCTCCTTAGGAAAACCCACTCAGGTAAATATACCAATCAGGACCTTGGGTACTGCAGGAGCTATAGTAAACCTAAGGAGAATTGCTTCAGGGTATCTGGTAGCATGATTCACTGCTACCAGTATGTACTGGTTCGCTGAGGCTGTGGGTGGCTCAAGTGGACCCACAATGTCCACATCAACCCTTTCAAAGGCAACCCCCACCACAGGAGGTGGAATAAATGTGGTCTTTGCGTGGCCACCTGTCTTGCTACTGGCTTGACAGGTGAAAGAGGAACTACAAAACTCCTTCACCTTCTGGCACATATTGGACCAACAGAAATGACTGACAAGCCTACTCCATGTTTTGGTTTGTCCCAAATGCCCAGCTAGGGAGATGTCATGGGCCAAGGTAAGGATAAACTCTCTAAACTGCTGAGGCACTCCCACTTTCCTGGCTGTACCAGGTTTGGGGTCTCTGGCCTCAGTGTAAAGGAGTCCAACTTCCCAACAGACCCTGTGGGAGCCACTGACAGCTCCCTTTTCCTGTGCAGCAGCTTGCTGCTTCAGACCTTCAAGAGTGGGGCAAGTCTTCTGTCCATAGCACAGCTGTTCCCTTGAGGGTCCCCCTGGGCCCAAGAGCTCTACCTGGTAAGGCTCTAGCTCCATGGGCTCAGTTCCCTCAGGGGACAAGAGGTCTTGTTTCTTGTACTGTTCAGAGGCTGGTTACAGAGTCCTCCTGATTTTTCTCTTGGAAGGTTGGACCATTATTCCAGGCTCCAGCACTTCTTTTTCACCATGTTCTGCTTTGTGCTCTTATTTTCAAGACCAGTTCAGGGATTCCCAGCATGGCTGTGTGGGTCTTGAGCTCTATCTCAGCCCAAGCTGAGGACTCCAAATCATTCCCTAGCAAGCATTCCCCTGGGACTGCAGAAGAGACCACCACCTGTTTCAGACTAGTAACCCCTCCCCGCTTTAAAGTCACTATAGCCATAGGATGGACCTTAGTTACAGTGTCAGAATTGGTGATTGGATAAGTTTGTCTACCCAAATACTGTCCTGGGGGAAACAGTTTCACTGTCACTATGGTGACACTGGCACCTGTATCCCTCAGTGTTTCTACTATTGTCCCATTGATTAAGAGCTGCTGCCTATATTTTTGCATGTTAGGCGGCCAGGCAGCAAGTGTGGCTGTATCCACCCCACTCAGACTGATTTGCTCCAGGCACACTGCTGATCCCACCTGGAGAATGGCTATATCAGTACTAACTGGAGCAGTGTTTAGGGGGATTCTTATTGGGAAAGGTCATGTCTCCAGTTAGTGGCCATGCTGTTAACAGGTGAGACGACAGGGCTTTTTGGGATCAAAGTTTTTACCCTTGTACCCTCTTGTGGACTGTGAAGAGGCTCGGGCCCACCCTCCTGTGCAGGTTTTTGGGGCCCTTTTGAAGACTCAGTTTTTGTCCTTAGGTGTCTCAACACGCTTCCCCTGGGGAGGCTTTGTGATCCCTTTCTTTTGGTGTCCCCCTGTAGAAGTCTTAGTCACCCTAGTCTTGACCCAATGGTCTGCCTTCTTTCCCAATTTGTGGGGAGAAATTGGACCTAGGTCTACCAGATATTGATGCAACTTGTCATTGAAGCAGTTACTTAAAAGATGTTCTATCATAAACAAATTATAAAGCCCATCATAGTCATGCGCTCCACTGCCAGTTATCCAACCAAATAGTGTTTTCACTGATAAGTCTACAAAATCAACCCAGGACTGGCTCGAGGTTTTGTGAGCCCCCTGAACCTAATTCTATACTCCTCAGTGGTGAATCCAAAGCCCCCAATCAGGGTAGCCTTCATGTCATTATAGGATTCAGCATCTACACCACTGAGTGTGAGGAGCCTATCTCTACACTTAGCAGTAAACAGTTCACAAAGGACAGCTCCCAAGTGAGACTTTCAGCCTTCCAGTTCCACAACCCCTTTTCAAGGCTGTGAACCTCTTGTCAACACCTTCCTCATACTTGAGGATAATCCCTTTGGGGACTATAGGGGTATCCGAGTGCTCTCTGTCCCTAAACACTAAATTGCTGTCACCATTAATGGGTGCTAAGCCCATTTCTGATCTCTCCCTTTCGATAGCCATGAGCTCTTCAGTGCTAAGCTTTTGGCCATCCTTGCTAAAATGAGGTTCTCTTCATTGAGGGTGCCCTCAATGTTCCCAGAGGAACGAGACTCCCCTGTGGGAGACCCAGAACCTGTGAGTACTAAACTTGCAGTCAGGGGCACTGGGACCCTGTCCTCCCTAGTTAGGTTAGGAGGGGGGGAGTTCATCCTTCTTATCATTAACATCTTCCCCATCTGAGGGGAGGTCTTCCTCCTCAGTAGGGTGTTCATTTGAACACTCTGCCAAGAGCTCCTGGAGCTTATTCTTGGTAGGATTGGAACCTGTTTTAATTTGTTTCAGTCTGCAGAGGGACTTTAACTTCCTAATTCCAAGATGGAGGTAAAGGGTGAGGATGAGCTCCACAACCATCCTGAGCTGTTCATTTTGTTACTAAGATTGGGGATTTCTTTTAGGGACTAAAAATTACTTCTAGCCCCTAACTTTTATATCTAAAAAGGAAATGCTAAAGGGTACTTAACCAAGACCCTAGCAGGACTTTTTAAAAAATTTAGAAAAATTGTCAATTCAAAAATCAATTGAATCTAAAGGCAATTTTGGAACTTAGTCATCTCACCAGATGTTGGCTGAGTAGTCCAGCAAATGCAAAATCGTAGACCCCACCGCTGATCCACCAATGTAGGAAGCTGGCTCTGTACATGCTATACCAAAATGAGGTACGGTGTGTACAGAGTCCAGAGGTTTAACAGAGGTTATAGTAGATAATACTAATGCTCTTATGTGTGGTCAAGTAGTTAGGCTTATCAGAGGATAGTACAATGCATTTGTTGTACACACACAGTCAAGAAATGAGGCACACACTCAATGACTAACTCCAGGCCAATTGTTTTTATACAGTAAAAATATATTTTGTTACTTTATTACCAGAACCAAAGGATCTTTGTTGCAGTTAAGTACAGCTGTAAGTATCAAGCATATATATCAAACGTACTTTGTTTGGATTTTGCAGGTAAAGCAGTTTACAAGTAACACTTTTCAATTTTAAAAGTTGACACAGCGCAATTTTACATAGGAGTCCGTAGAGTCCTGAGGCATGGTTAGCAGGATCCCAGCACACACACAGTCAAGTTAGCATCAGACAGAAGGCAAAATGTGGGGGTACTACAAAGAAGGGGCCAGTTTCATACAGTAGTTTCTTCTGATGATCAGCAAAACCTACTGGCCCGATGTTATGGACTGCCAGTGGGGCAGGTGATGGGGAATCTTGCCACCACCTGGATGCCCATGACAGTATGTAGGCAGATTAGGAGGATTTGGAGACTGTCTCCCGGAGAGGTTGTGGACTGACGCAACTAATGGCTGCCGACCCACAAGGTCTATGAATACTGCGCCCTTGGCCAGGCAGGGGCACGGAGCATGCGCTGCATGGTGAACGGGCGAAAGGTGGAATGGGGTTGACGGGAGGGTAACGGACAGGTCCAAGGACCTGGCCATAGCCAGACTGTCCTTAAAGAATGAAGTCCGTGCTGAATCTGCATGTCCCCAAACAGACATCAAAGGGCATGTCCATCAAGGATGACTGTACATCACCCAAAAAGCTAGTTGTGCTCAACCAGACATGGCGCTTAAAGGCCACCATCGAAAAAACGCTCTGTCCAGCGAGTCTACTGTGTGAAGTCCACAACGGATGGAGAACTTTACTGCATCCCTCCCATCGACAACAGCCTGAGAGAGAGAACGGCCAAGGCCTCCTCCAGAGCCGTTGGCAGAACCTGTGCAATTGTGTCCCACAGAGCGTGCGAATAGCGTGCCAAAAGGCATGTGATGTTCATGGACTGCAATGCCAGGCTGTTGGAAGAAAACATCATTCCCGAAGGGCCCAGCTTCTTGGATTCCATGTCCGGGGTGCAGTAGAGAATGCACTAGCATTTACGTGGATCGTAGAGGCCTATACCACCAAGCTCCCTGGGGTAGGGTGTTCGGTGAGTAAGGTTGGATCTCCTGGTGCAGAGCAATGGCAACCGGCACCTGTCCTATGCTGGGTTTGGACCAAGTCCCCAGAAGGAGGTCATAGAGGGCTTCATAAAATGGGGGCAGAGGATTACCACTGAAGGCAGTTAAAGGTCAAGGACATCAGCTGCCCTTCATACCACCATCGCAAAAGGAGCTCCCACCTCCGTAGCCACAGTAGAGAAAGAAAGCATACCAGTGTCTAGAGAAGTATCCAGTCCGCTGTCTTCACCCAGGTCCTCACAATAGTCCATGATAGGATATTCATAGGGCTAGTATTCTTGAGGGCCCAGTAACTCCTCCCCAATTCCTAGCTCCTGGGAATAGGGCTCAGGCCCTGATCTGCAAGGCACGGCTCAGGTCGGTGCCGGAAGCACCATTTGACATCCCTCCGGCTCCATACCGGAGTCAGGCACCATAATGGGGGTGGCACCGCCATGAGGGTCTGCTTCAGGACCAGCGTCGGGGAAGATTGAGGTGGCACGACAGACGCAAGTCCGGATACAGAAAAGGACCCCTTGGGCCCAACTGGAGCAGAGGCCGAAGCCACTGGTGAGGAACCAAAAGGGTCCCCAATCAACTCTTTGGGGCCTCTAGAAGCGTTAGAGAAGTCAGCCTGCTCAAATATCAGGCACATGGTGTCATAAAAGTCTTATTTGGGCAGAGGTTGCTCCGGCTCCCGGAAAGTCAGAGAGGTGAGGAGCCGGCCAAGGTGCAGGCTCAACCGCCAAGCAAGGCCTATTCTGCAGACACTCCTGCGTCTCGGCTGACCAACGCAGAGAAGTTGAAGAGTGCTTTAACTACTACTTCTTTTTGTGCCAAGACCACAGTGACACGACAACTTGTGGTGGGATGAAGACCTTGAACTCCGCAACCACTTTTTGGACCTTCCTCTTGACTGGGACCTCGAGCTTTGCGGTCTTGCATACCATGCCACCGTATGCTTGAGGGATCGCTTCCTAAAACCCTTGGGATTCCTGCTGTGGCAGTGGGAGCACAACTTTGGGTCTTGCTTGAGGCACCACAGGCAACCAAGGTGCGGGTCTGTCACCGACATCAGTCGATGACAGGCACTGCTGGCCTTAAAGCTAGACTTTTTGAAAGACATCCTTGTTACACCAGGAGGTAAACCTCCAAAAAGAGTTGACAAAAAGTTGAAAAAGGCCAGTTAATAGTGATTGACAGGGTAGCTGTATCCCAATCTGCACTACTGCCGCTTACATACGCTGTGGATGTGATTTCTGGCACAGATGACACCAACGACACACACAAAGCCAATCAATGCCACCTATTGACATGCAGGGGTACTGCTCGCGAAAAATATTCTGGATCTAGTCTGACGCCTGGGGAAAATTCTAAGGTAAGGAATCTGCAGCTAGAAGTCTCTATCAGATACACTATTTAGCTGTACTCTAACCAGTTTAGAATTTCTTTGATATGTGTTCCCAAAAAGAAAATACAACAAAGGGAACAAGAATCTTATCCTTTTGATGATTTACTTCTGCTACTTCAAACCCTGCAAGTAAATGTGCTTGCTGATGTAGAAAGATGCAATATTTAATTTAGGAAGCCATTTAGATTAATTATGTGCACAACACCCACCTTCGTAAGCAGTATTGGGGGATTTTGAAAAGTCCATTATGAAAATCATGGATTTTTTAAACTGGCGAAGAAGATATAGGAGGAGATAAACTTTGGACTGCCATGAAAACAACTTTGCTTTGAACTTAAGGTGCTGCGCTTGCGCTCCTCCCATACTTAAAGGAACATTCTAAAACAGATTTTATTCTATCAGACTGGCATAGAGGAAGTTAAAAAAATAAATATATAGAACAGACAAAGTAATTACTATAAATAAAGATGTGAACATACAAGAAGCTAGAAAATGTAAAATATATTAGAATGTATTTTATCTTAACTCAACGAAATAAAGGATTATCTCAAACTAAATTCATTTAGCAATCAGATATAAGAACCATAAGAATAAGGCTCTATGTTAATATAATAGGGTAAATAGGGTATTTGTAGATTTATATGTACCAGACAAAATGAACAGAAAACCCAGAATAAAACGTAGGAATGGTATGGACAATTTGATGACTTACGAAAACAGAAATGAGAAAAAAAAAGGAAGGAACATGGTGGCTGAAAGGAGTATCCTAGTAGCTCAAAATAAGAAATGGAAAATCTAAGCTATCAATAGGAGAAAGTAAACAAAATATATTTTTAACTAACACTTGCCTAGAGAACAGTTTAAAAGTTTAAAATAGATGCCTAATCCAACCCCAACACCTGTTTACAAACTTGAATCACACAAATCATTTTCAAATATATACAATCACCTTGCTGGAAAAGATAATAAATCTGGACCAATGATTACCGCAGCTAGATCAAACCCCAGAGGTACTCTTAAAACTTAATTTCAGAGAGTTCAAGAAATCTTTGGCTCAATCCAGAAGCTAAACTCCACATCTTGTGCTTGGCCATGACCAATAACCCTAGCAAAAGATTTTGTCACAACACTATCACCACTCAAACAAATTTATAAATCTGAACTACATATCATCAAGTATTTCAGAAGACTGCTAATTTAACTAGTACACTTGGTTTGCAACTTATAAGGCTGTAGAATCACATCACATACATTCAAGATCTATATTTCAGTTTCATGCATAGAACATGACTCTAGACTTGCAGTGCAAATGGCATAATGTGATTTTCCTTAACGCTGGTGTGGTACTGTACCCGATTTGATGGAAGGTTACTTTAAAGGTACAAACAGATAGAGGCTAAACACTCAGAGGAAGACGCTGAATGAGACAAGCAGTTTCTGATTCAAGACAATCAGTGGAAAAAGGGCCGAACCAAGAAGGGCAAACATATGAGCAAGGATAAATCTGTCACATACAACATACACATGCATACACAGTACAAATTTGGAAAGCTCTCTACTTCATAAAGCTAGAGAAGTAGTTTGTGGTTCCTCAAAATGGATGCCCAAAGGCAGAGAATGGGAAAGAAGCATGACTGATGATTACACTTTTGCTGACATAGAAAAAAGTGAAAAAATGACCATGAAAATTCAGATACAATCAGCAGAGTCCGACTGAAGCCATATTCCCATGAAAAAAATGTTCGCCCCGTCAAAGAAAAAACAATGAAAGAGCTTGAAATCCACTATTTAGTTTCACAAAGCGTTTTTGGTACACAATGTCATGCAAAGTGAATACAATTGTGTTTAGGGAGCTAACCAAAAAAAAAAAAACATAATAATAATCAGCAAATTAACTTGGGTGTCAGCTTTCACTTGGTTCTATTATTAAAAGGTTATAAGGGGCAACCCAGTGACCCGGTGTAGGAAGCTGGCTCTGTATATACTATATCAAAATGAAATATAGGGGGTCATCATGTGTATGGCGGACAAAAAAGGCTGTCCGCCAAACTCGCTGGGTCAGGTTGCCGCCAGTGCAGCTGCCTTCCTGCAGGCCCCATTAGGAGTGGCCCGCAGGGTCCTGCTGGCCCAGTAGGAAACAGCCTACAACACTGACGCCAGCTCATAATTGAGCCGGCAGCAATGCTGCAGTGTGTAGGGTGCAGAAGCACTCGTTGCGCTGTTCTCATGACGTCCCGGGGCGTAATGAGGCCCATAGTGTGCACAGATTCCAGGATTTCCCCCCCAGAGGCTTAACAGAGGTTAAAGTAGATAATACTAATGCTCTCTTTTATGGTAGTGTGGTTGAGCAGTCAGGCTTATCAGAGGGTAGTGCAAGCATTTGTTGTACCACACAGGCAATGAATGAAGCAAACACTTAGGGCCTGATTACGACTTTGGCGGAGGTGATTACTCCGTCCCAAATGTGACGGATATCCTGCCCGTTGAATTACGAGTCCATTATATCCTATCGAACTTGTAGTACTGCGGGCAGGATATCCGTCACATTTGGGACGGAGTAATCACCTCCGCCAAAGTCGTAATCAGGCCCTTAATGACTAACTCCAGGCCAATTGTTTTTATATAGCAAAAATATGTTTTGTTACTTTATTTCTAGAACCACAAGATTCAGTTTGCAGGTAAGCACATTTGCAAGTAAGTAGCAAGCATATGTATCAACACCACTTTATTTCAATTTGTCAAGTTAAAAGTTTTTCAAGAAAATAGCAAAGCATCTTTTTTAAAAGTTGCAATTTTCAGAGACAGTTCTGAGGGGTACGGAAGGGGAGGGAGAGAGTTCGTACAGTTTTGAGCTAAGTACAAGACTTACAGTTCCGGTCTCCGGGGGTTAGGATTTCCACAGGTTGGGATTCAAGTTAACCCCAAACACCTACCACCAGCAATCTGGGGCCGTCCGGCTGCAGAGGTCAAAGTTGATGCAAGATTTAGAATGGGCTCCTATGGAGACTGGGGGCACTCGGGATTGGATCTGCCAGCAGGTAAGTACCTGCAATTCCAACAGGCAGACCTGTGGGAGTTTAGGTGAGCACAAGGGGGGCCACAGGTCAGCATCAACCACACACCCTCAGCGGCACAAGAACGGCCGGGTGCAGGGTGCAAACTTGGTGTCGGGCTCCCAATGCTTTTCAATAGGTGGAGCCCAAGGGTCACAAAGATGCTGCAGGATAGGTACAAGGGGGCAGTTTCAGAAAACCACAGGCTGAACAAGGAGGAGGGCCACATGCTGAACGTTGCTGAACTGGTGGTCGGATTCCCCAAGGCAAGGGGGCTGCGAATGGAGGGACACCTTGAGGCGTCGGGAATCTTCGTCTGGTTCTCTCGCGGTCAGAGGGGGTCCTGCGGATTTAGGCTGCAGGAGTCATCGTGTTGGCCAGGAGTCGTCCATCCAGGGTGGACACTAGGTCAGAATCGCCTGGGACCCTACTATGGACTGGTGGGCCACCTGGACATGGGCAGTGGGGGTCGGGTGCAGAATGGGCCCGACTCGTGGATCCGGGGCAGTCCTTTGCTGGAGTTTCTTTCTGGACAGGGATGCTGTCCACTGGAGAGCTTGGTCCTCTGGGTTGCAGGCAGTACTCTTGGGGCTTTTAAGAAGATGCTGGTTCTGTAGGATGAGTCGCCTTTTTCGTAGCAGGGGCTTCAGAAGATGGAGACCGGCCGGTAGGGTTGGGGCCAAATAACGTTGGTGTTTTCAGTCTTCTCTGCTGGGGTCAGCTTAGAAGTCCTTCTTTCTTCTTGAGGTCTCCAGGAATCTGAGAATCTAGGTTCAGGGGAGCCCTTAAATCCTGGATTTAGGAGCATTACAGGGGTCAGAGGGCAGGAGCCAATGGGTACTGTCCCTGAGGATGACTACACCCTTCAGGTGTCCACTCCCTTTGTGGAGCGGGACACAGGCCTAACCCTATTGGTCTCGCTCCTTCAAACCAAGAGAGAGGATTCTGCAAGGTGGGGGTCACTTCAGATATGGACAGTTTAAGGGTGATCCCAGCTGAAGTGGTCACTCCTTGTTTTTCCTATTTTTCTGCCGGACATGCCCTCACCTGTGGTATAGTACGCCCTATCTTAGGACTGTAATGCCTGTTTTAGGGGTGACTACCTATGACACAGGAAGTGGTTTGTAGGCATGGCCCCCTGAGAGGGGTGCCATGTCGACTGTCTTTTTCTCCACACCAACACACAAGCTGCAATGGCAGTGTCCATGTGCTTGGTGAGAGGTTCTACGGGGTGGCATAATACATGCTGCAGCACTTGGGGACCTTTCCTGTTCACAGGGCCCTTGGTACCATGGGTACCTTTTACAAGGGACTTGACTGTGTGCCAATGGTGTGCCAATTGTGGGAGAAATTGTACCGTTTTTGGGAAAGAACACTAGTGCTGGGGCCTGGTTAGCAGGATCCCAGCAAACTCTCAGCCAAGTCAGCATTAATATCAGGCAAAAATTGTGGGGTAAGCATGCCAAAAGGGGCACTTTCCTACACCTGGATAAGATAAAAGACAAGGCTCAAGTGGTCCTAAAAGGGGGAAGTATATACCTAGACTTCCACAGTAATAGAGATTCAAAGACCAACAACAATTAGGTTTAAAGTACACCAATTTATTAACATAAAGTACTCTTGATTCGCCTATCTACCTATTTTGAATTTCTCATATCGGGTAGTATTAAAAGAACAGGTGGTCCTAAAGGTGAGAAGGCACAGTGCACGTGAACGTGGAAAGAGAAGTGCGCAAGTGCTGTACAATATATAGCAATGTGACTGGCGAACAATATCTAAAGAGGACACCTGACTCCTTAGCAATGGGTGTTGTCATCCCTAGCCAAAATCTTTACAAAAGCCCAGTCCATAGTGAACAAATAATGATGTTTCGAACTGTGGGATTATTCATAAAAGGGTCATCATCAGGACAACAGGATGAACAGGCTGCACCAAAATGGAAAACACACTGTCCATAGATCAGAGTGGCAAACGTGGTGAACCAGCATGAGTGGTCTAAAGAAGTGGTTCCCAACCTTTTGACTTCTGTGGACCCTCACTTTATCATTGCTGAAACCTGGGTACCCCCACTGAATCATTATTGGAATCCAGGGACCCCCGCTAAGTCATTACTTAACGCTGGGGACCTAATCTGTTAATATTTTTTATTTTTCTAAGCAGTTGGGGACCCCCCCCCCCAGAAGGCTCCGCAGACCCCCAGGTGTCCCCAGACCACAGGTTGGGAACCAATGGTCTTAAGAGACACGCCTGGTGCTGTTTTGCTTTGTATGATCAACTCTGTAAGCAATCCTTCCTCGAAGTTAACCTCACTTGGAGCCTTATCAGCAGCCTCTGTAGGGGAGCTGTATATTCAGCCCCTCTGCCGCTGGTTACAAACCCTGACTACATAAAGCTGTGGATTGTTCACCACCTTTGACACTCCAGTCTATGGACAGTGCGTTTTGCATTTTGGTGCATCCTGTTTACCCTGTTGTCCTGGTGATGACCATTTTATGAAAAATTCTGTAGGTCAAAACTTGCAGAATTATTCAATGTGGACTGGCTTTTTTTAAACTATTTTAGCTAGGGACAACACCCATTGCTACAGAGTCATTTTTTCCTCTTTGGATATTGGTCGCCAGTCACATTTGTATATACTGTAGAGCACATGCACACTTACCTTTCACCAGTTCACTTGCACTAAACTGCCTCACCTTTAGGAGCACCTGTTCTTTTAATACTACCCGATTTGAGAAATTCAAAATGGATTAATAGCACAATCAAGAACCTCTGTAATGTGAACCTAATTGTTCTGGGTCTTTGAGCATCTATTGCTGTGGAATTCTAGGTATATACTTCCACCCTTTTAGGACAACTTGAGCATTGACTTTTGTCACTTGCTTCTATGCTGCAAGATGCATTGGAAATCGTTAGATTCATTGCTGTTTTTTCTGTACGTGATGCAGCGTGTCTATGGAAACTGTTTCCTTTAAAATGTGTAAACAGGTTTGGTCACTAAATTGCTCTATGTGCTTTTAAACCCATGTGTAAGATTCCATCGGATTTCGGACAGTTAAATACATTTTTATTAAACTAATACACAAAATACAAAGAAGAAGTTGTCTTTAAGCAGGCATGTTTTAAGAACAATTTTGCAGAGTTTCATCTCTTACAAAATGGTGTTTCCATACAAAGATATTCAGTGTATTCATGAAGTAACCCTACCACACCCTGCAATTTCAGAAACAGGAGTACTTGCTTAGCTCAAAGTCAATGGGATTTCAATACCCGTTTGATGAATTAAGAGAAAAACTCATCTCAACAGTTAACAATCGAGTACCTCAGTTCCTGTTGGGCTGCAGTCGTATCCAATGTGTCTTCTAGTTCTGTTTTCAAAGCCTCAAGCTCCTCACTCAGATCCCGCTTTTGTTTTTCTGCTTTATTACGCGATGCCTTCTCAGACTCAAGATCTTCCTGGAGCTCCGCAATCTGGGCCTGCAACTCACGAACAACTTTCAAGGCATTGTTCTTCTGTATAGCTTCATCATCACCTCTAACAAGGAAATGCACAGAACAAGCAAATAAGTTTGGTGTTTCTACTTAAACAATTGACAAACAGGTGTCTAATTGATTATTGTACAACATGAGAAGTCAGACAAGAGAGAGAGAGGCTTTATGCTAAAGTCTTTCTTCTGTGTGCATCATTAACATCATGTTTAAAAATTTTCCTTTTTACAAGACTTTCAATGGCAAAGAACAAATAAAGTGGGACAAAGCAATGTGAAAGACAATTCAAAATGATTATCAATTATTCTGTTTTCTGCCAGAGGTACAATAGTATTATCTCAGGAACAGACATGTAAAATAAACTGTCTTGCCAAAGCTAGCTATATTGTAGCCCAAACTGGAAGTGATTATCTTTACTGAATTTAAAAGGCTGCATAATGGTGTTCAATGATAATGTAAATGGTCAGCAAGTGTATTTTTAATAACATCACACCTTGCAAGGGCAGCTTGAAGCTCCTCTTCCTTCTTGGCCAGCTGAATTTTCAGTTCTTCGATCTGGGCTTGTAACTCAGCTATTTGGTCCTGCAGATCAGACGTTTCTCCATCTAGTTTCCTTTTAGATTTCTCAAGTTCTTGGCGAGTTTTTTCTTCTTTCTTTAAACGTTCTAAAACATGAAAGATACAGAGTTGATGGCACAAAAGTGTCTACCGGCGCAACTAAATGAAATGTAGGTAGGTGATGCAAGGTTTTTAGATAATTTTGAGGAGTCCAGACTGTTTGAGATTTGAGTATAATGCTGCTCATAACAAATCTTTCAAAGTAAGCAGAGTTTACAAATGTCTGTTGTTCACTTCAGATACCACAAGGAGTGCTTTGTTCCTAAATGCATTTGGCAAAACTGGTCCCCCACCATAGAATGATTATTTGCTGGAGTGCTTGAGCATGGTTGTAGGAAGTTGGCTCTCTACACGGTGCACTACAAAGAAGTACACCGTGCTGAGTCCAGTGGATCCCCAATTGGTTTGCAAAGGGAAAAGTAGGTAGGACTAATACTCTATTTTGTGGTAGTGTGGGTGGGCAGTTAGGCTTATCAGTGGGTACTGCTAAGCATTTGTTTTACTCACAGAGGCAATACCTGAGACACTGTGGGGAGCTGGGTTCTGGTTGAAGTACCCCCCCACACCCCGCCCACCCCCACATTTTGCCTGGGTTTGATACAATTTTGACTGAAGTGCACTGGGTTCCTAATAACAAGGTCCCCAATGCCAGTTTTCCTTCCCTACTAAAACAAGACACCTGGTCACTTGATCCCCAAGTGACCAGGCCATTCACCCCCCCCTGCAAGTCCCTAGTAAATGGCACCCCTGGTAAATAGGGCATGGGTACTGAATATGGTCCCTAAGAGCTGCAGTACAACTCATGCCACTCAGATCCAGCATCAACCTTATGCAGACTGCCAGTGCAGCTGCGTGGCAAGGTGCTTCTAAAATAAACACAACATGGCACACAGCCTTAACACTGCATGCATATACATACATATATTAATGTAAGTCACCCCTCTAGCAGGCCTTACAGCCCTAAGGCAGGGTGCATTATATTACATATGAGGGCATCTCCATGCATGAGCAGATATGCCCCTGCTATGTCGTTGTTGATTCTCAGACATAGTAAGTGTACAGGGAAGACATTTTAAATGCCTGTTCTGGATCTAGGAAAGTACCTTCTTTTTGGTATAGTTACCCCCCCACTTTTTGCCTGCGATCAGTGTGTTTTGACTGTGTTCACTGGGATCTTGCTAACCGGGACCCCAGTGTCTGTGCTCTCTCCCTCTAAATTTTGTTGCTTGGGATTTCACATCACCACAATTGGCATACTGGTGTCCCCTTATAAGTCCCTAGTATATGGTACCCAGGGCGTTGGAACACCAGGGGTTCCCCATGGGCTGCAGCATGTATTATGCCACCCATGGGAGCCCATGTAAAATGTATCTGCAGGCCTGCCATTGCAGCTTGCGTGAAAAGGTGCATGCACCCTTTTCACTATAGGTCACTGCACCGGGTCACTATAAGTCACCCCTATGACAGGCCCTCCTAGTCCAGAGGGCAGGGTGCAAGTACCTGTGTATGAGGGCAACCCCAGTCCCTGCTCTGGCGCTAAACTGGACAATGGAAAGGGGAGTTACCACTCCTCTGTCCATCACCACCCCATGGGTGGTGCCCAGAGCTCCTCCAAGTGGCCACTTGGTTCTGCCATCTTGAATCCAAGGTGGGCAGAGGCTTCTGAGAGCATTTTAGTGGTCAGGTCAGGCAGGTGACGTCACAGCCCCCTCCCTGATAGTTGGTCACCCTGCTAGATTACCAATCCCCCTCTAAGGGCTATTTAGGGTCTCCCTCTTGGGTGGGTCTTCAGCTATGATGTGCAAGATTCCAGGAGGACTCTGCAACATTTACTTCGACTTCTGGCCACTGGAACTGCAACTGGACCTCACAGGAAGCCACAATCTGCAGCTCCAGCGACGACTTCGCAATGCAACATTGTTTTCCCGGCTCCTACCAGCAACCGCAACATTTCCCCAGCTGTGCATCGTCTGAGGGCGGCAAGTCTTCAGTCTGTACCAAGAAGCAAGAAGGAATCTCCCTTGGAGTGAAGGAGTCACTCCCCTGCATCCGCAGGCACCAACTGCATTGATGACTGGCCGCATGGATCCTCTCTAATGCAACTCTGCGTGGATCCTGCAGCACAGTTGGTGGCCTGGAGTGGTCCCCTCTACCAGCTGTCCAACTTGGGAGGAGGTGAGTCTTTGCCTCTCCTTGTAGGTCAGTACCCCTGTGCATCGTAACTCTTGCAGCTGCCAAGGCTTGTTGGCTCCTGTTTCAAGGGATCTTCAGGCTCCTTGTAGCCCCGGCCTCCAGCACACTTCCCTGCAAAGCACAGTCTCCTGCCCGCTGCTCCAGCGCCGCTGGACTCCTCTCCAGATGTGCTGAGTGGGTCTCACTGCGCCTCCTGTGCCTGCTGCCTGTGAGTTGCCTTTGGGGGCTGCATCCTTGACTTCAGGCTCTCCTCACTGATGAGGGTCGCCTGGGACTCTCCCCCTTTGGTGCCCCAGCAGCTCTTCTTCTTCTGCAGCTCTTTCCTTTGCCAAGGCTTGTTAATGTTTTTCCACACCACCGATGGACTGCAACTCTTCTTCCGACGTGGGACATTGACAGCATCACTCCTGGAACTCTTCTCTTGCTCCTGTGCTGCATAGCCAACTCCTGGTCTTCACTGTCGACCTGGTCCTGCATCTTCAGGAGGATGGCTAGTGGCTCCTGCCCCAACTGGACAATCCAAATGGAACTGGACTTGGTCCCCTTCATTTGCAGGTCCTCTTCTGTCCGGATCCACCTTCTGTTTTTTTCAGTCTTGCTTGGGTCTTGTACAGTCGTTTTACAAAGTTTACCTGTGGGGTTGGGAAAAAACAGGTACTAACCTCTTCTTTTCTGGTAGTTGGGGGACACTGTGGTATTTATCTTTTGCAGTTCCTAGTTCCTCCAGCTCCCCTCTACAGATTCCACTTACGTGGGTGGGGGTTTGCCTTTCGCATTCCATTTACTTAGTATTTGGTTTGGTCTACCCCTGGGGCCTCTATTTTCTGTTATTTCACGGTTTTCTATTGATTTCTATGCTAATTCCTGACTGCTAATGTACATATAATAGTGTGTTTACTTACCTCCAGTTAGGGTATTGCCTATATAGTATTTTGGTATTTGTGTTACTATAATAAGGTACCTTTATTTTGGTAACACTGTGTGGTTCTTTCACGTGCATGCCTTCTGGATAAATCTTGGGTGCTTATCCACAGCTACCTCTAGATGGCCTGGCTTCCTAGACACTAAGTACACCTCACTAATAGGGGATACCTGGACCTGTTATAAGGTGATAACACCATAGATGCTCACCACACACCAGGCCAGCTTCCTACACTGGGAGTTCACTACGAGTTCCCCAGCTTCATGATGGCTTCTCGGAATCTTAGGATGTTTGGTATCAAAAATCTCAAGAATAATAAACCCTCACTGACCTCAGTTATGGATTTATTAAAAAATGCACCCAGAGGGCACCTTTAGGTGCCCCCCCCCCCCCCGAAAACCTCCCATCTACTAGTGTGTTCACTGACTGGTCCAAACCAGTGCAGCCCCCCTGAGGTGAGAGCCAGTGCTCTCAGAGGCCAAGAACAAAGGTCTGCTTTGCGAAGAGGTGAGACTTCCTCTCCCAAGCAGGGCGGGGGCTTCAAAGGCCTTGCCACCTTTTGTAATGCGACCGCGGTCTCGTCAGATGGCGGAGATTACCAACCCTCCTGTCCTGATGCCACTTTTGGTAGCAGCACAGGCAGGAAAAATAGCTAAATTAGGAGGAGTGCCCACTTCAGCTTGTTGACCTTAGGGGTGGGACTGCATGAAGTGGACACTACTTTTTAAGTTCCTCAATCTTGTTTGGAAGGAATTGGGCCACTAGGGTGAGGGTTATGCCCAGTTCCCAGCGGAAGTGGTCATAAGAAGTGTGTAGTTACCCTCAAAGTGGTCAGCCCATTGACTACCGCTTGGCACTCCCAGTACAGCCCTTTAATTGAGTATTTAGGTGGCACCCTGAACCCAAGAAATCCGATACTGACTACCTACGAAGAAGGACAAAGAAGAAGCAGCTGACCTTCCGGCCAGCCAGCTAACCTCACTGAACTCTGCACAAATAGACTTGTCCTGCAGCTGCAGCTTCAAGAAACTCAGGAAGCCTGTCTGCCTTCTAAAAAGACTCAGACTCCTGCGAGCAGTGGATCTGCTCAGCAACTAAGTATCCAAAAAGATTTTGACAACCTAAGAAGACCCAGACAAAGAAGAGTTGCACCTGCAGAAGAGAAAAAAAACAAAAAACACAACTGAGCTGGACCCAGCACCTCTGGCCTGCCTGCTGACCTTAGAAGAATCCTGCACACAAAAAAAAACCTCATCCAGCCTTCAATGAATACTAGAGTTTCCCATGGGCACCAGACTTGCCCTGCAGCAAGAAACTTAAAGAAAAAGTCTCGGCAGCTGCTGTAATCCTGGAAACTGACACCAGAAGGGACCACTGCACACGACTTGCACGACCCAAGGTGAAGCTCACCGATGTTGCCAAAGCAGGTCCCCAGCTGCCCAGAGACAGAGTTCAGTGTGGTCTCATCCCTCTTGGACTCCACCGAGACACCTGCAGCTACAGCAACCATTGCACCCGTGACCCCTGACCCCAGTTGAGGTGGGTCATCGGTGCCAACGACGTTTCCCGGCTTCTAGGAGCTCGAGACCACCTCAGTCAGACCCCCACACGACGCCTGCAGCCTCAACCTACAGGACTTCCTGACCGTGAGTGCTTCTGGCTGTGAAAACCCAACACCTAAGGACGCCCCTGCATCTGTCTCCCCTGGGCACAGGAGAAGAGGACGAATGGTGAACCTACGTCCCAGAGCACCCCAAGTCGACTACCTACCTGTTTGTTATCCCTGACTGGCCTTTTAGCCAGAGCCTGCAGCCTGTCTTCACGAGGACGTAACTCCCACAGGGAACTATTGGGCACCCACCATCTTACTACACCTCTGCACCCGTCCACCCCAGTGCCGCTTGGTGTGACCTGTTGGTGTGGTTCTGATCACTGCCCAGTACATACCTTAACTCCCTGAGTGTAGAAAGCTGACTCTTTTTGCACAATATAACCACTTAGTGGTATATCACATAGAATCCAGAGATTTCCACAGCAGTGAACAAGGCTCAATATAAACTCAAAGTGCTCTATTTGTGGTAGTGTGGTCGAGCAGACTTAGGCTTTGGGGTTCCTCAGAGCACAGTTCTTAGTTCTTTTAAGTTGGTTTCTTCTGGACAGGTCCGTTGTCCACAGGAGATTTTGGTCTTTGTCAAAGGTAGGCAGTCCTCACCCCAGGGCTTTGGAGGTTGCTGGGGTGCAGCACGGGTCGCCTTTAGATGCAGAATTGTCAAGGGCTACAGACAGGGCGGTACGGCTGGGGCCAAGTCAGTTGGTGTCTGCAGTCTTCTCTGCTGGTGTAATGCTGTAGTGTTCGTCTCTTCTTAGGTTGGCAGGAATCTAGTTTCAGGGTCTGGGTGTGCCACCTAAATTCTAGCTTTAGGGGTGTTACAGGGGAGGAACAGGTAGGAACCAATGGATACCTTACCTGGGGTGTCTACACCCACTATTAGGGGGCGTGTGTGGCAGAGTCTTAGCCCTGGTTGGTTAAATGCTACCATCTTTAGGATGATGGGCACTGATAAAAATGTGCTTGTACTGTGCCTTCCTTTGCGGTGGAGGTGTGACACCTATATCCAGGATGGGACTCTGAGTTTGGTCAGAGAGAGCAAGGGCTCTCACCCCATAGGTCTGGAAACATGTATGTTTGTGGCAGACTGGCTACAAATAGTCAGGGCCCCCACAGGGTTGGGAGGTTTTCAAGCAGCACTTCTAAGGTGCCCTCTGAGAGCATTTTGCAATAAATCCAACAATGCCAGCAGTGTGGGTTTATTAACAGGATTCCAATCAAAGTAATATTGATACATTTGTGAAATACTTATTTACTGATGTACTTGCCTGTCAGGGGGCCCCGCGACTCCCCGTACCGCCAGGAAAAGACTGGTGGTAGGGGGACTCGTAATCCCCTGCAGATTAAATCTGCCGGGGCCAACGTGGCGGTAAACCGCCAGTCCCGAAGCGCCGCAGTCGTGATACCATGGGAAGCACCACCAGCCTGTTGGCGGTGCTTCCGTCAGAACAGCCCTGGCGGTCTTGGACCGCCAGGGTTGTAATGACCCCCTAAGTCTTCTAGTACAATCATTGTTATTCTTTCTTGTACACAGAGTAAGACTATTACAAGAAAAACGACCGAAATTTCAAAACAAAGGACAATGCCAGACAACTGCACCCACTGTAGAGTCTGGAGCAAAAACGAATTGTTGTCCCAGTTGTAATTCATTTCTTATACATCAGATTGATTAATGTCAGCAGCACATGAAAACAACAGAACACAACTGAAATTATTTATCGTGTCAGTAAAATACAGAAGACTGCATCCAATAAGTCCCTCACCTTCCAAGTCTGCAATCATCATTTCTTGCTTGTTTTTTACTTTTGCCAGATTTTTTGCCTTTTCCTCCTCCTCAGCCAGCTGGGAGGCACATTCTGAAATGCGATCTTCCATTAGCTTCTTTTCCTAATAAAACAAATTATTAATTTCAAAACTGAAAAGTGTGGAACAAAATTCCAGTGCAGACTAGTGCACATCTAATCATTGCACCCTTTAGAACACCTTATTTCAAAGCTGGCTTAAGTTTTTGGTTTCAACATCTGGGTAAACAAAATCATATGCCAGGTTACATAATTATTTTTTTCCAAGTTATTTTCTAAAATCCTTACGGTAGGTACGCATGTTATTCTATTACATACCTTCAAAAATTTAGAATTCTGGTCCTCTAGAAGCAAGATGTCTTCCTCCATCTTCTTGATCTTGCCTTCCGCAGTTACCTTTTCAAGTTGTAGCTTCTGGCGAGCAGCCTCCTCTTCATCAAGCTGCTCCTCCAAATCCTGTATAGAAAAATATTTTAAAGATTAAATTCTCAATCTTTGCAACTGAAGGGATCACCTTCAGTTAGCCGAAAATTGATAACAACTGGCACAGGCAACCCTTTGAACATGTCAGGACTCTTGGCAGTCCATACAAAAACTGGCTTACCACAGTAAAGCTGTATAACATACCACTGGGAGGCGGGTGTTCAATACTAACTGGTATAACCCCACCCCCAAGTCGGAATTTTCTTTTTAGGTTGAGTACAAATGTACAACCTCTTGTATACTTCTTGTGGGCTTAACACAAGTTCGTTTGTTTGTTTCAGTGTGCTTTAAAAATCCTTGCTAGTGGTCAGTCCTGCCTCTTTGTCCTTCCTTTTTCTATTTCGGAGCAGGGACTACTACCTAATGTATAAATCCACTTTGGTTCTTCATCTTTTGCTTTGACGGACTACTTTATTATTTCTTTGTTGCTCCTATTACACTGTGGGTACTTCAGGCTCTGGCAGCTTTAATTTTACTGCAGCATTCTTCCCTCCCTCCTCCTCCTCCCATGTCCCTACCATTCTTTTGATTCATCCCGGAGCTGTCCTCATCTCCCTGTGGCTCCTCGAACATCTGTTTTCCTTTCTTTCAGGCCAGCCCAGCGCATGTTTGTGGAAGCGAGAGTGGTCTGTTTTCACTTTTATGTAAACCGGGATGTAAATGCTATCTTGTAGCTCACTGAAACTAGCAGAGGAGCTTCCATCAGGCAAGGGTTTAGGAATGTGATTATTCATGCGCATGTGCAGGTGTAACAGCCTACTACAGTGATTATTAGGGGCCCATTTAAAGTTTCCCTGTAAATCAAAAGATGCGATTTTGACATCATGAATCAACCATTCACTGCAAACTATGTATACTATGCAGCGAGTAACAGACACCACAGTGGGGAGTTGGATGGACACTAATATTCAGCCATGCAAAAACCGGCAATCATAATTAACATCTCTGAAACGGTGCTTCCTCTTCCAACAGCTCCCTACAGTGCCTTGACAGACCATGTTGCAGCATTGTGCTAACTTGATTACCAATAGCCCTGTGGCATATTTTATTCTGTTTAGGCCTCATTGGCACTGGTCAGATTAGAGCAGCCCTGGTGTATTGTGCATTTGCATGACAAACAGCCCTGCAACACCAAGCTTCATTATTGTAAAAGCGGTTATTTGTAGTGCTTAGAAAGGCCAATGAACTGTAGCATACGCAAGTTATTATTATTCAGTTAAAATGTCACGGACAATCAAGCCTGCTTAAACTTTGATTGTGAAACCATTATACACCTTTTGTCAAGAAAGTGCAGAACAGCTTCCTACTTTGCCAGCTGGAACTATTTTGTGGTATTATGCACATAGATGCAAAGTGGCCCTAGGTGTTAAATTGCCACTTTTGTGAGTTGGGGCTTCAGACAAAGAGCACTGTATTCAGTGGTTTGTACTTTAACTCCTCCTTTTGTACAGGCTTGACTTAATGATCCAGAAGGCAATTTGCGTTAGCCATCAAGTTAGGACAGGTTGACGATGTCAAGTCTACTGAATGTGCACTCCCGTTTCCAAATACGTGCACAATCTTTCTACTTATTTTTATTTTCTTTGTGTGTTGCACACAAATGAACACTGCACAGTAATTTACACCTTCACTTGTGCATGCTGAGCAATGTAATCATAGCGGAATAAAATTAAATAAGTGAGCTTTGCCAATTTCTTGTGTGATTTTACTTCAATTATTCTCAATTTCACATTTGTTAAATTTTCAAAGGGGAGATATCAACAGCAAACTCTCTTGCCTTTTACACATATATGGAGGAGCTCAGGCTTGATGGTTAAGGAGTAATTGTCTCAAAGAAGTTTAGAGTCTTTCTAGAAACTACTGCCTTTAAGTCATTTTATTTGAAAAAGACCGCACTGGAAAGTTTACAGTGTTAGTCCATGCTCAACACAATTACCCAACACACCACATACATCCAATCCACACTACCGAAATTCCACATCATGCCACAAAATTCAACAGCACACCACATAATTAAACACCACTACATACCACTCCACAAATACCTATCCACATTGCACTCCATGACACAAAATCACACTCTACATAATTCCAGTACAAATACCACATAGTTGCTATTCCACTGCACATCCTGCCACATAATTCTACTCCACAAATCTACTCCATACTATACTGTTCCACCACATACAATTCCACAACTAACAATTCCAATCCAACCTACATAAGTCCACTCCAAACCAAAACATGGGTAAAAGACTTTGGGTCTGATTACAACTTTGGAGGACGGTGTTAATCCATCCCAAATGTGACGGATATACCACCTACCGAATTACGAGTCCATTATATCCTATGGAACTCATAATACGGTGGGCAGGATATCCGTCACATTTGGGACGGATTAACACCGTCCTCCAAAGTTGTAATCAGGCCCTTTGTCATTTACAACGCCAACAGCTCTAACTCTCGCAAATGCAAGCCAGATTGCACTGGAAATATAATCTTCTGCAATATTCAGCTTCTGCAGCTGCTGTTATCAAGATGACAGGACTTGTGTATAAAGCCATTTGCCTATACTTGCTGACGAACAGAACCTGGACTTCCCTTAATTCAGCTGGAGGCATTCCTAAGATTAGAATACTGTTGCAACTCCATGCATTTTTTTCTGGCTATGTGCACAAGAAATACTACACATTTTAAAAATATATATATTTAAAATACACAGCTGAAATGTCATAACTAGACCAATTTCTACTCAACTTGAAACCATACTTAATAGAAACACTTTTGGCAGCAATTTTAACTTTGAGTCAGCTGAGACAGA
Source organism: Pleurodeles waltl (assembly GCF_031143425.1). Lineage (NCBI taxonomy): Eukaryota > Metazoa > Chordata > Amphibia > Caudata > Salamandridae > Pleurodeles > Pleurodeles waltl. Next base: position 1,190,683,427 of record NC_090446.1, read on the forward strand.
TCTCTACCAAGTCTGGACACAAATACAACATTTGACAAAAAAAATGTAAACTGCACTAATTTGTCCTGGATTTTTGATGAACAACTTTTATTGAATTTTATAAAGTTTAGAACAAAAAGGTAGAGGGCACATCATGACACAGGGGGTCATTACATCATCACCAGCATGCAGGCAATCCACACTAATGTTCAACCAAATGTATACAATACACAAATAGGAAAGCAACGTCAGGCAGTAGGGCATTACCCCAATCTGTCAGGACATTTGTCCCAACCATTTCCCCCATACTCTGGCATGTGTGCGGGGGCAGCCCTGCGCTTCATAAACCGGCTTCTCCTGCCATGCACATCAGTCTACCCCTCTGCCTTCTTGATAGGGTCAGCAGCATAGCCCCTTCCAGCTGGCTGCAAGGTCTCTCTTGGCCACTATTAATGCAGCTCCTAAGAAGATGAGGTCCGCTCTCGCACCTCCCAAATCCTCCATCACACTCAGCAACACCACCCTGGGGGATAGCAGGACCTCCCAACCCAGCCTTGGTGAACTCATTGAGTACTTTAGTCCAATAGTGTTGAAGGGGAGGGCACATCAATTTCATATGGTAGAAGTCCGCAGGAGCAGCTGCGCACCTGGGGCAGTTAGGCTCGGGGAGGAATGCTACCGGTGCAATGTAGCAAGGGAAAGATAGGTCCCATACAGGTAGTATGTTTATATTATTTTTAGTCAGGAGGAACTCTCGGCGCCACTAAGGCGTCACGCCAATCATCCTCCTCAAGCAGTCCTAGCCATCGATCCCACCTGTTTCGGATATGATTCAAATCTCCTAGGGCATTGTTAATTAACATTTTGTATAGTTGGGACACTCCCCCTTTCCCCAACGTCCCCGTAAGCAGTTTTGCCTCCAGTAGGATATACTCTGGTAGGGGGTCAGTGCCTGATATGTGTGCATGCAGGGCATGGAGGAGTTGGAGATATTCGTAAAATTGAGTGTGGGAAAGCTGATAAGTAGTTTGTAGGTCCTGAAAGGAACACATGTGCATTCCCCTCCCCTCCAGATCCTATTTGTCAAAACCTTTCAGTGCTGCTGAGTCACTAAGCCAGGCACCCCTCCAAAGGGTAGTCTGTTGGGTCAGAGTATTTGTCCACCGAGTGTGTCGCAGGGCCACCCTCCAAGCTGGGAAAACCATCTTGCGCCCTTGGGCCATATTACTGGGGCTCAGGGAGCCATTGAGTAGATCTAATTTTTGAGGAAAACTAAGGATTGTAAGTTCAAGTCGATATGCCGGGTCCGACCACCCCCCATTAAACTAGTCATGGAGGATGAGGAGCTGAGTCGCCAAGTAGCAAAGGTGCAGCTTAGTCAGTCCCAACCTGCCATCGTATTGGCCTCTGACAATGGTGCAGCACTAGTCGATGTCTGGTGCCCTGCCAGAGAAACAAGGTTATGGTTTTGTCCAAGGCGCGGAACCAGGGATGCGGAAGTGGAAACCATATATTCTGAAAGATGTACAGAAACCTAGGGAGGATCATCATCTTAAAGAACTCTATACAGCCCATAATATATAATGGGAGGGACCTCCATCTCACCAGTTCCGCATTAGACTAGTTTTGCCAGCCTGCCACACACCAGACATGTTGCTGGCCACATGAGGAGAGTGCTTTGTCACTCTGTGGTTAGTAACAAAGCCTGTACTGGGTGAAGGTGCTTCATACCTCCCCCTGCAGGAACTGTAACACCTGGCGGTGAGCATCAAAGGATCACCCCCTTTGTTACAGCACCACAGGGCATCCCAGCTAGTGGAGATGCCCGCCCCTCCGGCCACTGCCCCCACTTTTGGCGGCAAGGCCGGAGGAGATAATGAGAAAAACAAGGAGGAGTCACTGGCCAGTCAGGACAACCCCTAAGGTGTCCTGAGCTGAGGTGACTGACTTTTAGAATCCTCCATCTTGCAGATGGAGGATTCCCCCAATAGGATTAGGGATGTGCCCCCCGTCCCCACAGGGAGAAGGCACAAAGAGGATGTAGCCACCCTCAGGGCTAGTAGCCATTGGCTACTAACCTCCCAGACCTAAACACACCCCTAAATTGAGTATTTAGGGGCCCACAGAACCTAGGAAGATAGATTCCTGCAACCTAAAGACGAAGAAGGACTGCTGACCTGAAGCCCTGCAGAGAAGACGGAGACACCAACTGCTTTGGCCCCAGCCCTACCGGCCTGTCTCCCCACTACGAGAAAAACTGCAACAGCGACGCGTCCCCCAGGTTCCAGCGACCTCTGAAGCCTCAGAGGACTACCCTGCATCTAAAAGGACAAAGAACTCCAGAGGACAGCGGCCCTGTTCCACAGAAACTGCAACTTTGCAACAAAGAAGCAACTTTTAAAAACCACATGTTTCCCGCCGGAAGCATGAGATTTTCCACTCTGCACCCGACGCCCTCAGCTCGACCTGTGGAAAACTAACTCTACAGGGAGGACTCCCCGGCGACTGCGAGCCCGTGAGTAGCCAGAGCTGACCCCCCTGAGCTCCCACAGTGACGCCTGCAGAGGGAATCCAGAGGCTCCCCCTGACCACGACTGCCTGCTTCAAGGAATCCCAAACCTGGTAAAGACACTGCACCCGCAGCCCCCAGGACCTGAAGGAACCGAACTCCAGTGCAGGAGCAATCCCCCAGGTGGCCCTCTTCCTAGCCCAGGTGGTGGCTACCCCAAAGAGCCCCTCCTTTGCCTGCCTGCATCGCTGAAGAATCCTATTGCAAACCCGACGCCTGTTTGCACTCTGCACCCGGCCGCCCCTGTGCCGCTGAGGGTGTTTTTTCCATGCCTCATTGTGTCCCCCCCCAGTGCCCTACAAAACCCCCCTGGTCTGCCCTCTGAAGTCGCGGGTACTTACCTGCTGGCAGACTGGAACCGGGGCACCCCTATTTCCATTGAAGCCTATGTGTTTTGGGCACCACTTTGACCCCTGCACCTGACCGGCCCTGAGCTGCCGGTGCGGTAACTTTGGGGTGGCCTTGAAACCCCAACGGTGGGCTACCTTGGACCCAACTTTGAACCCTGTAAGTGCTTTACTTACCTGTGAACCTAACAAATACTTACCTCTCCCACGAACTGTTGATTTATGCAGTGTCCATTTTTAAAATAGCTTATTGCCATTTTTGCCAAAACTGTACATGCTATTGTGATGATTCAAAGTTCCTAAGATACCTGAGTGAAATACCTTTCATTTAAAGTATTGTTTGTAAATCTTGAACCTGTGGTTCTTAAAATAAACTAAGAAATGAAAATGTCACTTACCCAGTGTACATCTGTTCGTGGCATCAGTCGCAGTAGATTCGCATGTTCTGCAATAGCTCGCCATCTGGTGTTGGGCCGGAGTGTTACAAGTTGTTTTTCTTCGAAGACCCTGGTACACAACGCTGCTAGACCTATCAGTGGTACCCTGCATCAAATTGCCCAACAGGCCAAATCTGTTGACACAGCACAACCAAAAGATCAGACACCCAGATCCAGCATCGCTGAATCTAGCAATCTGGCTCCTGAAATCCTAGAATTCGGGCACTTACAACTTACCCAAGAATGTATGGAAGTCATAAAACAAGCCAGAAGGCCATCCACCAGGCACTGTTATGCAAGTAAATGGAAGAGGTTTGTTTGCTACTGCCATATTAATCAAATACAACCATTACACACAACTCCAGAACATGTAGTGGGTTACTTGCTTCACTTACAAAAATCTAACCTAGCTTTCTCTTCCATTAAAATACACCTTGCAGCAATATCTGCATACCTGCAGACTACCTATTCAACTTCCCTATATAAGATACCAGTCATTAAAGCATTCATGGAGGGCCTTAGGAGAATTATACCACCAAGAACACTACCTGTTCCTTCATGGAACCTAAATGTTGTCCTAACTAGACTTATGGGTCCACCTTTTGAACCCATGCACTCCTGCGAAATACAATTCCTAACCTGGAAGGTGGCATTTCTCATCGCCATTACTTCCCTAAGAAGAGTAAGCGAGATTCAGGCGTTTACAATACAGGAACCTTTTATACAACTACACAAAAATAAAGTCGTCCTAAGGACCAATCCTAAATTTTTGCCAAAGGTTATTTCACCGTTCCATCTAAATCAAACAGTGGAACTTCCAGTGTTCTTTCCACAGCCAGATACCGTAGCTGAAAGGGCACTACATACATTAGATGTCAAAAGAGCATTGATGTATTACATTGACAGAACAAAAAACATCAGAAAGACTAAACAACTCTTTATTGCATTTCAAAAACCTCATGCAGGAAACCCAATTTCAAAACAAGGTATAGCCAGATGGATAGTTAAATGCATCCAAATCTGCTACCTTAAAGCTAAACGACAGCTGCCCATTACACCAAGGGCACACTCAACCAGAAAGAAAGGTGCTACCATGGCCTTTCTAGGAAACATCCCAATGCATGAAATATGTAAGGCAGCCACATGGTCTACGCCTCACACATTCACCAAGCACTACTGTGTAGACGTGTTATCCGCACAACAAGCCACAGTAGGGCAAGCTGTATTAAGAACATTATTTCAGACTACTTCCACTCCTACAGGCTGATCCACCGCTTTTGGGGAAATAACTGCTTACTAGTCTATGCAGAACATGCGTATCTACAGCGACAGATGCCATCGAACTGAAAATGTCACTTACCCAGTGTACATCTGTTCGTGGCATCAGTCGCAGTAGATTCGCATGTGCCCACCCGCCTCCCCGGGAGCCTGTAGCAGTTTGGAAGTTACCTTCAATTAATTATATATGTATCATCTCAACCTTAAATAGGTGCATACTTAGTCACTCCATTGCATGGGCACTATTACTACAATTCAACTCCTACCTCACCCTCTGCGGGGAAAAACAATCGAGGATAGAGTCGACGCCCATGCGCAATGGAGACAAAAGGAGGAGTCACTCGGTCCCGTGACTCGAAAGACTTCTTCGAAGAAAAACAACTTGTAACACTCCGGCCCAACACCAGATGGCGAGCTATTGCAGAACATGCGTATCTACAGCGACAGATGCCATCGAACATATATTTTTCTATATAAAAACCTATTGGCCTGGAATTGTCTTGGAGTGTGTGTTCCTCATGTATTGCCTGTGTGTGTACAACAAATGCTTAACACTACCCTCTGATAAGCCTACTGCTCGACCACACTACCACAAAATAGAGCATTGGAATTATCTCTTTTTGCCACTATCTTACCTCTAAGGGGAACCCTTGGACTCTGTGCACACTATTTCTTACTTTGAAATAGTATATACAGAGCCAACTTCCTAAAACTTGTCAAGGAGTACATTTCCAACCTTTTCCAACATGGGAAAAGATTAGAGAAGAGCTGGTGAAAACCCCTAAAACTTACAAAGTTATTAGGATCGCAATATACTTAAGAGGGTACTCCAACACTGAAACTATTGCTTACTGCTACCTTGAGTCCCAGTATGCAGATCTACGGAAAGGTGGCAAAATAAGGGAATGGCTAGTACTCAAGCCCCACTATAGTATGAGACCTGGCATAATCAGAGAGGCTATTATCAGAGCTCTTACAAAATGAGGTTGCTGCCAAAGTTTGTCACCACACTACATAGCACCAAAGGGACAAGTGGATTTTGTTACAGGACAAGTAGATTTATGACGTAACCTGTCTAATGGACAAGCAGATATTTTATGAAATTCCACACCCGAGAGTCCGGATTTATTTATTTTTATTGTCATAACATATCATACCTCGTCAGAAGGCAGTGCCATAATTATTTATGTGCACCCACTTAACAGACTCAATAGTTCTCCTAAATTGCAGCTCCTTGTTTTCTTTCCAAGATCATTCTTAATACAATGTTTTTTTGTTTTTTATCCAAATGAAAGAAAATACATTGCTTTACAAACTATTACATTTCCCTTTAAAAGTGGTGTGCTGAGAAAAGAAAACCATACTCCGTTTCTGCACATTATATAAAATTAAATATGAACCAGATTTGTAAAGTCTGAAATCTTATCGATCACACCTGAAGGACAAGGCTGGCGGTGCTTCCCATGGTATCACGACCACGGAGGAAGCGCCACGGTCGCACCGCCGGGACTGGCGGTTTACCGCCACGTTGGTCCCTGTGGATTTAATCCACCAGGGCAGCGCTGCTAGCAGCGCTGCCCAGGGGATTATGAGTCCCCCTACAGCCAGCCTTTTCCTGGCGGTGTGAACCGCCAGGAAAAGGCTGGCGGTATGAGGAGTCGAGGGGCCCCCTGACAGGGCCCCGTGCAGCTTTTCACTGTCTGCTATGCAGACAGTGAAAAGCGCGATGGGTGCAACTGCACCCGTCGCACGGCCGCAACACCACCGGCTCCATTTGGAGCCGGCTCCTGTGTTGCGGCCGAGATCCCCACTGGGCCGGCGGGGATCTCCTAATGGTAACGGCGGGAGTGCGGCTGCATTGGCGGCCGCCGGGCGGTCCGATCTTGGCGGGCGGCTTCAGCCGCACACCAAGGTCGTAATGAGGGCCTATATCTAGCTGCAGATTCATTACCTTTGAATTCTTCCCAGGCATCAGACTGGATTCTGGAGATTTTTGGGTGAGCAGTATCCCTCTGCACTGGTAGGTGGTGACGATCAGCTCTGCGTCAGTCGTTGTGGTCACCAGCGCCGGAAAAGATGTTGCAGTTCCAATACAGACGCCACCTGGGCACACCAATATCCATTTCTTATCATGACTTTCAATGCCAGAAGTGCCAAGCCATGGAGAACACTGAACACTGGTGTGTCAAAACTAGGGACCTGAAAGGGAAGTCCTGGTCTAGAAATCTGTTCTTAGAGGGAAGGATGGGTGGGTCGGTAAAGAATCTGCAGCTATAGTCTCTACCAAATAAGACGCTACCAAAAGTAAGTAACTTGTCCATCTGATAGAGACTTCTAGGTGCAGATTCGTTATCTTTGAATTGATACCCAAGCAATACCATCCCTGGAGGTTGGTCTGCGAAACAATTTCAAACGAGAAAGTCCTGCTGGACTGAACGGGCAAAGAGGCTGTCCCTACAGATCTGATTGTCCAGGTAGAAGTGTTTGGTAAGCATATGCAGGGATGCACACGTTGATGCCCGACAGATGTCCAGGACGGAACACCACGTGCTATCGCAGTGGTAGCAGTTTTAGCTCTGGTAAAATTAGTGTGCAAGCCCTCAGAGGGTTGCTTTTTGGCAGTGTGTAGCAGATCCTAATGCAGAGTACAACCCATAGGGAGATGGTCCGCTTCTAAACGGCCTGACCCTTCTTCGCACCCATGTACACTGCGAAGAGACTTCTGCACGATCAAGGTTGAATGCCAACACTTTTTTTGGGTCCAGGCGGTGGCGTCTCTCATCTTCCTTAGAGGTGTGTAAAAAGTAGGCAAGGTGATAGATTGGCCTACATAAAATGGCGAGGGGCGATCAGGCAACTGCAAAAAAACAGAAATAGCAGATAAACAGATTGCCCAAAGCAGAGCCCTGCTGGGCAAGTGAAATAGCGAACAGTAGAACCTCAGAAAGAGGGGTAGAAAGGGGATGAACAGACTTGTCTGTTCACCATGCCACAAAATTCTTTCAATGACAGGCATATACCGTTTTGGTGGAGGGATGTCTGGATGCTAAGATGACATTACAGACTTCGGGAGGAAGATCAAAGCTCAACTGCCACCGCTCACTCTCCACGCAGGAAGGCAGAGAGTGGACAGGTTCAGGTGAAGCCATGTCCAGACGTGAAGAGCCTCTTGACAAAGGGTGCACAACGCCACCTGGCTCTGCTTGTTGCAGTACCACGTGGCGGTTGTGTTGTCCGTGTAGACTTGCACTATCTTTTCCTTGATAGAGAGAAGAAAGGCTTTCAATGCCAGTTGGATCACACAGCGCCCAAGCATGTTGATGTGGAGACGTGCTTCCGCCAGAGACCAGATTCCTCTGATCTCCATTTCTCCCAGATGGCTGCCCCATCCCAGGAGTGACACATCTGTCACTACTGTGAGATATGGGTGGGAAAGGGAGAGGGATCTGTCTCTGGCCCAATCGTGGATCGTTAACCACCACTGCATGTCTGTTGCAGTTCAGAGAGATCCCCCTGATGCTGCACCCACTAGAACTTCAGGTCCCACTGCAGAGCCCGCATACACCATCTGGCATGTGTCACCAGCAGGATGTAGGAGGCCATCCTGTACAGCCTCAGAGTAAGTCCTACCAAAATCAAGGAGAGGCTGAAACATTGGTATAATAGCCTGAATATCCTGGACTCACCACTCCAATGAAAAGGAGTGTCTGAGAGAGAGTCAGGTGTGACATTGGCACTTTGATAGTGAACCCCAGCCAATGCAGGAGGTTCACAGTAGAATAGAGTTGGGAGACAACAGCCTAGGGAGAGCCTGCCTTCAACAGCCAGTCATCAAGATAGGGGAAGAGTGATACCCCTAAAACCCGCAGATGAGCTGCAACCACCACCATCATCTTGGTGAAAACCAGAGGGGCGCGGGTAAGGCCAAAGGGGCCTACAGTGAACTGAAAGTGCTCATGGACTACCATGAACCACAAGTAACGTCTGCAGGCTGGCAGGTTGGGATGTGAAAATAGGCAGCCTGAAAGACCAACGCTACCATCCAGTCTCCTGGGTACAGGGCAGACCAAGCCTGAGGAAAGTGAGCATTCTGATCTTCTCATTCTTGAAGGAGAGATTGAGGGCTCGTAGGTCTAGGAAAGGGCAAAAACCATTCTTTTAGGGGACCAGAAAGTAACTCAAATCGCCACCACAGTCTACTTCTGGCACAGGAACCCTCTCTATGGCTCCCTAGGTCAAAAGAGCAGCAACTTACTTGCAGAGAAGCGATAAATGATCCTCTGTAATTTTGTCGTAACATGGTGGCATGGAGGGGTAGTCTCAAAGGGGAGGGAGTAGCCTCTTTAGACGCTCTGTAGAATCCACATGCCAGAAGTAGTGGATTGACCGTGGGGCAGGTGATGGCAAATCCCGCTGCCTACTGGGCACCCTTTGTTATGGAGAGGCAGACTAGGAGGGGTTAGAGGCTGCTGGAGGTTTGGGGGGTGGATTGGGGTGGAGGCGGACTGACCAGACCACTGGCCACCTGATCCACATAGTCAGTGGGTCCTGTGCCCTCGGACACACAGAGGCTGGACAACATGCGTGGTATGACGGCTGGCCGAGTATCGGCGCAGTTGGACCCGCTTCAGTAGCCAAGAAAGGAGCAAAAGGCAGATTGGGGGGACAAGGGACCCCTGCGAAGCCCAAGGACCTAAATGTAGCTCCAGAATCCTTGAAGTGTTTGAGTGCCAAATCTGCCTTGTCTCTGAAGAGATGGGTGTGATCGAAGGGCATCATTGAAGGGCATGTACATCACGGAAGCTTGGACATATCTCGAAAAGCTAGGCGTCCTAAGCAAGGCGTGGCACCTCAAGGCCAATGTTGTCGAAACCGTTCTCTCTAGTTAGTCAGCCGTGTCCAGTCAGCACCTTTCTGCATCTCTCCCGTCTGCAACAGTCTGAGAGAATACAGCCAGGGCCTCCTCCAGAGTTGATTGGTAATAATTTATCACTTGAGTGTATCACCTCTTAAGAGAGCACCAAGCATGTTTATTTTGCACCAATGTTCACTGAGCTGCTATGTGTCTTGAAATAGTTTTTCATAAAATCTGTTGAATAAACTTTAATCAAAATTTTGTTTTTTGCAGCTAAAGTGCTGTTACTAGGGCCCAATGTGTTTTTTGTTACTGCAAGTAAAACATAAGCATAGATCGAATTTCATCTTTTCCAACAGGGAGGTGAGAGGGTGGCTTCTGATTTCAATGGCAGCCACCTTAACTCTGGTTGAATGGGCTTTTGGTCTCCCAGGTAGAGCTTTTTGATATCACAGCAGGATGGAAGACTATCCACCTAGAACAAGAGTGCTTCGATTTGACACTTCCTGTCTGTAATGGTCCATAGTTGGTAAACAACTCTATGGACTTTCATAAGTCTTTGAAATTCTCATGTCAAGTGTGTGGAGGGACCTCTGTCGGGGAGAAAATGTTGGTAAAGTAATCATTTGATTAATATGAAAATCCAACACCACCTGAGAGAGCAATCTGGGTGAGATCTCAATACTACCATATTACCATGAAAAATGTAAGGTTCATGAGTCTTTATCTCGCTCACCCTACATGCAGGGGCCATGGCGACCAAGGAAGAAGTCTTCCAGGAAAGATGCTGTCAGGAAGCTTTGTGAAGGCTCAAAGCAAGGGCCCATAAGACGTGAAAGGACAATATTCAATTCCCAGAGAGAAGAAAGTGTCCTGATAGGGAGAAAACTTTCTAGATGCTGTCTAAGGAATCCTTTTTCTTAATATTTTTTTTAAATAATTTCTTTTTATTGTTTTTGTTTCAAACAAGAAAACCAAGCAATACAGGGTTTGCAATGTTGGGTACACCAATGCATAGTGGGTTTGTTCATAGGAGTTTCTCACTTATTGCACCTTACCACTCAACATGTCCTCTGGACCAACATGGCACTTTTACGGCCTTTCCTGTCGAGTTCGTCCACCACCTTCAATCCCCTCCCTCTTATCTCCCATAGGCCCTCCCCCAAGTCCACTTCCTCGAGCCGTTGCACAGGCTCCCCATATTTTCTCCCACTTCCCAGGACAGCCCTTGCCTCTATATATCACCTCCTCTGCCTTCTGGCACTAGTCAAGGTCACCCTGCCAATCTAATACTAGTGGGATGGCTGTACCCCCCCATGCCCTTGCGATATTGCGTTTAGCTACTCCCAAAGCCAGTCTTAACCAAGTTTCGGTTTATCTGGGCCAGGAGTGGTCTCCTGATATTCCAAGGATTAGCCACTTAGGATCCAAAGGTACAGCCAGCGCTATGGTTCAGGACATTTCACCGATTATACTAGTCCAGTAGTGCCCTATCCGGGGGCAGTCCCAGAGTGTGTGTATGAATGTGCCTTCTTCTTTGCAGCCCCTCAGACACTGCCAGTTCAACACCCTACCAATTTTGTGTAGCAATGTGCAGAGTAGTATGATCTATGCAGGATTTTCAGCTGCACAAGCCAGAATCTGGCCCTAATGACTGTCCCTGGAGTTTCCAAGGGCCTCCCCCGACTCACCATCTTCTAGGTGCCCAGGTCGCCTGCCATGCCTCCCTCAACTTGCTCAATCGGTCTGGGGAATTGTTGATCAATTTTTTGTAAATCAATGAGATTCCTTTTCTGGGAAGTGGTTACCCTAGAACCCTATCTTCCAGCGGTAAGGCCTCTGGCAGTTGGTCCCCTCCCTGAGATGTCTCCTTAGTGCGTGCCCCAGTTGCAGGTACCGGTAATGTTCTGTATCTGCCATTGCATATTCCTCTCTGAATGTGTCAAAGCTGATATAAGCCTGTCCCCTCCACACATTGTCCAACCGCTCTATGCCTATCGTCTCCCATTTCTGGAAGCACTGGAGGCCCGCACCTCAGGAAGGGCATCACTAAGCCACAGTGTGGCGAGGTCAGTGAGCCTCCCAGCCCACCCCAAATAGTGAGTTGCTTCTTTCCATGTCCAGATCACAACCCTTGTGTGGTGCAGCAGGGTTCCTTCACATCTGGTGTCATGCAATTGAGCCTTGGGCCCTGAACGCCGTGTTCTGTTGATCTGCGAATACCCACTCGTTAGCCACAATAAGGTGTGACACCCAGTAATATTTCCAGATGTCTGGCATTGCTAGTCCCCCGTCATACACCCCTTTTTCAGTTTGGCCAGGGCCATTATGGGCGCGCCCCTTCCCCACAGCAGCCTATGCACCTCCGAGTCTATTGTGCTGAAGGTTTGTCTCAGAATCTTAAAAGGAGTATTCTGCATCATATATAGCAGTCTCTGCAGCCTCAATTTTGTAGAGGGCTGCCCTGCCCATCAGGGTCAACGGGAGGCCATTCCAATGTGTTACATCCCCTTTGAGTCTTTCTAATTGGGGAGCTAAATTTCTTTTCAGGAAGTCCAGGGGATCTCTAGTCACATATATGGCTAAATAACGGAAGCCTTCTCTAACTATGGCAGGCCCGCAATCCCAGGGGAGGCTGGGACTCTCCCCAGAGAGAGGGAACACCACCGATTTTGAACAATTTATAGTGTAACCAGAATGTTCTCAGAAAATCTTAAAGATGTGCATCAGCCTACCCACCGTAAGGGAGGGCCTCGAGACATATAGGAGTATGTCATCGGCATAAAGGGATACGCGCTCCTTCCAGCCCTCCAGGACCTGTATCTCCCTGACCAGTTGATCCTGACGGGTCCAGGCAGCCAGTGGTTCCAGACCCAGAGCAAAGAGTAGAGGAGACAGGGAACACCCCTGATGGTTGCCCCTCCCCATCTTAAATTCCCTAGACACCACGCCGTTGACCCTCACACATGCCATGGGAAAAGTGTACAATATTTTGGCCCATGCACAAAACTGTGGGCCAAAGCCCAGTCTCACCAGGACAGCAAACATATAAATTAATTCTAGTGAATCGAATGCCATCTTGGCATCCAACACCATAAAGGCCGCCTGTTCCGACCAGGGATCGGCCGTCAGATGTAGTACCCTAAACAGGCGCCGGAGGTTAAGCCGCGTGCTCTGGTCTAGCATGAACCTGGAGTGGTCCGGATGTACCAGTGTTGCTATGACTCCTCGTAGTTTGTTTGCCAAGACTTTTGCCAGTACTTTTGCTTCCATGTTTAACAGGGAAATGGACCTATATAGGAGCTGCAGGCTGTCGGGGGCTTAACCTCCTTATTAATTACAACGGTCGTCACTGCTCTTTGGTCTGCTGGAAGTCAGCCTCGATCCCTGTACATATCTAACAGTGGGCCAGCAATTATATTAGCCATTCCTTTATACAGTTCAACTGGGATCCCACTTTGGGCCCGGGGCCTTTTCTGACTGAAGGTCCTGAAAGGCAAAGGTCACCTCCTCTTCCATCATATCTCCTTCTAAAGCATCTCTATCGACCTCCTGTAACACCAGCATTTGTATGTCCTGGAGGAAATCAATGCAATTGCTGTGGACATAGTGGATCTGGAGGTGTATAAGTTCTCATAGTAGTCTGCAAAAGTCTCTGCTATCTCAGCACCCGACGTCTGCAGGACATGCCCTGCATTTACTACGTGCGCTTTCTCTATCCCTCCGTTCTAGCCAAGCTAGAAGTTTGCTTGCTTTGTCCACGACTTCGTACAGTCGACAATTGACTGCAGTAGCGTATTTCCTGGTGTGATTTTCCGCCAGGGCCCGCAGCACCAGCCGTTTCAATTTCAGTTCGTCTCGGTGCTCTGGATCCCCTGAAGCCAGGGCTAGTCCCTCCAGCTTCATCATCTCTCTCTCTCCATAGCTGCACAATGCAGCCGCATTTCTTTCTTTGCCAGCCCGGTTAATGGGCCTGTCCTCGAGGGCCGCCTTAAAAGCTTCACACAGCGTACCTACAGAGGCTACTGAGCCCCGATTTTCTTTAAAGTAGAGAACTGCCCCTTCTTGCGGTTTATCTCTGGTCTCCTACTCTTGCAAAACCTAGGCATCCAGGCGACCCGGTAGCGTGAAGTCTCTCACTGGACCCAACAATGTGACCCCCAATGGTGAGTGATCAGAGATCCCCCTTGCATTAATGGTTGCGTCCCAGAACCGGTGGGCTTGAGCGCTCAGTGTGAAGCTGTAATCTAGGCAGGAGAAGCTCCCATGAGTTGCAGAGAAGTTGTCTCGTTTGTGGGCTGCCCTCCTTCCATGGATCAGTCAGACCCACTGCCACGGCAAACTGAAGAAGTAATCTCTTGCCTCCTCCAGCCCTCCTCCCCTCCGATCTGTCCTTCCCTGCGTCCAAGTTCAAGTTTAGGTCACCTCCAGTATCAGGGCCCAAGGGGGCAGATCAAGGAGCAGGTCCCCTATCTCCGGGAGCGCAGCCTCCTGCAGGCGTGGGGGAAGATACAAAGAGCACACGTTGAGTGCCGTTCCCCCCCAATTTCCCGACAATGTCGTAAACCTCCTATTGCTATCATACTTTACCTGGTGTATAGTGAGGGCTACTGACTTCTTAAGTAATATGACCACGTCCCCGGAGTCAGTGGTGCCTTGAGCATGTATTCAAATCTATTGAGTGTCTTGTAGTGATTCCCTCAGAGATGTGTCTCACGGAGCAGGACTATGACTTGTGTGTGACGCTTTTTATGCTGCATGACCGGTGTGCGTTTGATCCTGCTACCCAGACCATTGACATTCAATGACCATACGGTCAGGTTTCGCGAAGGACTACCCATTTGTAAGTGTTTTGTAGATGTGGGGGGCAGATCTGCTTGCCTCACTTCTTCCTCTCCCAATCAAGTGCCTGGAATCCTCCCATCTGTACTGTGTCAACCCAAGTTGCCTACCCACTCGGCTTCAAAAACCTAACTACACTCAAAGGTACAAACATTAAACTTTTTTTCCCAACTCCCCCCTCCCAGCAACCCTGCTCTGTGGGTCCAGTATTGCCCACCACCCCAACTTGCTGAGCGTCTTTCACCCAAACTGTAACATGTCTCGATGGGGGGGGGGGGTTTCAATTTCCACCTGTATGGTATTTCTGAACGGATTTCACCTATGCATTTAACCCATGTACCCCCCAATACATTTGCTGGTTGCCATGCCCCTGGTCACAATCCAGAGTCTGTTTCTTCCTCTAGCTGCAGGATGCGCCTACACCCCCATCCCCCGCATGAGGTCGTGCCCCTCCTCCTGTGCTGGTGGAGCAGGGCTATCCATTGTCTCCGTGTCATTTGCCTATTGGCCTCCTGCCCTCCAGCCAGTCCCATGCCTCCTCCGAGGACCTGAAGAGCCAGGTCTTGCCATCCGCCACCACGTGCAACCAAGCCGGGAATAGCATCATGTACTTCAGCTCCTTGGCCCTCAGTATTTTTTTTTACTTCCTTTAAGATCTTCCTTTGGCGCTGCACATTAAGGGTAAAGTCAGGGAGGAAGCTGATAGTAGCATTGTCCTGTTTTTGATCCCCCATATGATCTGGCTGCCTACAGGATGCCATCCAAGCCCTATGGTTTAGGATACTAGCTACTATCGTATGTGGCGGGGCCCCTGGTTTCGGCAGAAGACCAGGTATCCTGTGTGACTTTCTCCACTGAGAAAAAGTTGGATAGTTGTTTTGGCTTAAGTTTATTCAGGACCAAGTCCTCTACAAATAAGTCCACACTCTGGCCTTCCATGCCCTCCGGTACTCCGAACAATCTCACGTTGTTCCTCCTGGACCTCCCTTCCTGGTCCTCGAACTTGGCTTCCATTACTGTACTTCTCTTGGTGAGCGATCTGACCTGTCCTTCCAGATGTTTCATAGTTGCTATCAAGACATCTATGTGCGTTTCTGGGGATCGCTCAACTCCTCGTTACTGTACTGTGGCCGGGCTGCCTCTTCTCTTTTACACCTCCTCACCCAGCGGCGCACTACTGTGTCCACCTTCTGAGCACCATGGGTCGCTCCGCTCTCTTGGCCTCAGTGCTGTCGGGAGGGGGAGCAGGGAAGCACCCTCTCCGGGAGTCCCACGCCCCGCTGCCACCCTACCACCAGCTTCCTCCACTACAACCTCAGCTCAGCCGCCCATCCGGCATCTTGCCCTCAGGCTGCGCCAGGTGGAAGGCACTGTTCTCATCGCCCCCAGTGTTCTGGTGACAGCCCCAGTGTTTTTTTTCTTTCCTCTTCGTGACCAGGGGCACAGGGCTCAATTTATGCCCCGTCGCCGACAGGATTGTAGCAGATTTTTGGGGGGTATTCACCCTGGCAGCTCGGGAGCTCACCTAAATCGCGGCCATATTTCCTTGTGGCAAGCTCTGCCTCCTGTCTAAGAAATCCTTAATCACAGGAATAGTAAAAAAGGAAATTTGTGAAGGGTGTTTTTTAGGCAGTGACAACTGCAAGTTGGTTTTTAATAGGGAACACTTTCAGCTTTGCCATGGCTAAATGAAGGAGATTTGGAAACACAACCTCTTCTTGGCAGGTGGTAGTCATAAAATGTCTGATTACACCAAATGCAGAATCTCTTCCACTTAAAGGAGAAGGAACTCTTGTAGGTGGTCTTCTGGATTCCTTCAACATATTCATGCCCTCAGGAGGAAGATTCCAATTACCATATTGTTGAGTTCAGGAACCAGGCTGACAAGTGTGAGTGAAGAATGAAGTGCAGTATGTTGCCACTGAAAATACAGCCTCTAACCTTATGCAGAAGGTCCAGTCTGCATGGTAGCTTCATGTATGGTTGTTCTTATCCAGAAGGAAAATATATGTGAATAGCTACTGCCGGGCCATTCTTGAGAAATAAGCATCATTCTGGCCTTCAAGTAAGTCTATTTGAGGATTACTCTCGGGAAATGGGGATACAGGTGGAAAGGCATAAATACATTTGATAGACCTCGAAGCAAAGTAAGGACAACTCGTTTTCTTCATTTGCAAAATTATCTATTTCAAGAAAAACTCAATTGCAAAAGACTCGCAAACCAGCATCGCTTATAACACATTTGTGATTCTTTTGGATGGTTATCCTCAAAAGGTTCATCTGAAAACCTGAATACCGCGCAGATGAACAGCTTTAACCTGAGATTTCTGGATACCAGCAATCTTCAGATTGTTTTGAGCCTCAAAGGAAAAATGGTTCTTGCTCTCATACCTCCCTGCTTGTCTAGGTAAAGCATGGATGCTGGATTGTTTGCCTGGAAAAGCAGGGTGTTTCTCTTGAAAGATGAAAGAAAAACCTTCTATTGGATATTGCCAACAGAGATTCCTCAGATTGTGAACCTTCCCCCAGGGCATCAGACTGAATCAGAAAACTCAAAAGCAGTACTCCTGCATGCCAGTAGGGGGCGTCATGCAGGTGTACAACTCCGGAAGAGACCAGCGAGGCAGCATAAACGTGCCAAACAGGCCCTCTGACCCTAGTTTTTTACTTTCCGGGTGCAGGAAAGTGCCTCTTTTTGACATGATTAATCCCCACTTTTTGCCTGGTATCTGATATAATTTTGACTGAAAGTGCACTTGGTTCCTGCTAACCAGATCGCCAGTGCCAGATCTCTTTCCCAAAATAGTACATTTGTTGCCCCAATTGGCAAAACCTTCTGCACCTTCTTCCAGTTCCTAGTAAATGGTACCCCTGGCACCCTGGGCCTGGGGTACAAAAGATGGTGGCTAAGGGCTGCAGCAATAATTGTTCCACCCTCAGGGACTCCTCACCAAGCACATGACAGGCTGCCACTACAGGCTACGTGTCTTGGTGCAGACAAAAGTGAAAACCCAACATGGCACACAGCCGATGCGCAATGTCCTCTAAAACTTTATGCAATATATGTAAGCCTTACAGCCCTAAGGCAGGGTGCATTATATTACATGTGAGGGCATATCTGCATGAGCTATGTCTCTGTCAATTCTGAGAGATAATAAGGGAACAGTGAAGCCATTTTAAATTCATGTGCTGGACACTGGTCAGACAGAGTTCCCCAGCTACATGATGACTTCACTGAAGATAGGGATGTTTGGTATCAAACATCTTGCATTGGTGAACCAACACTGATGCCAGTGGTGGATTTACCAATACCTGCACCTAAAGGGCACCTTAGAGGTGCCTACTGAAACCCTATCAGCCTCTGGAGAGCTCACAGACCAATTACGGCCAGCCTGCCACCTGAGACACTGTCCTGGAACCCTAGGGTGAGAGCCTTCTACTCTCAGGAGGTCAAGAACAAAAGCCTGACTGGGAAGAGGGTGTAATACCCCCTCCCACTGGATGACCTGCTGATTAGCCTGCCTAAGGCGGCAAGCCTCAAAGGGCTGCCTTTGAAATGCAAATCCCGCCCCCCTCACAGGAAACAAAGGCACCCCTCCTGCCCGGAGCCCATTTGGCACCTGGACAGGCAGGAAATGTAGCTAGTTAGGTAGGCGTGCCACCCTGAGGCTAGTACCACCCCTAAGGTGGGCTACTGCGAGGGGGACACAATTTTTCAGAAATACAATTCTTGGTGGTGGCATACTTAGGAATTATGGGGCAGGGTTATGCACACAGAAAGTGGTCATATAGGGGGTGTAGTGACTCAAAGGGTCAGTAGTTCATTGGCTACTACCCTACACACCCCTAACGTCTCTAAGATCAGTATTTAGGGGAGACCCCGGCACTAGAGAAGCAGACCACAGGATCCCTCAACTGCGAGTGCTCCCGGACACAGAAACCCAGCACCAAGGTGCACCTCTGTACCCGGCACCCTGACCCTTGGAGAAGAGGACTAAAGGTGCACCTACATCCCCGAGCAACCCACGTTTGCAGCCTACCTGTTTGGTTGACCTAGACTGATCTTTCAGCCAGAGACTGCAGCCTTTTTCCATGGAGACCCATCTCCATTGAAATACACTGGGCACCCGACGCTATACATATCTGCACCTGGCCGCCCCAGTGCCGCCCAGAGTGACCTGTTGGTGTGGTCCTGACCCTAGCCCAATATTCACCTTAAATTTCGAAGACTGGTCCCTTAAGTATCATATAGTACCTAATTGCAGAACTCATTTCCTCCCACAGGATAACTTTGCAGAACTCAGAAATTGCCCTGTGTTTGCTTTTAAAGTGAAAAATATTCCTATTTAAAAACATACTTACTTAATGATTTTTGTCGAATGCCTAAACATATACAAAGATACTTGCTATTTTTATAAATTGGTGTACAACTCTTTTTTTTTTGTTGTGTCTCATTTATTGACTATTGTGTGTATTTGTAGATGTCTTGTACTCCTCTGAGTTAAGCCTAAGGCTGTTCGACCACACTACCCCTAAAAAGAGCACTTTGGGATTGCATAGCAAGCCCTGTCTACTCACTGGGCAACCCCTGGACCTCTTACATGGTATTCACATACCACAAAGGGCTTGCTTTCTACACTGTGCCTTCAGACCAGGATCCAAAGTTCTACAGCTCATGTTTGACAAGTCTTTTTCCCCACAATTATGTTTTACCAGTGTGAAGGGAAATGGGTCCCTTCCCAAAATGATAGGGTTTAAACCTTGTTGGGAATGTCGTGAACAATTGTGTGCAACAGACTCCTCCCTACCCCTCAGTCCCTGGAAAGTATGCCTGTGGTACCTAAGGTGAGAGCAAGCCACAGGACCTGTGACAACTGCGAACATGAAGGCCATATGGGAGTTCGAGGCAAAACTCGAAGGGTCTAATTTAGAACTCTGCAGACGGTTTGCTCCCTGACGGATATCCTGTCAAAATCTAAATCCCATTCTAGCCTATGGGATTTAGATTTTGGCAGATTGGATATCAGTCACAGTTGTGACGGAGCAACCCTTCTGCCGAATTTTAAATCAGGCCCTAAGTCACCCAAATTAGAAAGTTTCTGTGCCAGGACTGGTCGAAAAGGAGGTCCTGTTTCAGAAGTTGTTCCTGCAGCACATCCTTTTTGTGGTCCAAGTCTTCGGATGCATCAGTGAAACAGCATAAAAAAAAATAAAAAAAATCAAAGGGGAAACCAGCCCCCTCACTCCACTCTCCAGAGAGAGCATGAGGGCATGAACATGACTCTCTGTTTCACTCCTGAACACCTGATGAGCCGATTCAAAGTTTGGTCCTTATGCAACCCAAATTTCCAAATCTGTTTGCACCATCTCCCCAAAAGGAGGCCTCTAGAGGGGCCATGCTGCATATATTTGACACTCTCCCAGCTCTCTCGGGCATGCCTTCAGGCCCCAAGGATCCAGAGAGACCTCCATTCGGAGTCTAGCCAGCAGGTTCGCCCTCAACGCCATCTCTGCCTCTTGAATTTTGGGGATTGCACCAGCATAGGTGCATACTTCGGTTCTAGTGCCACTCCCTGTGTCAGTTCCCTTCACAATCACACAGACATCAGAAAAGGATCCACTACTTGTAGTGGTTTCTAACCTTGAGCATCCTTGAATTGACTTTTACAGAGGCTGCGTTCCTATCCGAATACATTGCCTTTACCATGCAGCAGAGCTCATATTTTACATCAGTTCTTTGGCTCAAATTCTCACAACAATGACTATGATGAGGGGGATGAATTTGTCTAATGGTATAATGACGATAACTAGTATGCAGAAATTGCAATATATAAGTGGTCTTGACACCTCCTTAGACACTGGAGTTGTCTCTCCCTCAGGTCTTGCCACAGAGTAGAGTCCATCCATTGCAATGGTTATGCAAAAAGCTGCCAAGGCCAAAACAAACTTTCTGATGAAGGTTCTCCAGCCTGGCCAGGAGCCTCCTGAATTGCTTGCCATTTAACAAAGCCTTAATGGTTACCCTCTGGGACATTTAGACAAAGCCATGGTCTGGCTCCCGAGTTCACAGCCAGGCAGCCTTTTCATCACACCTCCTGACTGGCTAGCCTAAACGCATGAAGAACTTTGGCAAGCGCATGTTCTCTTCTGCTAGTCTACATGTGTGTTTGTTTATCATATATATATATATATATCATATGTATATATAATATACACACAAACCTATCTATATACCTATATATCTATTTAAATATGCCCATTTATATCTATATATCTTTCTCTCTCTCTCTATATATATATATATATATTATATATATATATATATATATACAGGGAGTGCAGAATTATTAGGCAAATGAGTATTTTGACCACATCATCCTCTTTATGCATGTTGTCTTACTCCAAGCTGTATAGGCTCGAAAGCCTACTACCAATTAAGCATATTAGGTGATGTGCATCTCTGTAATGAGAAGGGGTGTGGTCTAATGACATCAACACCCTATATCAGGTGTGCATAATTATTAGGCAACTTCCTTTCCTTTGGCAAAATGGGTCAAAAGAATGACTTGACAGGCTCAGAAAAGTCAAAAATAGTGAGATATCTTGCAGAGGAATGCAGCACTCTTAAAATTGCAAAGCTTCTGAAGCGTGATCATCGAACAATCAAGCGTTTCATTCAAAATAGTCAACAGGGTCGCAAGAAGCGTGTGGAAAAACCAAGGCGCAAAATAACTGCCCATGAACTGAGAAAAGTCAAGCGTGCAGCTGCCACGATGCCACTTGCCACCAGTTTGGCCATATTTCAGAGCTGCAACATCACTGGAGTGCCCAAAAGCACAAGGTGTGCAATACTCAGAGACATGGCTAAGGTAAGAAAGGCTGAAAGACGACCACCACTGAACAAGACACACAAGCTGAAACGTCAAGACTGGGCCAATAAATATCTCAAGACTGATTTTTCTAAGGTTTTATGGACTGATGAAATGAGAGTGAGTCTTGATGGGCCAGATGGATGGGCCCGTGGCTGGATTGGTACAGGGCAGAGAGCTCCAGTCCGACTCAGACACCAGCAAGGTGGAGGTGGAGTACTGGTTTGGGCTGGTATCATCAAAGATGAGCTTGTGGGGCCTTGTCGGGTTGAGGATGGAGTCAAGCTCAACTCCCAGTCCTACTGCCAGTTCCTGGAAGACACCTTCTTCAAGCAGTGGTACAGGAAGAAGTCTGCATCCTTCAAGAAAAACATGATTTTCATGCAGGACAATGCTCCATCACACGCGTCCAAGTACTCCACAGCGTGGCTGGCAAGAAAGGGTATAAAAGAAGGAAATCTAATGACATGGCTTCCTTGTTCACCTGATCTGAACCCCATTGAGAACCTGTGGTCCATCATCAAATGTGAGATTTACAAGGAGGGAAAACAGTACACCTCTCTGAACAGTGTCTGGGAGGCTGTGGTTGCTGCTGCACGCAATGTTGATGGTGAACAGATCAAAACACTGACAGAATCCATGGATGGCAGGCTTTTGAGTGTCCTTGCAAAGAAAGGTGGCTATATTGGTCACTGATTTGTTTTTGTTTTGTTTTTGAATGTCAGAAATGTATATTTGTGAATGTTGAGATGTTATATTGGTTTCACTGGTAATAATAAATACTTGAAATGGGTATATATTTTTTTTTTGTTAAGTTGCCTAATAATTATGCACAGTAATAGTCACCTGCACACACAGATATCCCCCTAACATAGCTAAAACTAAAAACAAACTAAAAACTACTTCCAAAAATATTCAGCTTTGATATTAATGAGTTTTTTGGGTTCATTGAGAACATGGTTGTTGTTCAATAATAACATTAATCCTCAAAAATACAACTTGCCTAATAATTCTGCACTCCCTGTATATGCATATATATATATATATATATATATATATATACATACACATATCTATCTATCTCTATATATATATTATCTCTATCTATATATATATGGAAAATATCACTTACCCAGTGTGCATCTGTTCGTGGCTAGTAGTGCTGCAGATTCACATGCTATGCATTATTCTGCCATTTAGTGTTGAGCTCGGAGTGTTACAAGTTGTTTTTCTTCTAAGAAGTTTTTTCAGAGTCACGGGATCGAGTGACTCCTCTCGGTCATACTGCACATGGGCATCAACTCCATTGTTAGATTGTTTTCCCGCAAAAGGGTGTAGGAAGGAGTGACAGAGTGTAAGAATTTAAATGTTCTATAAAAATATTAAGTTAAAGTAGATGTTCATGCAAATGTAAATTCATATATATGTACAAATATTAAAACTGCAACGACTATAAGCTTCCGGGGAGGAGGGAGGGTGCATGTGAATCTGCAGCACTACATGCCACGAACAGATGTACACTGGGTAAGTGACATTTTCCGTTCGATGGCATGTGTAGCTGCAGATACACATGCTATGCATAGACTACAAAGCAGTTACTCTCCCCAAAATTGCGGTGGCTAGCCTGTAGGAGTTGAAGTTGTTTGAAATAATGTTTTTAAAACAGCTTGACCAACATTGGCCTGTTGTTTTGAAAATACATCTACACAATAATGTTTTGTAAATGTATGAGGAGTAGACCATGTGGCAGCTTTACATATGTCTGCCATTGGTATGTTTCGAAAGAATACCATAGACGCACCTTTCTTTCTAGTGGAATGTGCTCTAGGTGTGATCAAAAGTTGTCTTTTTGCCTTAATGTAACATGTTTGTATGCATTTAACAATCCATCTTGCTAATCCTTGCTTAGAGATAGGTTTGCCTTTATGTGGTCGTTGAAAGGCACCGAAAAGTTGTTTTCTTTTACTAAATTCTTTGGTTCTAACTGCATAGTACATTAGAGCACTTTTGATGTCAAGAGTATGAAAGGCTCTTTCTGCAACGGAGTCTGGCTGAGGAAAGAAGACTGGCAATTCCACTGTAAGGTTTATGTGAAAAGGTGATAGCACTTTTGGCAGAAATTTGGGATTAGTTCCAAGTACAACTTTATGTTTGTGTACTTGGAAAAAAGGTTCTTCAAGAGTGAATACTTGTATTTCACAAACTCTTCGCAATGAAGTAATGGCTACTAGGAAGGCGACCTTTCATGTTAAAAACTGAATCTCACAGGAATGCATGGGTTCAAAAGGTGGGCTCATGAGTCTGGTGAGTACGATATTTAGATTCCAAGTAGAAACAGGTGGTGTTCTAGGGGGAATAATACATTTTAATCCTTCCATGAAGGCTTTTATAACTGGAACTCTGAAGAGAGAGGTGTGTTGAATAGTCTGCAAGTATGCTAATATTGCAGTAAGATAGATTTTAATGGATGAGAAAGCTAGATTTGTCTGTAAATGATCTAGATAGCATACAATACCTTTTATTGATGCTGTAAGTAGATCAGTATCCCTGACCAAATGATCCATAGAGCATTGCCCTTGGATAGAGGATGTGGGTGTCTGGATGTGAAGTTCTGGTATTTTGCGTTTATACTTGTTGCAAATAGGTCTGAGTGTTCCCCAACTTTTGAAAGTACTTTTGAAGTACCTGAAAGTGAATCTCCCATTCGTGTGTCTGTTGGTGGGTCCTCCTTAGGAGATCCGCTGGCTGATTGTGTATTCCTGGAATGTATTCTGCTAATAGATTAATGTGATTGTGAATTGCCCATTGCCATAAAGTTTGGGCTAGAAGCGACAGTTGAGATGAATGTGTCCCACCTTGTTTCTTCAGGTAATACATGGTTGTCATATTGTCTGTTTTTACCAGCACAATCTTGTGTTTGAGAACGGGTCGAAACGCTTTTAGGGCAAGGAACACAGCTAATAATTGTAAATGGTTTATGTGAAAATTTCACTGTTTTAAATCCCATTCCCCTTGAATGGTAAGGTTGTTGAGATGAGCTCCCCAACCTATCACTGATGCATCTGTTGTTATTGTGGTCTGAGGCACAGGGTTTTGAAATGACCGTCCCCTCATTAAATTGCTGAGATTCCACCATTGAAGGGACTTGTGCGTTTTACGGTCCAACAAAACCAGATCTTGCAATTGACCCTGTGCTTCAGACCATTGCTGTGAGAGGCACTGTTGTAGTGCCCTCGTGTTCAGTCTTGCATGCGGTACTATTGCTATGCAGGATGCCATCATTTATAAATCTTACACTGTATTGTTGATTTGGCTGTATTAGTGGTATGAGATTTTAGAATGCTTGTATCCTTTGTGTATTTGGATAGGCTAAGGCTCTTTGCGTATTTAAAATAGCACCTAGGTAAGGTTGTACCTGTGCTGGCTGAAGATGAGATTTTTGGTACTTGAGAGTGAACCCTAGTGTATGTAGGGTCTCTATTACGTATTGAGTGTGCTGTTGGCATTGTATAAAATTGCTTGATTTTATTAGCCAATCGTCCAGATATGGAAAGACATGTATGTGTTGTCTTCTTAAGTAGGCTGCCACTACCGTTAGACATTTTGTGAATACCCTTGGAGCCGTTGTTATGCCGAATAGTAGAACTTTGAACTGATAATGTTTTCCTGCTATCACAAACATGAGGTATTTTCTGTGAGCTGGATGGATTGGTATATGGAAATACGCATCTTTGAGGTCTAATGCAGTCATGTAATCTTGTTTTTGTAGTAGTGGGATGTTGTCCTGCAGAGCTACCATGTGAAAGTGATCTGACAGGATATATAGCTTTAGAGATCTGAGGTCTAGGATAGGCCTGAGAGAGCCATCCTTTTTGGGAATGAGGGAGTATAGTGAGTATACGCCTGTTCCTTGTTGAAAATGTGGGACCTGCAGCGCAACATGCCACAAACAGATGTACACTAGGTAAGTGACATTTTATTTCCGTTCGATGGCATGTGTAGCTGCAGATACACATGCTGTGCATAGACTACAAAGCAGTAATCCTCCCGAAGGCAGTGGTCAGCCTGTAGGAATTGAAGTTGTTTGAAATAAAGTTCTTAATACAGCCTGTACTACTGTGGCTTGTTGTGTTGCTAACACATCTACACAGTAATGTTTAGAAAAGGTGTGAGGTGTAGACCAAGTGGCGGCCTTACAAATCTTTGTCATTGGTATATTACCTAGAAAGGCCATTGTTGCTCCTTTCTTTCTAGTGGAATGTGCCTTTGGTGTAATGGGTAATTCTCTTTTAGCTTTGAGGTAACAGGTCTGAATGCATTTGACTATCCATCTGGCTATGCCCTTTACCAGCATGAGGTTTTTGGAAAGCAACGAACAGTTGTTTAGTTTTACGAAAAGGTTTTGTTCCGTCTATGTAATACATTAGCACTCTCTTTATGTCTAATGTATGCAGTGCTCTTTCTGCTACAGAGTCTGGTTGTGGGAAGAAGACTGGGAGCTCAACTGTTTGGTTTAGATGAAACGGTGATATGACTTTTGGTAAACATTTTGGATTTGTACGGAGCACCACTTTATGTTTGTGTATTTGTATAAAGGGTTCTTCATCGTAAACGCCTGTATTTCGCTAACTCTTCATAGTGAAGTGATGGCTTTTAGAAAAGCTACTTTCCAAGTTAAAAATTGGATTTGACAAGAATGCATGGGTTCAAACGGTGGACCCATGAGTCGTGTAAGTACAATATTAAGATTCCACGAGGGTACGGGTGGGGTTCTTGGAGGTATGATCCTTTTTAGTCCTTCCATAAAGGCTTTAATAACTGGGATTCTAAAAAGTGACTATGTATGTTTAATCTGCAGGTAAGCAGAGATTGCAGTGAGATGAATTTTGATGGAAGAAAAAGCAAGATTAGCTTTTTGTAAGTGTAGTAAGTAACTCACAATGTTTTGTATGGAGGCCTCTAACGGTGTGATTTGATTTGCTTGGCAGTAGAAAACAAACCTTTTCCATTTATTAGCATAACAAAGCCTTGTTGACTGTTTCCTTGCCTGTTTAATGACTTCCATACACTCATTTGAAAGGTTTAGATAGCCAAATTCAAAGACTTCAGAAGCCAGATTGCTAGGTTGAGGGATGCTGGATTGGGGTGTCTGATCTGTTGTTTGTGTTTTGTTAACAGATCTGGTCTGTTTGGGAGTTTGATGTGAGGTACTACTAAGAAGTCCAACAGTGTGGTGTACCACGGTTGGCGAGCCCACGTTGGTGCTATGAGTATTAGTTTGAGTTTGTTTTGACTCAGTTTGTTGACTAGGAAAGGAATGAGTGGGAAAGGGGGAAAAGCGTAAGCAAATATCCCTGACCAACTGTTCCATAGAGCATTGCCCTTGGACTGACGGTGTGGGTACCTGGATGCGAAGTTTTGGCATTTTGCGTTTTGTTGGAAACAGATCTATGTCTGGTGTCCCCCAGCGGTAGAAGTAATCTTGTAGAATCTGGGGATGTATTTCCCACTCGTGAGTTTGCTGGTGATCTCAACTGAGATTGTCGGCTAACTGATTGTGAATGCCTGGTATATTTTGTGCTATCAGGCAAATGTTGTTGTGAATTGCCCAATGCCAAATTTTTGGTGCTAGGAGACACTGTTGTGATGAGTGTGTCCCCCCACCCCCTGTTTGTTTAAATAGTACATTTTTGTCATATTGTCTGTTTTGACAAGAATGTGTTTGTGGACTAGAAGGGGTTGAAAAGCTTTTAGTGCAAGAAAGACTGTGTAGGAAGTTGGTTCTGTATGTACTATTTCAAAGTAAGAAATAGCATGCACAGAGTCCAAGGGTTCCCCTTAGAGGTAAGATAGTGGCAAAAAGAGATAATTCTAATGCTCTATTTTGTGGTAGTGTGGTCGAGCAGTAGGCTTATCAGAGGGTAGTGTTAAGCATTTGTTGTACACACACAGGCAATAAATGAGGAACACACACTCAAAGACAATTCCAGGCCAATAGGTTTTTATATAGAAAAATATATTTTCTTAGTTTATTTTAAGAACCACAGGTTCAAGATTTACAAACAATACTTTAAATGAAAGGTATTTCACTTAGGAACTTTAAGAATTTTGAATTAGCAAAATAACATATACAGTTTTCACACAAATGGCAATAAGCTATTTTAAAACTGGACACAGTGCAATTTTCAACAGTTCCTGAGGGAGGTAAGTGTTTGTTAGTTTTGCAGGTAAGTAAACCACCTGCAGGGTTCAAAGCTGGGTTCAAGGTAGCCCACCGTTGGGGGTTCAGGGCAACCCCAAAGTTACCACACCAGCAGCTCAGGGCCGGTCAGGTGCAGAGGTCAAAGTGGTGCCCAAAACGCATAGGCTTCAATGGAGAAGGGGGTGCCCCGGTTCCAGTCTGCCAGCAGGTAGGTACCCGCGTCTTCGGAGGGCAGACCAGGGGGGTTTTGTAGGGCACCGGGGGGAACACAAGTCAGCACAAAAAGTACACCCTCAGCGGCACGGGGCGGCCGGGTGCAGTGTGCAAACAGGCGTCGGGTTTGCAATGTAGTTCAATGGGTGACCTAGGGGTCTCTTCAGCGATGCAGGCAGGCAAGGGGGGGGGCTCCTCGGGGTAGCCACCACCTGGGCAAGGGAGAGGCCCACCTGGGGGTCGCTCCTGCACTGGAGGTCGGATCCTTCAGGTCCTGGGGGCTGCGGGTGCAGTGTCCTTACCAGGCGTCGGGTCTTTGAAGCAGGCAGTCGCGGTCAGGGGGAGCCTCTGGATTCCCTCTGCAGGCGTCGCTGTGGGGGCTCAGGGGGGTAAACTCTGGCTACTCACGGGCTCGCAGTCGCCGGGGAGTTCTCCCTGTAATGTTTGTTCTCCACAAGTCGAGCCGGGGGCGTCGGGTGCAGAGTGCAAAGTCTCACGCTTCCGGCGGGAAACGTGTATTCTTTCAAATTTGCTTCTTTGTTGCAAAGATGCTTCTTCCTTGGAGCAGAGCCGCTGTCCTCGGGAGTTCTTGGTCCTTTTAGATGCAGGGTAGTCCTCTGAGGCTTCAGAGGTCGCTGGACCCTGTGGAACGCGTCGCTGTAGCAGTTCTTTTGAAGTGGGGAGACAGGCCGGTAGAGCTGGGGCCAAAGCAGTTGGTGTCTCCGTCTTCTCTGCAGGTTTTTCAGCTCAGCAGTCCTTCTTCGTCTTCGGTTGCAGGAATCTAGTTTCCTAGGTTCTGGGGTGCCCCTAAATACTGAATTTAGGGGTGTGTTTAGGTCTGGGAGGGCAGTAGCCAAGAGTCCTTGAGGGTGGCTACACCCTCTTTGTGCCTCCACCCTGAGGGGAGGGGGGCACATCCCTATTCCTATTGGGGGAATCCTCCAAAATCAAGATGGGGGATTTCTAAAGGCAGGGGTCACCTCAGGACACCTTAGGGGCTGTCCTGACTGGTGGGTGACTCCTCCTTGTTTTTCTCATTATCTCTCCTGGACTTGCCGCCAAAAATGGGGGCTGTCTCCAGGGGGCGGGCATCTCCACTAGCTGGAGTGCCCTGGGGCATTCTAACACGAAGCCTGAGCCTTTGAGGCTCACTGCTAGGTGTTAAAGTTCCTGCAGGGTGGAGGTGTGAAGCATCTCCACCCAGAGCAGGCTTTTGTTTCTGTCCCCAGAGAGCACAAAGGCCCTCACCACACGGGGTCAGAAACTCGTCTCTCAGCAGCAGGCTGGCACAGACCAGTCAGTCCTGCACTGAACAATTGGGTAAAATACAGGGGGCATCTCTAAGATGCCCTCTGTGTGCATGTTTGAATAAATCCAACACTGGAATCAGTGTGGGTTTATTATTCTGAGAAGTTTGATACCAAACTTTCCAGTATTCAGTGTAGCCATTATGGAACTGTGGAGTTCATGTTTGACAAACTCCCAGACCATATACTTGTATGGCTACCATGCACTTACAATGTCTAAGGTTTTGCTTAGACACTGTAGGGGCATAGTGCTCATGCACATATGCCCTCACCTGTGGTATAGTGCACCCTGCCTTAGGGCTGTAAGACCTGCTAGAGGGGTGACTTACCTATGCCACAGGAGGGCGAGGTTGGCATGGCACTCTGAGGGGAGTGCCATGTCGACTTAGTCATTTTCTCCCCACCAGCACACACAAGCTGTGAGGCAGTGTGCATGTGCTGAGTGAGGGGTCCCCAGGGTGGCATAAGACATGCTGCTGCCCTTAGAGACCTTCCCTGGCATCAGGGCCCTTGGTACCAGCGGTACCAATTACACGGGACTTACCTGAGTGCCAGGGTTTGCGCCAATTGTGGAGACAAAGGAACAGTTTTAGGGAAAGAACACTGGTGCTGGGGCCTGGTTAGCAGGGTCCCAGCACACTTTCAAGTCATAACTTAGCATCAGCAAAGGCAAAACGTTAGGGGGTAACCATGCCAAGGAGGCATTTCCTTACAACATCCATCTGGGGAGGGTCCTCTTTTGCACCGCTGTCTTTCTTATCTCCGAGAGAAATAGACAAAAATTAAGTCATCCTGCTGGTAGTGTCTGGTTCAGTCTACACAGAAGTTAAGTGCTCTTAGGGTTAAAGCAGTGAAGCCATTCTTCCTCCATGAAAGGATAAGGTGGTTCATAGAAAGGTGATGGATGTGTGTGTAACTACCTTAGGAAGAAAAGCCAATTTTGTTCAAAATACTAATTTGTCCGGGAAGAAAGATGTATATGGTGAAACTACACACTAAGCCTGGAGTTTGCTCACTAGCCTGACCGATGTTATTACAATGAGAAATGCAATCTTAGTAGTTAGAAGGCGAGGAGAGCAACTTCAAAAATGCATCACAAAAGGTGATTTGAAAAGGGATGGCCGATGTAGGAAACACAGAAAGGCAGAAAGGACAAAAGGTAACCCTTAACTGTTTCCACAGCAACGCTCTGCTGGGCTAGGGACAAAACAATATAGGAGAACGTCCTATAACTGAGCATTCAGAGGTTGAATGTGTAGGGAGAAACACCAAGCAACAAACATCTGACCATCGTCCTGCATAGTCAGATTTTGTGGATAGACGCTTGGCTGCCAAGATGACACCAACTACCCTCGGAGAAAGATTAAAAGCCATGACCTCTCGCTGCTCAATCTCCAGGCATGGATTTGTAGGTTGAACACGCTCGGGTGCAAAATTCGGCCCTACTGATGTGACAGGAGGTCCTCCCAAAAGGCCAGCCAGACTGGAGGACATGTGCTCATGGCCAGAAGTTCTGGGTAGCGCACTCCTGCCCAGTCTGAGGTCACTAGGATGATTTAGGCCCGGTCTTTTCTTTCTTGATCTTTTTCAGTACTCTGGGCAGGAGAGGTAAGGGTGTGAAGGCATACCGGGGTCCCAACCCCTAGTCTATACGGAAGGCATCTCTGAGGGAGGACTGCCTTGGAAATGCCAAAATGTGTAAAGGTATGGACACAGCACATTGTCTGTTGGAGCAAATAGATCATGCCGTTGATCTCCCTGTTGCTGGACAACACCCTGTGCCACCTCACACACTGCTGTTTGTAATCAGCTAGGCAATGTTGGTTTAGTTTGTTCAACGTGACGTTTGACGATCCTGTGTGGTGCTGTGCAGTCAGGGAGTTGCCCTAAACATTCACCCACTTCCAGAGAGGCAAAGCCTCCTAACACAGAACCCACAACCCTATTACACCATTCTTTTTACAGTACTCATCATGGTCATGTTGTCCGTGAGAATCTCCACCCATTCCTTTGTGATGGTCAGGAGGAATGCCTTTAGTGCCAAGTGAATTACTTGCAGTGTCAGCAAGTTGATATGGAGGCAGGTTTTTGCCAGATATTAGAGCCCTATGATTTGTCTGACAGATTGCCTTGGTGCTGAGCGCACTGAGACTTCAATTTGTGCTGCAGAGCCCACATCGTCCACAAGCAGGATGTAGGGGGCCAAAAGACCCAGAAGCCTCCGAGCTGCTCTCACAAAGACCAATGTCAAGGGTTCAAACTTTGGGATCACAATCTGAATGTCCTGGACTGGCTGAGACAATGGTATAGCTCAAAACATCAAAGTATCCAGAATGGCTCTGATGAAAGGGAGCGTGTAAGTCAGACGATGTCAATAAGGTGGCTGTTGTCTGGAAGTGGCCTACGACTGCTTGAGGTAGGCCGGTCTTCAGCAGCTAGTAGTGGCAGAATGGGAAGGCTAGTATTCCCAACCTCCACAGATGGGCTGCGACCATCAGCACCACTTTGGTGAACCCCAGAGGAGCACTGGTAAGGCAAAAGAGGCCTACAGAGAACTGAAGGTGCTCATGGCCAGCCTGAAACCACAGGTAATGCCTGTGGGACTGTAAAATAGGTATGAAAATATATGCCATGCAAACTCAGGGATAGTATCCAGTCTTCTGGATCCAGCACAGATAGGACTTTGGCCAGGATGAGTATTTGAACCTGTCCATTCAGATGAAGTTCACAGGGCAAAGGTCCAGGATAGGTAGGAGGCCTACATAATTTTTTTGCACCAGGAAATAACAGTAGCAGTCCAGATCGATGATGCTGGCACCTTCTCTACTGCTCCATTGGACAAGAGAACCAGAACATCCAGGAAGCATTTTGGTGTGAACGGTATGTACGGGGGAATAGGACAGGAATGGTAGGTAGTATCCCTGTTGTACGACCTGGAGTACGCATTGGTCTGATGTGATGCTTCGACATCCAGGTAAGTAAAAGATGACCTAATCTTCCACTGGGCGATCAGGTGCCGTCAAGGACAAATTAAAGTGGTTTTGCAGCAGGGGTGGGAGTTTGGGTGCACATTGCCCCTGGGGGCACGGTCGCTGTTGGCCTACTCTCCGGCCTCGCCCTTGAAAGTACTCGGAGGCCTGTTGCTGATGAGGGACATATTGCTGTTGCCTCTACAGGAAACCCCTACTGAAGCCTCAAAAGGGGTGCTGTTTCATGGGCGGTGGGGATGCACTGTGCTGAACAGGCTGAGTTAGGCCTGGAGAGTAGGCAGTGGCCTGGTTCAGTGCCCCAGAGGCAGCTCCCTCTAGTCCCCTCATGATAAAATCTTAGTTTGATCTTAGGACTAAACTTCAGTAGTGTTACGTCCTTATTCTGGGTAAATCCCCAGTAGACATGATGGCCTAGAACAGTCCTATTCAACAGGATGGCAGCCGGCGAGAGTGGAAGGACTGGTGAGCATCTTTGTGGGCTCTGGCTCCTTGATGCGGGAGGACTGAGACCTCTTGTATTTTTTCCTAATAATGCATCTAGTCGCCACACTCTCCGGATGTCTTCTCCGTTGATCCTTCAGTTGTTGGTGTTACCATGACTGCATTCTCCTTTTGCAGGTCCCTCATGGCTGATACCCTGGCTCAGATCCTTACGACATGACCTTCCACTGCGACTACCCTAACTTCATGGTGGTCCCCGCTGGCATACAGGAGAACCAGACTTTAAACCACAAGGAGGACGACCCTAACTTCATAGTTGCCTGCACCGGATGTATGGCGTGGGGGTGTCTCAGACGTTACACAGGGCGAATGCTCTAACTTCATGGTTACCCTCATGTTGAACAGGGCGACATCTACTTCTATGACATGGGGCGGACAGTCTGCACTCTTACAACGTCGCACACTTTGCTCACTGGGATTCACATGATAAGATCCCCACTGGCCCTCACTCCCCCTCCCACCCATTCCTAGGCGCTTTCCTCCTCCTCACAAGGTCCACTGGACTAGGTTGTTCCAGGTTTGCCCATGACCAAAATTAAATACCAGGGTTCCAGATATCCATGCAGCTTTGGCATTCAGGACACGGTGCACACCCATCAACATGCAGGGATATACTTTATGTCCCAAAAGCTGGTATATGCAGAAACTTGCTAGAAAGTGATTAATGGCTCCCTCTGTCTGCCAATGAGGTCATGGTGGGGAGGTGGAAAGCATTTGTAAATGTGCATGTGTGCCAGGGCGTCATTATAGACAAGAAAAAAAAATATTTCAATAATAATCATGACTATTTTCTTAATACAGGCACATTATGATGCCAGAATGTGCCTGTATGGAAAAGTAATGTATGCCGATTGATGGAGCGATTCAGAAGCAAACATTTTATCCCCAGGAAAAAAAAATTTATTGCCTTGTTTGTATACCATAGTCTGTCAATTTCATTTTTATTTTGGTATTTCATAAAGCACAACATTTATCCCGGAACCAGTAGTGTGACAATGAAAACCATACATAAGCATCAAAAGACTGCAGAAATAAGACAGATGCCATAAAAGAAATTATGTGTGTTGCATAAACAACCTCAGTGCCTTCCTGAATTTGTGACGATCTGCAATCTGCCAGAGTTACTAGAAGGCACTTTCGGCAAAAGTGTGAACACAAAATCTGTGGACAGTAAGAAAGAGTTTTTCCTTAGATCGCAGTAGCCAAAAAAGAGCTAGTACAGACTTAAAAGGGAACTGAGAACAGAGCATGTTGAAGAAAAACATATTTTACGCACAAGACACATTGACTTAAAATTCATGCTTTGCCAGTAAGCCAGTGTAATAATGTTAACACTGGATCTCTGTGGTTTCTCATCTTCAGTCTTAACAGGAGCCTAGTTGTGTAACTTTGGATGAGTTGTAGTTGGTGAACCAGATAGTCTGGTAGGGCAAGACAGACAGAATAACAATAGTAAAGTCACACAAAAATGAACACATTTATAATCTATACCTTATGAGAAATAAATAAACAGGTACAGAAGGTAAAGAGCTATACGTACAAGCAACTAAGACAAGTGGAGGGATGGTAGGAAGGAACCAAATGGAAAACGTAATAAAGGGTGGGATGGAAGTACTCGGAAAAGGGAGAAATAAAAGAGGGAGCCAGCTGTAAAAGACACACTTTGAAGAGTGCTTCAACAAAAAAGAATAAAGTAGCTACCAAAAGCACAAGAAGTGGAAGGATACAAGTATTCAGGCCATCCTCCAGAGAGAGCCCAACACAAGAAGATGAATTAAAGGTGGCACATGCCGATAAACATGAAGCAAGCAAATGAGAGTGACAGTGAAGCCAGTCAATGATAACCAATGGGAGGGCTCTAATCCTCCTGTATTTCAACAAAATGCCTTGCAAGCGACAGCACGTATGCTGTCTTAGGAGAGACCTAAAGAGCAGGTCTATTACTGAGCTGATCTGATTCACATATTACAAGGTTAAGTTCTTCTAACACATAGTCACAGCTGCGATCTTGGGCATTGAGAAGATGGCCAAAAAGAGGTCCCAAAAAAGTGGACAATCAGACCGGGCAGAGGATCTCTATCTTGTCACTGTTCAATTTAAAACGGCTAACACTCATCTAATACTCAACTTTGGCCAGGCAGTTGTAGCACAGTAGCAGCAGCATAGATATGCCCAGAGGTCTTATGTGTGAACAGAGAAAAACGTGGGTACTTGATATGATGGATCAGAGGGGACATGTAAAGATTGAACAATCATGGAGGTAAAATAGACCCTTGTGGAAAACAACAGTCTTGAGTTCTGACTAAGCATATAAATGGAGGAAGTAGTGACCAGGAATGCTATACCAGACAGATAACAGGAGAGCTAGGAGTAACAGTAATTGGTAATCTCTGAACAGTAACAATTTGTTAACAGCTGTACATTTATAGCTTCACTCGACTGCCATTTAGTGATTGGTTTGGAATATTGCAACTTATTTTTCTTCAAAGCCTATTTTGGTTTCAAGTGTGTGATATGTGAATCTTAATCATGGGTCCTTAAACCCAGAAGACACAGGTTCCACTTTAGATTAACTTTTCAGCAGTCCGGTACAAATTCTTGTAAGAAAATATTAAACGCTATATTTAGAAGTTACCATTTGAGATTTCAATTCCAAGGAGGTGGGTGACTGGTATTTACATAGTTAAGCAAGTGCAAAGATCAACCCAAATTAAAAACAAACCTGAACATGGGTCTGCATCTTTTTCTTTTCATTTTGCAGCCCTTGGTTCCGTTCTTCCTCCTCCTCTACCCGGGACTCTAGGTCATGCAGTATCTCCTCCAGTTCTTGCTTTTTGGCTGCAAGGCGGGCTCTCATCTCTTCTGCTTCTGCAAACAGCTCTGTTTCTGCCTGCAGCTGTTCAGCCAGAATGTTTTTCTCCTCTATGAGCTTTAAGGTGGGAAAAGAAAAGATGGCATTTCAATGGCGAATTCACATAATAGAAAATATAAACACTAGCCTAGCAAATGTTTCGTGTGAATATATGCAAGGATGCTACAACAATTCTATCTCCTTATCACAAAGGGAAATAAAATAAAAAAATGAAAAAACAATCATATGAAATAGCTGAAAAAATCCACTAAAACCAAGGCTCAAAGCCAAAAAAATAAGTAAATTATAAATCACCAAAGTAGCCCACAGATCCATAACCCAGAATCAGAATATTAAGCCTAGTGTTACTACATGCATTTCACAGAGTAAGTACTGTAACATTCTAGCAGAATCTGGCAGCTACCGATGAACACATTACTTACATTTGATAAAGCTCAGGTCGATATTCTACCTGTAGACTCTTCACCTTTGTACGTTCCCCAGGTGCTAGACTGTATCTGGAGAATTCTTCCAGCAATACACCCTTGCACCACTAGGAGACGTCGTATGCCTCCATGGTTCCTTCCTGCAACCCTGAAACTGACTCAGCAGTGTCGAATATAAGCAACAACTCTATGTGTTGATGCCAATTTCTTGTGTCCTTTTTCTGTACGGTCAGAAGCAGAGCGTAGAACAAATGGTCTGATACAATGTGTTGATTTTTAACTTTGGACCATTTTGGATGGTAAAGACGCCACTTCGCAGAACAGGGTGGGGTGAGGGCAATGGAGAATCTGCACTCAGATAAAATATCCATCAGAAACCAAAAGTGTGGCTAACAAGGGGATTACATACCCCGGGAAAACTGCTTTGGTAACTGGTTTCTCCCTTCTTGAGTTTCAGGCCTCTACCTTAACAATAAGGCAGCCCCTTTCCCAAGTGTTCCCCCATTTGCTTTTCAAAGGCGGCTTTCAACAGCTCGCTTTTTGGGGCAACACTTGTGGCTTCCTGCAGGGACCCTCTCTCAGCATAGTCTGCTGCTGTATTCTTTTCTAGGAGTCATTTGCATATCTCCCCAGAAGCACAGAGCACTGTCTCAATGAGGAACCCTGTGTTGAGCAGCACACAGGCAGAGGGGATTTAGCGCAACAAAGTGGCAACTTTGTAAAAATCGCACAACATATAAAGTTAACAAAATTTAGACTTGGGCATAATGTAAAGAGTTGTTTGATATCTTACAGTTATCACCTTTAGTTCCAGTCAGAAGTTAGCAGTGCTGCGATGGAAGCTTGCCACTTCACATTAGACTATGGGGCTACTAGCCTCTTCCACAGTAAAAACGACAATTACAGGGGTTTTACTGTTGGAACACGTAAAATGCATGTCTTAGTGGTGACTTTAAAAACTACACTTCCAGTCTACAGTGGAAGGCTAGGAGCCACAGTCGTCTTTTGTCACATCCAGGGAGACATAATCAGTGCTGCTGTCCCTGGGGTGGCCCTCCAAATTACAGGCCATGGGTACGGTCTACTTGGGACTTACAGGCAAGTTAGAATATGCCAACAGGGTACAAACCAATTAAACATACATAGTTTAAGGTTGTTGTGTAGCCATTTTAGTTATAGCTTCGTACACGTTATTTTAGCGAACTAGGCCTGCCGCTGTGCACTTTAACCTAGATACATTTTATTCAGCTTCGTTTATTATTTTAACAATAGCCACATTTGCAGGCTTGTTTTATTTCTCTCTATCTAGCTGTTATTTGCCTAGGTCAGCAACGTGTTCTTAAACAAGACATCTCTTTCACTCTGTGCTTTTCTCAAGGCTGCAGTAAGATAGGTTGCAGGTAACCTGGTAACACTTTGGGGGTCATTCCGACCCTGGTGGTCATAGACCGCCAGGGCCGGGGACTGCGGATGCACCGCCAACAGGCTGTCAGTGCATCCAGGCCAATTCTGACCGCGGCGGTAAAGCCGCGGTCAGAAAAGGGAAACCGGCGGTTTCCCGCCGGTTTTCCCCTGGCCTGAGGAATCCTCCATGGCAGCGCTGCAGGCAGCGCCGCCATGGGGATTCCGACCCCCTTCCTGCCAGCCTGGTTCTGGCGGTTTTGACCGCCAGAACCTTGCTGGCGGGAATGGGTGTTGTGGGGCCCCTGGGGGCCCCACAAAGATTTTCAGTGTCTGCATAGCAGACACTGAAAATCGCGACGGGTGCAACTGCACCCGTCGCACCCTTTCCACTCCGCCGGCTCCATTCGGAGCCGGCATCCTCGTGGAAGGGGGTTTCTCGCTGGGCGGGCGGCCTTCTGGCGGTCACCCGCCTGCCCAGCGGGAAACTCAGAATGACCGCCGCGGTCATTTGACCGCAGTGCAGTCATTCGGCGGCTCCCGCCAGGCGTGCGGTTACCGCCGCGAGTCAGAATGACCCCCTTTGTCTCTAGTGTTCATAGAAACATACACATCCTTTAGTAGGGACATTTTCTCAGAACATCAGCTGTTTTTATTATAGAAACACTTCTCTGTTTCATACACGTTAGTGGGAGATTCCAGCCAGATGACCACAACTGTATGCTGACTGCTTCGCTACAGCTGCTTCTGTAGACTACAGGCCTCTTGCTCAGGTATGAGAGATGATATCTTTCCAGGGGAACCTGAAGGGTAGAACTAGAGCTTAACAAGCTGTGCTTTAACATAGCCTAGGTAGGAATTATTTTAACAACTCTAGTGACAATATTGTATTGTTATTTTTATGCTTTACCCAAATTGTCACAATTTTAATCCTGTCATGCTTTATTGTCCTGGTTATTGCAGTACATGCTTTATTATCTAAGATGCTGTTGCTTCATTAAAACCTTATTGAAATATATACTGCCTCTTATTGTTCTTGTATATGTGAGACTAATGTAACTGAGAGAAACGGATGTGATCTGAGTGACCACGATTTCCCTGAGGAATCAATTGTATCATGCGCTCGGCTGCCCATTCATCCCTGGTCTTGGATAGAGATGAGGCACTGCTAGTTAGCTGGAGCAAAACCTGGATTAGGCCGACAGGTGCCTCCTGTAGTAGGTTAGACTCAGTCCCCCAAAACCAGTAGTCTCATCAGAATAATGAGAGCCTACACGACAAGGTGAGGGCACAGGAACTGAGGTATGGCTTGCAGGCTCCAGTGCACTCTTAAGAGTTGAAAGACCAGCAGCATTAGTCCAAAAACGTAGGGGGTGACTATCAATAAAGAGGCATTTCCATGCATGGCCCCCCCTCCACACAAAAGGTGATGAGCAACACTTATCCTAGTAGTTATCATCCAAGTGGAAGAACCTGGAAAGGTCTGCTGCATTAGCATGGCAGGTTCCAGGCTTTCCCACTGTAAAGTCCATACTCTATAGGGGTGGAAACAATTAGGGTTCTCTCCTCATTTAGCATCAACCACCTGAGTGGCCTGTGGTCAGTCTGTACTCTAAAGGGTCTCCTAAACAGGTAGGGTCCGAGCTTCTTCAGGGAACTAACCACAGCAAAGGCTCCCCTCTCAATGGCACACCAATGTTGTTCTCTGGGGAGGAGTCACCTGCTGATGAAGGTGAACGGGCTCATCCTGGCCCAAATCATTCACTTATGCTAACAATGCATCAGTCCCATGTATAGAGTCATCTGTCTTAACAATGGATTCCTTACTGAAGTGAGGTGCCTCTAGGAAAGGTGTTGAGCCAAAGTTTCTCTGAGGGTGTCAAAAGCCGTTTGACACTGCTCAGTCGAAGTGATTTTTTTTTTTTTTTTTTTTTTTTTTTTTTTACTTGGAGGTAAGTTCAGCCAGTGGTGTCAACCATAACCCTTCACAGACGTCATGTAATACCCAGTTAGGCCAAGAAAGGCCCTGACTTGGGTCTGAGTCTTAGGGGTGTCCCAGGCCATATTTATCTGGATTTTGTGTTTAAGAGGCAGTACATGGCATCCACCAACTGGATGGCCCAAATACAGATACAGCCTTGCCCTCTTTGGCACTTTACTTGCCTTGATAGTCAGGCCTTCTTGCTGCAGGGCCTGAAGCACGTCCTCGAAGCGGACAAGGTGATCCTTCCAGGTGGAAATAAATACTGGTATAACATCAAGATAAGCAGCACTAAAACGTCCCAGACCTGAGAGTACGTTGCTAACAAGCCTCTGGAAGGTGACAGGTGCATTTTTTCAACCAAAGGGCATCACTTTGAATTGGAGGTGGTTTCCAGTGTAGAAAAAGCAGACCTCTCCTTAGCTCCCTGGGTGAAGACTATATGCCATTATCCTGATGGCAGGCCAAAGGTGTTCAGATATTTATCAAATCAAATCATTAACATTTATAAAGCACGCTACTCACCCGTGCGGGTCTCAAGGCGGTAGGGGAAAAAGGGGGGTTATCGCTGCTCGAACAGCCAGGTCTTTAGGAGTCTCCGGAAAGCGGAGTGGTCCTGGGTGGTCCTGAGGCTGGTGGGGAGGGAGTTCCAGGTCTTGGCCGCCAGGAAGGAGAAAGATCTCCCACCCGCCGTGGAGCGGCGGATGCGAGGGACAGCGGCGAGTGCGAGGCCAGAGGAGCGGAGGAGGCGGGTGGGGACGTAGAAGCTGAGGCATCTGTTGAGGTATTCCGGTCCCTTGTCGTGGAGGGCTTTGTGTGCGTGGGTGAGAAGTCCGAAGGTGATCCTTTTGCTGACTGGGAGCCAATGCAGGTGTCTCAGGTGTGCGGAGATGTGGCTGCTGCGGGGTACGTCGAGGATGAGGCGGGCCGAGGCGTTTTGAATGCGTTGCAGGCGATTTTGGAGTTTGGCTGTGGTCCCGGCGTAGAGGGTGTTGCCGTAGTCCAGGCGGCTCGTGACGAGGGCGTGGGTCACGGTTTTTCTGATGTCGGCGGGGATCCAGCGGAAGATCTTGCGGAGCATGCGGAGGGTGAGGAAGCAGGCAGAGGACACTGCGTTGACTTGCTTGGTCATGGTGAGAAGAGGGTCCAAGATGAAGCCGAGGTTGCGGGCGTGGTCTGTGGGGGTCGGTGCGGTGCCGAGGGCCGTGGGCCACCAGGAGTCGTCCCAGGCGGACGGGGTGTTGCAGAGGATGAGGACTTCCGTTTTTTCAGAGTTCAGCTTTAGGCGGCTGAGCCTCATCCAATCTGCGACGTCCTTCATACCCTCTTGTAGGTTGGTCTTGGCGCTGGCGGGGTCCTTGGTGAGGGAGAGTATAAGTTGGGTGTCGTCGGCATAGGAGGTGATGATGATGTTGTGCTTGCGTACGATGTTGGCGAGGGGGCTCATGTAGACATTGAAGAGTGTCGGGCTGAGCGATGAGCCTTGAGGTGCGCCGCAGATGATCTCGGTGGGTTCTGAGCGAAACGGAGGGAGGTAAACTCTTTGGGAACGGTTTGCGAGGAAGGAGGCGATCCAGTCCAGGGCCTGGCCTTGGATCCCGGTGGAGCGGAGGCGGTTGATTAGGTGATTTAGCTGCCTCCAACTTCTCAATGAGCGCATCAGCTTTGCGTATGAGGTGTACATCAGCCTTTGTGATTGCATTTAGGTTTCTGTATAGTTCACATGGACCCCATCTCAGGCTTGGGCACCAGGCCCACTAGACTGGCCCAGGGACTTCTACCCAATATCTTGGCCATCTCAGCCTTAAAACTGGTCTGGAACTGGTCGCATCGATAGATCTTCCTCTTGCTAGGTAAACAGTTGCTGGTGTCACATCATGGATATACCAGGTTGTCAGACCAGAGGTCAAGGAAAACAGTCCTGGCAAACTGACTCCTCATCTATTTGCAGTCCCTTTGCTGCTGGTCTGTTAAGGTGAACGAGAGAACTACTCCTTTCACACTTCCATCTTTGGCATTAAAAGACAATCTCTCCTCCACCTGTTACCATCAGCATAGCGATGTCTGCCCTGTCATGGTATAACTTGAGCATGTTTATAAGGATAACGCGGTGAGGGTTCTGCGGTTACACAAATCAACCAAGTAGGCAACTTCCCCTTTCTTCTGTATGATTGGGTAGGTTGCAATCCATTTTTCATGCAGTGCTCTTGGTGCAAGATCCACACCAACTGCCCTGGTTGGTACTCAGGCTGGAGGATTTCTGGTCCTACCAGTGCTTCACAAGTCGAAAGAGTAGCTGAAAGGGACTAAGCCAACTCATTTTTGGGGGACCTTCCTGTAGGAAAGTACCCTCTTTTTGGCATGGTTACCCCCACTTTTTGCCTGCGGTCAGTGTGTTTTGAATGTGTTCACCGGGATCCTGCTAACCAGGACCCCAGTGACTGTGCTCTCTTCTTCTAAAGTTGGTTGTTCCTGACTTAGTACACCCCACAATTGGCACACTGGTGCCCCCATGTAAGTCCCTATTATATGGTACCTAGGTGGCCAGGGCATTGGGGCACCAGGGGCTAACCATGGGCTGCAGCATGCATTTTGCCACCCATGGGAGCTCATACAATATGTGTCTACAGGCCTGCCATTGCAGCCTGCACTAAAAGGTGCATGCACCCTTTCACAACAGATCACTCCACCAGGTCACTGCAAGTAACCCCTATGGCAGGCCCTCCCAGCCCAGAGGGCAGAGTGCAAGTACCTGTGTGAGAGGGCACCCCTGCATGAGCAGAGGTGCCCCTATGAACTCCAGCTCTATTTTCCTGGACTTCATAAGTGCGGGGGAGCCATTTTACTCGTGTACTGGACACAGGTCACTCCTTGTGCCAAGCTACCTAATGGTAACTCCGAACCTGGGCATGATTGGTATCAAACATGTTGGAATCATACCCCAATACTGTTGCGCGCATTGATTATATGATTCCATGCACTGTGGGGGCTCCTTAGAGAACCCCAAGCTTTGCTCTTACCAGTTTGCAGGGTTTTCCCCGGCAGCCTGCACTGCTGCCATGCCTCAGACTGGTTTCTGTCCTCCTCCTGCTTAACCCGCTCAAGCTCAGGAAAGCAGAACAAAGCATTTGGGAGGCAACACCCTCTCCCTTTGGAAATAGATGTTACATGGCTTGGAAGGGGCAGTCTCCCCAAGCCACTGGTATGCTTTGAAGGGCATAATTGGCGCCCCTCCCTGCATAAACAAGTTTGCACCAGTCCAGGGACCACTGCTCCCTGCTCTGGTGCTTAACTGGATAATGGAAAGGGGAGTGACTACTCCCCTGTCCATCACCACCTCAGGGATGGTGCCCAGAGCTGCTCCAGGTGGCCACTTGATTCTGCTATCTTGAATCCAAGATGGGCAGAGGCCACTGGGAGAAGCTGAGTGGCCAGGTCAGGCAGGTGACATCACAGCCTCCTTCTG